>NW_015505235.1:1046740-1104408 GCF_001515645.1 Sinocyclocheilus grahami | reverse complement strand
AAAAGTTATCTCTCAATTCTGATTGGTTGATTGGAATGATGTTCCAGGATGTTGATCCAGGAACATGTTGTACTTGGTCAAAGCACGCTCACCGGGTGGGTGATAGGACCAAAATCTTATATCATGATATGAGTAATTTTATTTCACAGTAACAATATCTATCACAATACAGTTATTTCTGCTGTAAATAAGGTCTTTATGAAATCAACATTTTTGATCCCATAGAAATTTCATAATTCTTGTCACCAGTGTCAATATCACAAAAACCTAATACTACAAATAAAAAAATCTAAATAAAACCTAAATTAAAAAAAAACTAGTTCACTGAAGACAAGTGAACAGTCAGCAATTAAATAAGAATAAGAAATTACTTACAAGCAATAGGACAAAAATCTACAGTAGAACAAATAAATAAGAAATTCTACATACACTGTATAAAGTCATCAAATGTATAAAAACGCACCATATTCTTCACTGTGTTAATCAAATATGTATTTCTACTTCTTAAGTTACAAAAATGATTTAGTCAAGAGCAGAGTAAGATTTTCTCTCTTTTATTGTTTGATTAACATGAATAACAGACAGCAGGAATATTAGACTGCTGTCACTTTGAGATGCCCAGATCCAATACTGTTACACAAGTGTTTTCTTTTTCAGCTGCTTGCTTTCACTTAAGACCTAAATTACTGTGTTTATGAGTATACTTGCAAAGACGGGCTTTTTGACAAATACAAGTGTGTGTATTTAACCATTCAACCCTATAAACTGGCAAAAATAACTTGTGTACCGGAATATCGCCCACCCCTACCTTGAACATGTCTTAAGTCACAGCAAACCACAGACGTCTCAACAGACAAAATATTCCATTGCTTTTAAAGCAAGTCGTTCCTCATTCAACTGATTTAGAATAAACTCCCTTTGTCCTTTTGACTTCTTAAAAGCTTTGATCCTAACACAATCGTTTGTATTTTACATTGAAACCTATTTCTTCAAAATCTAATATAAGAATTAGCTTAAAAATCAGTGTTTTTTTTTAACCAACCACAGGTATTAAACATTAACACAGTATTTGTGCTACTTCACAGAATGACACCTCAAATTGTGTAGCTTGTTGAGGCGCGCTACTTTTTCCAAATGATGAGACTCACGATTTTTGACGAGCAATAGAACTGGTAAAAAAAAAAAAAAAAGCAACAAATTTACAATGAAAAGGGATCTGCACAAGAATATCATGAATATTCGGTCACACTTCATTTTAAGGTCCAATTTTTTGCTATTAACAAACTTTAAACATATATTTTTTGTGTGTGTTCCACAGAAGAAAGGACTGTAGGTTATACAAGCTTGGACTTTACTCATTTGGGTGAACTATCCTTTAAATCTTCAGAAAAAGTCTTAATTTACCTCTGATGATGACGGAACCACATTCCACAGTCCTATTCAAAAGCACTTAAATAATTAATTCCCTGTTCTTAAAACTCAGTCCACCTTCTTAAAGGGTTACTCCACCCCAAAATGAAAATTTTGTCTTTACTCACTTACCCCCATGTCGTTCCAAACCCGTAAAAGCTTCGTTCGTCTTTGGAACAAGATATTTTGGATGAAAATCGGGAGGCTTGTGACTGTCTCAATGACTGCCAAATAAATAACACTGTCAAGGTCCAGAAAAGTTTGAAAGACATCGTCAAAATAGTCCGTCTGCAATCAGTGGTTCAATCAGAATTTTATGAAGAGACGAGAATACTTTTTGTACGCAAAGAAAAAAAAACACATTTTAGAATAAAGGGATTTCCAAAATGCATCAAAAGCAAAACATCTGGATCCCTGTTGCCTATGCAAAATATAATTTATTCTCTTTTGATTTTTAGGATGAAATGTGACTTCTTTTCATGAGCTTCACCCATTTCGTTTGACAAGTATTGCTTGTATCTTATCTAGAAAACTGACTGCATTAATGGAGCACTGCTAAAGCTTGCTGTGTACATTAAACCTAAAGCGTTCTTATCTCAGCCATCTCCTCACTCCTGTGGCATTTCTGTCATATGTGCATTCATTAAAGTGCAGTTAGTGACAGCTTCTGACAGCTTATCACACTTCTTCATGTGTTACAATGATACCTGTTGCTGTGATTTACTTTCTGATGGAAGCTGTTAGTGGAGGCAGTCAATTAGACCGCCAAGCTGTAACAGCTGATGAATAGCTGCTCTTAAATGACTGTTTCTTGTATTGAAATAATCAGCACTGCATTCAGGGAGAGGGTCCTATGCAGGTGGGATGGGTGCCTTCACATTACATAAGTACGGAGATGAGTGGACTATGTATGTGTGTCGGGAAAAATGCAGTTTGTTTTTCTTGAGCACACTAAATTATAAGGGCTGAAACATCCTCCACACAATTTGTGATTACATCCTTGACTTCACATTAAAATCCTGTAAAAACTTTTTCTCAAAAACCGTCTTAACATAAATGTGTATATTCAAGCATGTATTTGAAGAACAGCTTTTTAAAACATCTTCGTCATTATGTTTTTGCTGTCACACAGAAGGCAGATAACCCTGACTCATTAAAGTCTCATTAGGCAATCTTTGCCATCACTGATTTTAAATTCGTCACTGACTGATAAAGCACTATGCACGCAGCAGACATATGTTTACTTCCATTATAAATACAATTCTTAACGAGATACACAAATGTTCATTGTGTGATTCACAAAAAGCTCAACATTCACATGCACGTACACTGGTCTGATTTCTTTGTACCGGCCTCATCTTCCCAGTACGCCACTGGCACAATTTTCATTAGCAAGTCCTAATGAGCTTTTATGGGGTTGTTTTTTCCAGTAATGTTAATTTGCAGTATACAATACACTTTCAGATGCAGTGGAGGGCTATTGTGCAGCTTATTCAGGCATTATTATGTTTTTTTTCCAGTCATCATTAGCATTGGCCAAGCCTGATTGCTGCACAATATGAAACACGGCACAGATAAAGACCCACCTGCACAATGTTCCCTCAGGTGCTTCCAAGAAAAACAGACAATTTGCATCAGCGGTAAAACTGGAAATGCCAACCGTGAACAAAACCACCAACTCCAGAGGTAACTTATAATCAGTCCGGCAATCTCAACAGCAAAGAACAAATGATTGAACAGCTTTTAAAGGACTCTGAATGTGACAATAAAGATAAATTAGGGCTGACAATTCCCATATTGCGGAAGAGTTAACATTTGGAATGAAGATGAAATATGCCAGAAGAACACATTTTTGTTCTTGAAGGGTTTGAGAGGAATCCAGGTTCTTTAGTGGTCCACCATGCTTCCGGCACATTAGCCTACTGTGGCACTATCATTTGTTATTTTGGCAGCTCAGCTGTCATTAAATTACTCCAAGCTCGGGCTCCATCAGAATGGCAGTTTAAAGAGAGTCAGCACTCTATTAGGCCCATAATAGAGACAATTTCCACCATTTTTATTAGCAACAACACTTTATGAGCAATAAAATACTCTTTTCTAATTTTTCACCCACTCGAAGAAGTATGTTTTTTTGCCAGAGAATGAATATATATGAGAAGGCCAACCTTTGGCACAGGTGTATTTCAATTTGGCATGTAACTCACTGCTTTTTAATATTTTCAGATCATACCCGAGTACTTCAAAAGACCCTCAGGCGCCACACTAGTGGTCGGCCCACATGCTCTGTTTACTGAGCTTCTTACACATACCGCAGACAAAACTGACAAGAACTGGCTGAAATCAGCAATTCCAGTCTTACTGATTAATCTGACTAAATGGGCAGATCTTGGCTGGAATATGATGCCCCCCGGACTTTAAAGCTAATAGTGTAAAGTCTGGCTATGACGAGTGGAAAGGATGCTTTAAAAGGGTATGCCAATAAGTGGCATATACTGTAGTATGTTTCCTTAAATGCTATTTATTTTGAAACATGTTTACAACAAGACCCACCATAACGGATGTCAGAAGGAAAGGACAAACTGACCTCCACTCCTTCTAAAGTCTCATCTCTTCATCAGAAGCACCCCTACTGCTTCTGAAAACAGCACAAGGACAAATTGTCAACAAATCCAAGGGGTTCCATAAGCCCTGTCTCTTTGCTACAAGCACACTTTCAAGTGTTCAAATAAATGAGGGCCATACCAAGCTTGTTATCTCTGTTCAGAGAAAAAAGGCATAAAATTGCTTGCTGATAAGTGTTTTTAATGCATAAAGAATGACCTTAATAACTTGTTTCATCTTACGTTAAAACAATTCAGTAGATACATGAAACAATCTTTTTAATCTGGTAAGCTTTAAGCAGACATCAATGCTTAGGGGAGCGTTATTTCTCTTGTGGAAACTACATTAATACCCATTGAAAGCAGTTTACTGAGGACCTTTAAAACACAAGAGCGCTATTAAGATTACAAAAGATCTCGAAGTAATCAAGGATTTGACCTGAAAAGAAAATTAATTGCTTGCCATCACAATACAATTCTTTCACCTTCTGAGAGCTATGGTTTCTTGCACCTTTTGTGTTGAGAGATTGCCATTTGTATTACTTCAACAAAAAGGAAGAATTCAAGTGTTTCATTTACAAATGTAAACAGTCAGCTCAGCCACACTCTTAAAAATAAAGGTGCTTCACGATGCCATAGAAGAACCTTTTTGTCTAAATGGTTCCATAAAGAACCTTTAACATCTGAAGAACCTTTCTGTTTCACAAAAGGTTCTTTGTGGCGAAAGAAGGTTCTTCAGATTATAAAAAGGTAAGAAAGAGATGGTTCTTTAAAGAACCTTTGACTGAATGGTTCTTTGTGGAACCAAAAATGGTTCTTCTATGGCATCGCTTGAAGAACCTTTTGAAGCACCTTTATTTTTAAGAGTGCAGTGAGCTGCAAATATGTAGGCATTCTGAATTTGGCAGTGCTAATTTATAGCTCAATGTTAAAATGAAATTTAGTGTATCGTTAATCCTCTTATTCATAAAAACTTGAAAAACAAATGTTAAGGCCATTTATTTTTTGTAAGTTCAATGCACAGCAAAGTTTCTCATCAGGAAATACTGAAATAAGTAATTAAAGTTATTTTTCATGTACTCTCGGTTAACAGTGGGAGATGCTTTATTTTCCTCATAAATAACTGACAAAGTCATTTTTCTGCATTGGTAAGAGCAATTAATGGACTACTAATGATATGGCACAGAAATGCATAAATACTGCATTACTATATGAAACTATTCTCAGGGAGCTTTCACACTTTGGTTCTTTGATTGAAGTAAAATTAGCTTTGGTGTGCTAAGTGTCATTCTGTGAATATAAAGGTTCAGTTCCAAATAATACAATGTGGAAAGACACATTGTCAGACATGAGACAGGGTGCAATGAAGTAAAGAAAATGAGAAAAACAGACTCAAAGAGATCAAAATTATGCTCTTCGATTAACAATTCTGTCAGAACCTTAGATATAAATTACAGCCTATCTTTCATTACTACTAATATTTGAATAATATTGGGGAATATGCAAAGGCAAATGAAGACAGCTGGTTCTGAAAAGTAATGAATATTGAATTACAAGATGATTTCCTAATGAAGATGCTATCGTGGCAGAGCGGAACAGATTGCGGTAATCCTGAACGTCCGGCTTCATTCCACTGACCATTCATCAACCCCGGCCACTGCTTTGCATTGAGATGGCAGCTTCTGTGGCCAAGAAGGCTGAAAAAATGAGCACCTAAGAAGACTTGTATGTAAGAATGGCAGTGAAATATATGAGGGGCCGTACAAGCCATAATTCATTCTGGCACTCTCACACACTTACATTCTCCTTTCACATACATAAGGAGTATAGTGGAAACGGAAGGAGTATAGTGGAAACGGAAGGAGTATAGTGGAAACGGAAGGAGTATAGTGGAAACGGAAGGAGTATAGTGGAAACGGAAGGAGTATAGTGGAAACGGAAGGAGTATAGTGGAAACGGAAGGAGTATAGTGGAAACGGAAGGAGTATAGTGGAAACGGAAGGAGTATAGTGGAAACGGAAGGAGTATAGTGGAAACGGAAGGAGTATAGTGGAAACGGAAGGAGTATAGTGGAAACGGAAGGAGTATAGTGGAAACGGAAGGAGTATAGTGGAAACGGAAGGAGTATAGTGGAAACGGAAGGAGTATAGTGGAAACGGAAGGAGTATAGTGGAAACGGAAGGAGTATAGTGGAAACGGAAGGAGTATAGTGGAAACGGAAGGAGTATAGTGGAAACGGAAGGAGTATAGTGGAAACGGAAGGAGTATAGTGGAAACGGAAGGAGTATAGTGGAAACGGAAGGAGTATAGTGGAAACGGAAGGAGTATAGTGGAAACGGAAGGAGTATAGTGGAAACGGAAGGAGTATAGTGGAAACGGAAGGAGTATAGTGGAAACGGAAGGAGTATAGTGGAAACGGAAGGAGTATAGTGGAAACGGAAGGAGTATAGTGGAAACGGAAGGAGTATAGTGGAAACGGAAGGAGTATAGTGGAAACGGAAGGAGTATAGTGGAAACGGAAGGAGTATAGTGGAAACGGAAGGAGTATAGTGGAAACGGAAGGAGTATAGTGGAAACGGAAGGAGTATAGTGGAAACGGAAGGAGTATAGTGGAAACGGAAGGAGTATAGTGGAAACGGAAGGAGTATAGTGGAAACGGAAGGAGTATAGTGGAAACGGAAGGAGTATAGTGGAAACGGAAGGAGTATAGTGGAAACGGAAGGAGTATAGTGGAAACGGAAGGAGTATAGTGGAAACGGAAGGAGTATAGTGGAAACGGAAGGAGTATAGTGGAAACGGAAGGAGTATAGTGGAAACGGAAGGAGTATAGTGGAAACGGAAGGAGTATAGTGGAAACGGAAGGAGTATAGTGGAAACGGAAGGAGTATAGTGGAAACGGAAGGAGTATAGTGGAAACGGAAGGAGTATAGTGGAAACGGAAGGAGTATAGTGGAAACGGAAGGAGTATAGTGGAAACGGAAGGAGTATAGTGGAAACGGAAGGAGTATAGTGGAAACGGAAGGAGTATAGTGGAAACGGAAGGAGTATAGTGGAAACGGAAGGAGTATAGTGGAAACGGAAGGAGTATAGTGGAAACGGAAGGAGTATAGTGGAAACGGAAGGAGTATAGTGGAAACGGAAGGAGTATAGTGGAAACGGAAGGAGTATAGTGGAAACGGAAGGAGTATAGTGGAAACGGAAGGAGTATAGTGGAAACGGAAGGAGTATAGTGGAAACGGAAGGAGTATAGTGGAAACGGAAGGAGTATAGTGGAAACGGAAGGAGTATAGTGGAAACGGAAGGAGTATAGTGGAAACGGAAGGAGTATAGTGGAAACGGAAGGAGTATAGTGGAAACGGAAGGAGTATAGTGGAAACGGAAGGAGTATAGTGGAAACGGAAGGAGTATAGTGGAAACGGAAGGAGTATAGTGGAAACGGAAGGAGTATAGTGGAAACGGAAGGAGTATAGTGGAAACGGAAGGAGTATAGTGGAAACGGAAGGAGTATAGTGGAAACGGAAGGAGTATAGTGGAAACGGAAGGAGTATAGTGGAAACGGAAGGAGTATAGTGGAAACGGAAGGAGTATAGTGGAAACGGAAGGAGTATAGTGGAAACGGAAGGAGTATAGTGGAAACGGAAGGCAGGTCAGGCGCGATCAGGTTCACCGGGACAGGTCATGATCAGCATGGCTGACGTAGATGAGACGGCCGCATAAGTATTTCAGCAAGCTATTTGGATTAAAAAATATATATTATCATCGTGAAAAGGTTACATGGCCTCATCCCTTGAGCGAGTCGTGATTGAGGACACGGGCTCAGCCTCAGTCGAGTTGCCAGATACACGCATTATAAGCGTCTATGGATTTTTTTCACTAAGTGCAAATAGCCCGCCTTGTTGATAGAGGCTATTTACAGTAGCTCCACCCACAAATGTGTTATAGGGATAGTCAACACTATAAAAGACGGCACTTAATCATCAGCTTCGGTGGCGTAGATGGTAAAGTGTGCACCGTGGTCTCTTTGACGCGATCGACCCGGGTTCGAATCCACCTTTTACCAAACTTTTTTTTCCCTTTTCAAATCTCATATCACATCAGAAAGGCATTTATTTTCAATAAAAATGAAGGAAACAATCAAAAAGTTGAAGATAAAGTAACGGGTAGGGTTAGGGAGGGATTTATTGTCCCAATAAGGTGGCATCCATTTAATCATTTGAATTAAAATGATAGTATGCAGTAATAACGTATTGAGTGTAAATTGTTTTATAATGTACTATAATACTGAGGTGCAGATACGCCACTATTTTCAATAAGTAGTATAAATAGCAGAAAATCCTGCTATTTTAACATAGTGAAAATAGAATCTATCGCTATCTGCACTTAGTATAAATAGCATATTGTTAAAAATACTGCTATTTACACTTACTGCAAATAGCCGCTGCCTTTCCCCCCACTTAATTTAGGTGAATAATAAGTGAATAAAGTGGGAGGTTGCAAGTTAGGGACAGCGATATCTTTATATTATTTCCATAACTCAAGATTTGGACTCATTGCGGTTTATTTATCTTTATATTATTTTGTTTTGTTTTTCAATATCTGGCAACGCCAGCACAACTGACAGTAATCAAAAATGAGCAGGTTAAAAACAGCGCAGGCAGGTTATTCCTGACAGGATGCAATTCGGTAACACAAACGTAGTGATCATCACTGAAGACTATCACAAAGAGGTGAAAGCAAAAAATATATGCATGTGTAAGGAGAATGTATGTGTGTGAGAGTGGAAATGTATGCATGTGAAAGGAGAATGTAAGTGTGTGAAAGCAAAAATATATGTATGTGTAAGGAGAATGTATGTGTGTGAGAGTGGAAATGTATGCATGTGAAAGGAGAATGTAAGTGTGTGAAAGCAAAAATATATGTATGTGTAAGGAGAATGTATGTGTGTGAGAGTGGAAATGTATGCATGTGAAAGGAGAATGTAAGTGTGTGAAAGCAAAAATATATGTATGTGAAAGGAGAATGTAAGTGTGTGAGAGTGCCAGAATGAATAATGGCTTGTACGGCCCCTCATAGAAATATGTCACCTTTCACCTCATCCAGATGCCCATAGTTCCAAAGCTTTTTCAAATGGAGGAAGCATGACAATCCTTTTTTCCACCACCAGCACGAAACCCAGTTAAATATGATTCATGGCCCCTGTCAAGTCTCTCTTTATTGCAGATTGGTTAATCTGAAACACCGGGGGGTATATTTTAAATCAAAGCTTACCAGCCCCCCCCCCCCCCATATTTCTTTGCAGTTAAAGCAGAACAAATTAGATACAACATGTGTAACCCATGCAGCAATGCAATCAGTTGCATTGTGTGGTCATTCAACTAAATACAGGCTTTGAACCCATTGTGCAATTATGTAAACCACTGTCAGTGGACCGTATGGGCTTAATTACTGAAACTGAAGTGTGCTGTTCTTTTATTACCATTTGAATTACACTGTCTTGTGAGAATCTCCCATGTCAGGGTTCATTCAGAATCTCTGCAGCAAAACGTAACTCATTAACGGAAACAAAAGTCTTTGTTTTAGGGCATGTACAAGATAACAGCCAATTAAGAAACACACCCGATCTTGCTGTGCTCCTTGGTTCTTGACTAAATCAGTGATATAATGGATTTTTTTCCATTATTGGATAAATACTTAACAAAGATTATGAAATTTTCATCTGCAAAATTATTCGACAAACATATAATACCTGTTCTAACATAGAGTAATTAATATTCACCTGATAAAACTGTTGTGCTTGAAACAAAAAGAAAATTATCCATCCTTAACTGAGCAAGACATACTCGTAATCACCACACTATGTGTGTCTTTCTTTTACACTTTTACTGTTGTTAGTAAAATAACTTTTAAAAAGGAAAACAACAAAACACTTAAAGGTATAGTTCACCCAAAATGAAAATTACCCCATGATTTATCCATCCTATAGGTGTATATGACAGTTATCTACAATCACAGTTATATTTAAAAATGTCCTGGCTCTTCTAAGCTTTATACCTGGGGGTGATTGGGTGTTCATGAGAGAGTGGTTTTCAGACAGTTATCGGAAGCTAGAGATGATGGTAAAAACCCGAGAAAACCTTTTTCCGAGAACTGGTTCTCTTTTTGAAAAACAACCTTAAGCTGAACTGAATATAAGCGTGCACTAAAGAATATCTAATTTAAAATATCTCAAAACTCTTGAATAAACTTTCAAAGAATCCATCTAGTAAACCTTGCAAACTTTGATAAATCCAGCGATTGGTTCTTCATTGGAAACATTTTCTGCAGCAGCAAACACACTATAAATGTGACTGTTGAGGACTAATACAAATTTCACTTCAACTGAGCAAGAATAGTTAATAAGATTAGAACTTGCAATTTTAAGGGGAAAAAACTAAACACGCATCAAGTGGTCCATGAACAGTCTGTAGACTGGGACTAGGAAAGCAGATTGTTGAGAGACATGGCTTTGAGGGGACAGACCTACTTTATAAACTAAATATACAAGAAACTCTTCTTAGATATGATTGTGTGAAGATATCAACGGTTGGTATGTCAGCTACATAAAAAAAAGATTTCCCGCATATAACATTGTCATTGCGAATAATCTCTCAGCAAACATCTGAGACCGGTTCTGCTGCACTGTAGCACCAGGTACTACCAGATCAAATACATGAACATGTAAAATATATCATTCCTCACCATTACAATTCTGAGCTAGATATTGTGAAACAAACACAAGTTTTTTCCTTCCTGTGGTTGTCAGTACAAATCTAGTAGCTTACAAAAATCAAAAGGAATTGGGAATGGAGAAACGACAATTTGATTTGACATCCCTGACCAAGATATCGATTTCCTGCTTGTCAGTCATTTACTACTAGTGGTCTGAGCTCAGGGAATGGGCTTCCCAACTTCCTAACAAGTGCACTCTTTGAAAAAGCACATGTGGAGGGTGTAGGGATTATTGAAATACAGGACAAAGTTGAGGCCAGTAATCCCCAAAGGTGTGCAGCTGGGAAAGAATTTGTATGCTTTGCACATGTGTGCATTAGTCATCTTTTCTGGCAGAAAGACAGGCAGGTGCAGCTCAGTAGGGGAACACCGTTCAACTGCCGCCCATGAGATGCCTCCTGAGGATTGTGGGATTGACAGCCTGAGGGTGGCTTCTCATGAGACCCTGCTTCTCCTGTCATATTTTCTCTTCTGTCAATGCCAATTAAAGAAGGCTAAGACACTTCATGAGTCATTTCCTGTCAGGAAGGAAGCCATTGCTCTTTTGTAGCACTGTTCAGACAGATTCAGTATTCTTTTTTTGAGTCTGAGCAGTGTGCTTCTGAAAGGTTTCAGGGAGCTCTGCATTGGGTTTCATTTACATTTAACGATGAGCAAGACTTGAAGCTTAAAAGCACAGGGTGGGATAGAAGTGTCAAAGAGTCCCACTTCTGCCTCCACCTCACAGCTGGTATTGGATTACGTATTCCAGGAGGATACATTTCCTACTGTTATCTCTTGAGTATCTTAGAATTAAAGAAGAACCTTTGGCTCATCAACAGCACTCCTTATTTACATATTCGCAAATGGACAGAGCCAATGCAGTCTCCAAGAAAAAATGAGCAGTGTTGCAAAAAAAAAAAAAATCCATATAGTTCACTGATTCAATAAATAAATAAGTGAAAAAAACAGGCTATTTGTAATGTGAAGCAAAGGGGTGTGGTAGTAAAGACTTTTTGAAATAGGCAATTCCAGTGAGAGACATTTGATTGCGTTGAATGTATTGAGCTAGTGTTACACATCAAATTGAATAAATATAGACACTGGATTGATAGCAGACTGAAGAAGTACTTGGACATCTATAGTAAAATGATTCTATGAAACAATGGGAAAATTAACGACTTCACAAAAGTATAGGATGGGATTCAGAGATGTGTTTCACAAATACAGGAAATCTGAGAGATGGCAGAAAAGAGGCCGACAACATTCATCTAAAGCAGAAACAGTATTTTATGTGAGAGTATTCCATAATCTCATAAATAATTTGATCACAACAAAATTAATAATAATAATAATAATAATAATAATAATAATAAGGTTAATTTTCACTTTTTTTTATTCTTTGGACCATTTCTAACTCCTGCTCAGAATTGCGAGCCTTGTGCATGATTGATCTGAGGTCATCAGATGCAGTGAAAAACTTTTTAGTGGTGCTTAGTGCAGTGTGCTTTAGTGGCACACTGTTAAAAGCTATGGTCGTTATGGATAAAACAGTATTGATTTTCCATGAGGTCTGCCTTATTTTTTCTTTTTCAATACAGCTCTCACTCTGCAGTGATAAAGCAAACAAAAACAAATCAATACAGAACATGTATGTTGTAAATCTTAGAATTTTACGTTTTCACTGCTTCCAAGCTGGAAGAGGATTTGGTCCATATCAAATGTCCAAAGCTTCCAGCTATAACTCTGACATATACTTAATAGCGGTTCCAAACCTCACGACTTTCCTCGCTGTCTACTGCCTACATAGGTTCTAAGGCATTGTCTAAATGTCCTGGAATTTAATTAATGATGAATTTGAAATGCTCAGCACTTAAAAGTCATTCATGAGAGACTCAACTCACAGTTGATTCTAATAGAATCTGGCATTAACACATTTGTAAAGTATACAATAAATTAAGCAAAACAATACAGATTTTTATCAATACTACATTAAATACACATAAAATGATAATTTTTAGCTTGTAAATCTTGGATAATTTTATCACTCAGTTTGTTGCAAAGCATTCTGGGCTTGCCTTATTAACGAAAGATACATGCAATCATTAGAATCTACTTTTCTTAAAGCAGCATACCTTTAGAAATAGCCTTCGGATTGACAGCCCACCTTTTAGAATGAGAGGGAGCTTATTGCATGCCAACAATTTCCACTATTATCACATGTGGCAGAATTCCATAACTCTAAACGTCATTTGTAACGTGAGGCCATTATAGAAAAAAAGAATATTCTAGTTTCAGGTATTGCCTGAAGAAAGTATATGACTGTAATTTATGAATGTGTAGCAGTAATATGAGGCATGGGAATCATACTAGAAAACCAATAGCCAGGAACACAGAACAGAAGTATAAGCATTCAAATGACTCCAATGAAGGGAAAAGTGGCTAGTTTTTGTCCCAGCCCATGGGGCTAGTAAAATAGACGGTGATATGTTGCCGTTCTGAGCCCATAAGCACAGCTTTGAGATGAAGTACTAGATGTTGAACCAGACACAAAAGGTAGCAGTATGTCATTAACTCCACCAATATGGCTGCCTGTTAGAGCTCCATATTGCCGCGGGCACAACACCAAACCATCAGGTGGTACGGAGGAAACAGCATTCATTTATTTTCTTTTGTGCTCCAAAACAATGTGCAGAGACCCACAGCTGCACAGTGCCAGGCATGAGTTTCTGCATTTCACAAAACAAGAAAAAAATAGAGTCCATTAATATCATCTGACCGCTCCAGGGAATTAGCCTTTCCTGATTAAAATAGATCTGGAGAGGTTTACTGCTGCTGGAACTGAATTAATTCATTTGTAAAATAAAGAGGAAATACAAATGTAAATGAGTGGAGTCTTCATTAAAGGGCAGACAATAAACAATACGTTTTATGCTTATGCAAATATTTCATTTTAATTACAGAAGGCTATCAGATGTAAAAATCCCAATAATGGACAATGACCGCAATAAGCAGTACAGTAAATCCCCCTCCGCAGAAGAACCTAATGAGCTATGAGACCAGTGTCGATTTTGCATAATTACAGCCAGAACATATCCAGAACTCAAATTAATTGCCTTTTTTCCTGATAAGAGCACAATTAATTGAATTTGTTGAGGCTGAACCAGGAATGGCACCTACATCCAAATAAATGTGTCACTTGCTCTTCATTCTTTGTTATTATGGCCAAGTCGTTGTCTTGGTGTGTCACAGAGACGGTATATGCATTTTGTTCAATGGCGTTCTCATGATAACTGTGTTGAGCTCTCCCTATGGTGCATCACAGTGCAGTCACGACTCCTGCTATTGATACTGCGTCTTATCTTGCAGGCCCAGTCCCGCCAACATCCCGCAAACACAAGCAGGCAGCAAAACAAAAGACTGACTAAAAAGCCTCAGGGTCGTCGTCATTTCCATGGCAACCGCTGTTCCAGTCAAATATAAATGTCTGAAAAGACATGTTGGTTAAATGTGAAGGACAGTGACATGCTCCTATACACACAATTTACTTTCTCTTAGAAAGACGGCATTGGATGGGTGGAGGTGGAGAAGAGAAAGGTGTAGTATAAGGAAAGGAAGTTTAAATATATCAATTTCAAAAAAGGTTACAATGCAAAATTAAATAAACAATAGTAATTTTTTTTGAAAAAAAAACAGAAGTCACAACATGATTTTGGGGGGTTATGGCTTGTTCCCAGTCCATTGCTATGTGATTGCCAGAGCGTTCTGAATGGTTAGTGACTCAAAGTAAAAAAAAGCATATCCCAAAGTGTCTATGTTCACACTGCAAAAATTTGTGCTCAATTTATATCTGTTTTTTGTATGGCTGTTCACATCATCAATATCAGATTCCAGTGTGAACGAATGGCAGTCCTGAACTGACCCCCCTGCACAAAAGAACAATAACAAGATGGCATGAAGCACGCTGTAATACAGAAGTAAAACGAAGACCACTGAAGTAAGAGTTTATGCTTTCATTTATAAGCTGATTTTCTGAAAATGCCAGGGAATTCATGAGCAGGTGATAAGGACGATGAAGATGAGGAGAAAGAGAGTAAAGCTTTTTAATATTTATGGTACAACCCCTTAAGTTTAGCTTGTATAGAGCAGTCATTGCAATACTTCTGAGTCCAACATCGCACCGTCTCTCCACTTACTACATCTGCAATTGTCTGTCATATTCACTGAATGATCAAAGAACCACCGGCATGTAAAATATTTGCAGTCTCTCCTGTCAGCGCAGAATTATGACGAATGACAATCTAGAGTGACATAAAAGTGACCCAAAATGACCGTTTAGACTGAGGCTGCACTGCAAAACATCTGACCTGAATCAGATTTATGACTATATATGAAAGTGGCCAAAATGAGAATGGAAAAGATCAGATTCCATGTGGTTTGTCCGGTTCACACTGTCATGAAACAAAACAAAACGATCTAGATAAGGCTTGGTTCCTTTCTTTTAACGCAACTCTGAAGTAGAGGTGTCGCAGCTTTTTAATATTTATGGTACAACCCCTTAAGTTTAGCTTGTATAGAGCAGTCATTGCAATACTTCTGAGTCCAACATCTCACCGTCTCTCCACTTACTACATCTGCAATTGTCTGTCATATTCACTGAATGATCAAAGAACCACCGGCATGTAAAATATTTGCAGTCTCTCCTGTCAGCGCAGAATTATGACGAATGACAATCTAGAGTGACATAAAAGTGACCCAAAATGACCGTTTAGACTGAGGCTGCACTGCAAAACATCTGACCTGAATCAGATTTATGACTATATATGAAAGTGGCCAAAATGAGAATGGAAAAGATCAGATTCCATGTGGTTTGTCCGGTTCACACTGTCATGAAACAAAACAAAACGATCTAGATAAGGCTTGGTTCTGAAGTAACTCTGAAGTAGAGGTGTCGTGATATACCCCGGATTGACGATAATCGAGATAATCAAATAATGAAATATCGTTATCGTTTTAATTAGGTTTACTTGAATGCTTTTGTTTAGATGTAAAATGAAAACAGTAATGCACTATTTTTTTCTTTCTTATTTGTTCTACTGTTATTGTTTTTTTGCATCTGTTCTTATTTTTAATAAAACAAAAAATGGCTATATTGTGATTATTAATATAGTAATTCATTTTAAGAAAGGAGTTGGAGGAAACAATGCAACGCTGCTTGGTGATTTTGCTTTTGCAGCCTTCGCAAAAACTGACTTTGCTCACTTCGTCGACTTCAAACTGGTAACATTTTTTTTGGCAGATCATACATCATTTTAAAAGTCTTTTAAATGGAAAATGTGAAAATTAAAATAACTCATTTTTGAAAATGTGCTTATTGTGACTCATTTTGCCAGCACAGCTATTTTCATATGGATAATGTATATTTATGTTGCAATGCTAATCGACATAATCTTTATCACAGTATAGAATACTATAAATTAAGAAACAGTTCAAAGAACGAAGTATAGAATTTTTTTTTTCAAGATTTCTATAGATATCACGATATATCATTATCGTGAATTTTTGAGAAAAATCTGATATCGTGACAGCCCTATCTGAAGTATGTTTTCATGTGCAATTGGAGGAAACAATGCAACGCTGCTTGGTGATTTTGCTTTTGGAGCCTTCGCAAAAACTGACTTTGCTCACTTCGTCGACTTCAAACTGGTAACATTTTTTTTGGCAGATCATACATCATTTTAAAAGTCTTTTAAATGGAAAATGTGAAAATTAAAATAACTCATTTTTGAAAATGTGCTTATTGTGACTCATTTTGCCAGCACAGCTATTTTCATATGGATAATGTATATTTATGTTGCAATGCTAATCGACATAATCTTTATCACAGTATAGAATACTATAAATTAAGAAACAGTTCAAAGAACGAAGTATAGAATTTTTTTTTTTTCAAGATTTCTATAGATATCACGATATATCATTATCGTGAATTTTTGAGAAAAATCTGATATCGTGACAGCCCTATCTGAAGTATGTTTTCATGTGTGCTCACAGTCTGCAGCACAAATTGTGGGATGACTGCATCAAAGTTTCATACTTAAAGCTTGTTCAAAGCTCCAACCTTAAGTTTGGGCAATAACACTAGTGAAACTTGTCTTAGCAAGTACCCCTAACAATAAAGTCCCAGGCGTAAAAAAGCAGTGTCAAAGCTCATTCCATTCAATTAACCACATTAAACACTAATATTCATGGCTTGCCACTGTAACGAAATCCCAACTCTCTGAAAAATAAGAAGCACAGCTGGTCAGCTCCAAGACTTGAGTTTCCAATATGAGCAGACAGCTCGCGCAGAGGCACTGAGAGTGTTTACACGCTGAGTTACGGCCTACTCCTGAGAGACACTCCGCTTTTACCAGTGGACAAACATCAAGCTCAGTGCTGTCAGTCAAACTGGCCCCCAAATCCCAAGCCTCCCAAAGCCCCCGGTCCCTCCCACCGCAGCGGCATGTTAACTGAGGCATGGACACTATCACCAGACTCCCTGCCCTTCACTCTTCTGCAATGCATGGACAAACTGCTTTGGAAAAATATCACGATGGCACACCAAGTGTGAAATATCAAATGTCCTGCTAGTTAGAAGCTGTTCTACTTTCGCAAGTATGTACACAAACATGACTGAATCCCACTGTATAACTAATGTACTTAAGGGGGCAACAGAATTACCTTCAACTGTGCCTTTAAGTCAAATGTGTTACTTAGTTTGTTATATATATAGTTATGGACTATTGAGCATAATAATCAAGTAATCTTAGTGGGCTGGTTCAACCATAATTTTACCACTACCACTATACATAAAACACACCTCATCAGCTCAGTAGCAGAGACAGCAAAATCTGAATTGGATGTGTTCAATAAGGTAGACATCTAAACTGTGCAGTGGTGGGTACCTCTAGGACAGATTTGGGAAGCACAGCTGTTTGCAAATAGCACTGCTAGTTAGAAGCTGTTCTACTTTCGCAAGTATGTACACAAACATGACTGAATGCTTAGGCAACATATTGCAAAAATGCAATCCCACTGTATAACTAATGTACTTAAGGGGGCAACAGAATTACCTTCAACTGTGCCTTTAAGTCAAATGTGTTACTTAGTTTGTTATATACAGTGGGGCAAAAAAGTAAATACCTCTAGGACAGATTTGGGAAGCACAGCTGTTTGCAAATAGCGACCTTGCCCTTTCTGAATCAGATTTACAAAATCTTTGTTAAATGTGGCTTGTCAAATTCATTGTCTGTGCCTGAGCTGAGATCTTGAGAATTTGTACTTAAAAACCAATTCACAATCAACAGCAGCACAACCCCAGGAAGCACAGGCACACATTTTAAATGCACAATAACGTTTGCACATCAATTTTATTTTGTGTAATTGCATTTTGGTGGAAGTCTCCTGGATTCAGTGAAATTAGCTAAAACACTTTCATTTACATTTTGTCACAATGTAATTACGTCCAGTGTTATTCTCCAATATTAGAGAA
The DNA here is from genome assembly GCF_001515645.1 of Sinocyclocheilus grahami. NCBI lineage: Eukaryota > Metazoa > Chordata > Actinopteri > Cypriniformes > Cyprinidae > Sinocyclocheilus > Sinocyclocheilus grahami. Next base: position 1,086,120 of record NW_015505235.1, on the reverse strand, counting down.
TGTGCAACGTGACTAATATCACAATAGAGCAAGGTTTTCAACCTCTGGTGGTCTGAAAGCTTCCACCCACATATTCCAATTAAATTTCTCAAGCCTGCAGAAGAACTTGTGCATGCACCGAGTTGCATAGCCATTCAAGTGAAAGAAAGTCACTAATGAAAGAGATGAAAACAAGACAACATGACATTTGCTTAGTGAGTGATGTGGCTGGCCCATTTCCATACTAATATATAAACATGCAAATGCATGGTTTGAAGCGCCTAAGGGGCTGTAAGAAGTATGAATTTGTTAATAAACATTATTTATAGAGTTTGTCTCTGTTCCTTGATTTATCAGGTTAGAAGAGAGACTGTTGTGTAAAGTATTGATGAAGGGGCTCCTTTTAAGTTCCTCCATACAATTTTACATGAGAAATGGTATAAACACTTAACAACCAAAGTTCCTAAACGCATGGATATGGTGACTATTCGTGCAGTAGACTAAGGAGAAATGTTTGAGCTGTAGGTGGGGTTTTGTCAAAAAAAAAAAAAGTTCATGAATACTGAAAAAATTGTTGCTGCTCCGGGTGTGTGTTCACGGTTTGTGTGTGTGTTCACTGCTGTGTGTGTGCACTTAGGATGGGTTAAATGCAGAGCACTAATTCCTAGTATGGGTAACCATACTTGGCCACATGTCACTTCATGTCACTTCACTAATTAGTTGTAAGTATGAATTTGTTAATAAACATTATTTATAGAGTTTGTCTCTGTTCCTTGATTTATCAGGTTAGAAGAGAGACTGTTGTGTAAAGTATTGATGAAGGGGCTCCTTTTAAGTTCCTCCATACAATTTTACATGAGAAATGGTATAAACACTTAACAACCAAAGTTCCTAAACGCATGGATATGGTGACTATTCGTGCAGTAGACTAAGGAGAAATGTTTGAGCTGTAGGTGGGGTTTTGTCAAAAAAAAAAAAAGTTCATGAATACTGAAAAAATTGTTGTAGAAGGTCACAATTTTGAAGGAAAGTTCACCCAAATTATGTCATCTACTGACCAAGGTCCTCAAGCTTTGTAAGAAGGCAGGATTTTAACTTAAATCTTAATGGAACCTCACACAAAATACTGTGTGACTTCGGAAACCTTGGAATTGGAGTTGTACACGCCTATTCTTGCATGTAAATAAATATCCATTTTACCTTTCTGTGTTTGAAAGGAGGAGAAAAAAATCTCAAGTCTGAATCAGTATGAATGTGGGTAGATGACAGAATTTGTATTCCTGGGTGAACTACTCTTTTACACAAGCTAAACTTAGTCTGTGTCTGTTTCACACTCACCTAAATCTCCTTCAGCAATGGCCCAATGACGTAATCTTTAAGGAATATTAGTTAAAGATTTCATTCTGCAACCAAAAGACAAAAACAAGAATACCTTTTCTAAAAAGAACCACTGAAGCAGAAGGGTTATTATTATGATAACATTATGTCAAGCAAGCATTAAGAATATACCCAATTATTCCCCCACAATTATGTTAATTATTGTATTTAGTGCAAATTGTGGTTCACAGTCTGAAATACATAATCAGTGGGTTCAGAGTAATCATGTAAATTGTGAACAATTAAAATGGGTTGGACTTAAAGCATATTCGAATAGTCATAACACAGCAGTACCATAACCTTCAAGTTGTATCTCATTAGCATCTTGCAGGTCAGTCCCCTTAGTTGTCTTTTAAGCAGTTGAAGAGCTTTCAATGCATTAAAAAAACCTCTATATTTTAGAGTAATGTAAGTTAAATAGAGACATTTGTTAGTTCAGGGACTTTGCATTATTTTTGAGTTGTCAAAAATATATATTTATCAATATCTGCTATAAGATGCAATGCACAGAGCATCCAAATCCATTCCAAAAGCACTTTGTATATAGAAGGTGTAAAGTTCAGTTCCTGTTGCTACAAACTCTCAAGCTCTCAGAGGCTTGATGAATTAAGAATGAAAATTGCTACAGTCGATGTCTTCTCTGCCAGAATGAATAAATGACAAACTGAATCAATATCTAAAACTCAGCCGTTTGTCAAAGCTGACAAATGACCATAAACACGGCACACTGTGGATTTATCACAGAATAAATAAGTGTGCCATAGATAACTTAAATCTTAATGGAACCTCACACAAAATACTGTGTGACTTCGGAAACCTTGGAATTGGAGTTGTACACGCCTATTCTTGCATGTAAATAAATATCCATTTTACCTTTCTGTGTTTGAAAGGAGGAGAAAAAAATCTCAAGTCTGAATCAGTATGAATGTGGGTAGATGACAGAATTTGTATTCCTGGGTGAACTACTCTTTTACACAAGCTAAACTTAGTCTGTGTCTGTTTCACACTCACCTAAATCTCCTTCAGCAATGGCCCAATGACGTAATCTTTAAGGAATATTAGTTAAAGATTTCATTCTGCAACCAAAAGACAAAAACAAGAATACCTTTTCTAAAAAGAACCACTGAAGCAGAAGGGTTATTATTATGATAACATTATGTCAAGCAAGCATTAAGAATATACCCAATTATTCCCCCACAATTATGTTAATTATTGTATTTAGTGCAAATTGTGGTTCACAGTCTGAAATACATAATCAGTGGGTTCAGAGTAATCATGTAAATTGTGAACAATTAAAATGGGTTGGACTTAAAGCATATTCGAATAGTCATAACACAGCAGTACCATAACCTTCAAGTTGTATCTCATTAGCATCTTGCAGGTCAGTCCCCTTAGTTGTCTTTTAAGCAGTTGAAGAGCTTTCAATGCATTAAAAAAACCCTCTATATTTTAGAGTAATGTAAGTTAAATAGAGCCATTTGTTAGTTCAGGGACTTTGCATTATTTTTGAGTTGTCAAAAATATATATTTATCAATATCTGCTATAAGATGCAATGCACAGAGCATCCAAATCCATCCCAAAAGCACTTTGTATATAGAAGGGGTAAAGTTCAGTTCCTGTTGCTACAAACTCTCAAGCTCTCAGAGGCTTGATGAATTAAGAATGAAAATTGCTACAGTCGATGTCTTCTCTGCCAGAATGAATAAATGACAAATTGAATCAATATCTAAAACTCAGCCGTTTTAGCAGCCCTTTAGAGAAAAGTCCACATACTTCCTGTTTTACAAATCTCCAATGATCTCCAAAATCATTCACATATCTGATACTGATGCTGTTTGTCATACACAAAATCTATTAGTCTCCTATTAATTGTATGAAAATATCTCTGAATTATATATATATATATCTCTGCTTGTAGACTCAGCGTAATCAATATTCATATCCATGGCAGGTCAAAGCTGACAAACGACCATAAACACGGCACACTGTGGATTTATCACAGAATAAATAAGTGTGCCATAGAATAAGCAGGTTCGTAAAGGAAGACTAGGACTGAATCATCAGGTTTTGTCCCAGCACAGAGCAGAAGACTGACTCAGCAGCCAAGCTGGGTTAATAGATATTCGCCCTCATCTTGTGGGACAACTCAATGCCCTGAACAAGCTTTTCTACCTGTACAAGCAAATGTTGTGTGAAATGTCGCTGGTACACGGCCGGGACAATGTATGTAATTCTCCCAGATTCCCAGAGTCAGTTTCTATTGACTTGAGAGCTGTATAACATAACTGAGTTATATAGTCTGTCCAGTCCACAAACAAATATACTCTCTCTTGGTTTTGAGAGCATATATAAACATCAGCGCATTACTGATCATTACATCAAATGCCGTTTATGATGATTGAAGTTACACAACAAATTAAAACACATAAAGTGAATTCATATGATATTTGTAAATAAAATGATATTAGGTGGATGGGGAAAATAAAGCGGCTGGAGTTGCTTTGCAAACACTGGATCGGGTGCTTGTCAACTGATCAGTGTAGCTAGGAGTTGTCGATTAGGATAATTAGACGATTTTTAGCTGAGCGTGTTATTGTGCTGGTACCTTGCAGGTTTAGGACTGCTGTGGACAGCTGACTCACAAAGCTTTTGGGGAAAAAAGGGAAAATATACTTTAAATATAAACCTAAAATCACCAGTGGTGGCAGCAAATCACTGCATGAGTGAGTCATTGAGTCATTCATTCAATTTATTCATTTAAACGGCTGATTGATTCAGTAACAAAACACTGTTGTGTGTTGCTCGGAGATATGACACAGTTCTGCTGTGGCTTTGTTGTGTCTAAAATGTAAGTCAGATTGTAAAGCAGGTTATTTGATTTTGCAATATACTCGATAATGTCAAATTGCATATAGTTTTAAACAATTACAATATTATCATAGACATATATACAAATGGCTGCAATATAACAAAGAGTGAAAAATTTAAGGGGGTCTGAATACTTTCCGTACCCACTGTATATATAGCACACCCCTACTAACTTGCTATTATTCTGAAAAACACATCTACACTTACCAAAATCTAGTCAGCAGTGGTATTACTTTAATTTGGCTAATAAAGATTGTGAACAGAGAGCTTACATAAAACCAGTTATGACAGAGCTCCTGATAAAGGTTTAAAAATTAAGATGACAAATATTCAGATGACAAGAAATCAGACTGCCTAAACATCCCCAATGTTCTCTCCTATCGAGGTCATATGATTTTATTCTTGATTGTCAATTGAAATATCTCAGTTATGTTTGTTCTTGACAAATTACTGTATCCGCAACTGCTTGCAAGTACAACTTTATGTGATTACTTTGTATCAATGACAGCATATACAAACAAAAATCTACTTTTCTTTAAGGCAAAGTTTTATTTTCATAAAAAACAAGTAAAAAGTCATAATAAAATAAGAACAAATACAAAAATCGCAAACAGCAGCACAAATAAATGCAAGAGTATAAAGAGAGCTATGAAACTAAGTTTTTCAGGTTAAGTAAGGTTTTATTCAGGTAAGAAATACTACAGAAATTAAAGTAATCAAATGTAAAATAACACATTGAGTGTTATTTTACATTTGATTTTAATTTCTGTAGTCTTCATTGTAAAAATTAAATACAGATTAATGCTTACCATTAAAGTTATAAAACGTATGGTGTCAAGAGCAGAAAGTGATTTTCTTTGTCTTTTGTTCTTTGATTGAGAACCCTTTAAGAGTTTATCCACGGACCCAATATACTGTTACACAACATGCGTTCTCTTTCTCAACTATTTAACGTTCCAAAACTGACTGTGTTTAACTGGATACTCGCCAAGACGGGCATTTTGACATAATTTTGTATGTATTTGATAGTTTTAGCGCAGTTATCCACTCATTTTGGTATTTGTGGCTCACAAGCTGTTTGAGACTGAGCGTGGCTTGTGCGCTCCACTAATATAGATCAGTGGGGGTGCGCGCGCTTTTGGTGTAAGCACGAAACCTGCGGGAATGACTAAAATAATGTGCAATACAAGCACTATTTAACCGGAGCGAATGAGACGTGTGTGTGAGAGAGAAGGGGTCGTCGGAGAGAAGAGAGCGAGAATGCATGGCTGATGTTATTGCCTGTGCCGCTACCAGCTGGTAGCAAAACAGATTGGCTCGGAATCGGAAAGAAGTGAGACTGATCGGCCAGTCACCGATCATGAGGAAAATCGGCCAATTCCGATCCCTGGCCGATCGATCGGTGCAGCTCTAGTTATGTCACAGATTTCTTGCTTTACACTTCTTACTGAAAATTGCGTTATTGATTGTCACCCCCTCCAGTTTGCACGATCAAATAAGCCTTCGACCTCAAAAATGGCAGAGTCAATATGTAAGCATAAGACAAATGTTGAAATGCTCTCATATGGCTCCACAAGTTCTCTTATAAGATGTGGTATGGGCCTAGTTTAGCAAGAGCAAAGCTGGACTGCCATGGTATTGTATTTGACTAGTCTAACCATATGATAGTCTTCTGGTTGATATTTGACACAAGATCAATTGATCTTCAACTACATGCGAGGAAATTCAAAGTCTTAGTAAAAGTTTTAATAAAAGCAAAACATTCAAACTACCCTGATTATCAGTTTGTCTGATCAATGACAGAAGTGAAAACCAGTTTGAAAATAGTCATTTCTTTTGTAATTACATTTGGTGATACTAGCACTGAGAAAATGACAAACTTCACCTTTAGCAATGCCTCATTAAACCTGACAAATGTTTAAGCTTAAAAACAGAAATACTCCATGTATTTTTTCCTCAAATATTTTAATCATCTCTTCCTTCTTCCCAAAGCAAGCAAGTGCAAACTCAACCGATTTCAGTACTTGGCTTAGAATATCCCAGAAAGCTTGTTATTTCCAGTTGAGATTTTGGAAGCAGTTAAAGTCCTGTCATGAATGATAAAACAGCTTCTTCAAACCTGTGCATTGTCCTCATTATGGACTATTACGGATAACAATGAAGGATCCATAGAGTAAACATCGGTCGAAGAATTGAGGGCTGATGAGCCTTTACGCAGATGAATTTACCACTCAACTGAGCTACAGCGTGGCTTCTTTGGGCTTTCGGCCAAGGATAATAACAATGATTTATACAAGCTGTACAGTACTGAAGGAAATACGTTAGTTTACTTCATGAGCCTATTAGGAGAAGCACAACAAGAGCCATTACAGCTTACAACTACAATAAGAAAGAATAACTCAGCCTGACCAATTTATGTAATTGAAAATGAGTCTGTCATCACTGAATTATAATACACACTATATTACAGAGAAAATATTCAGGGGGTCTTAATTTCTTCAGCACAGCCATGTGCATGTATTGATTTTCTGCTGGGTTCAGATCTGTGTGGTTTTCAGTCCATATTTATTACAATTACTTACACACACACACACACACACCTGTCCATCCCAAACCCTGTGCCATAAAAGTGTAAACCCTGACAGATTCGTGCCTACAAGACCCATTATTTATCAGTACCAAAGAGGAGCAGCGTTTTGCTTCTGGAGAATATTTATGTAGCTGGAATACAGATGCTGTTCACACAACAGCATTTCTGCCGAAGCGTGGGATTATTTGTAAATGTTACGCATTACGGCGGCTTCCTGGAGACTTTGGGGATTCTGTGTTTTTTGCCAAAATGAAACACACGGTTGGACAGAGGACAGATTCTGTAATGGCCAAGGGAACATGTAAGGAATGCTAAATGCATGTTGAAGAGAATAGTGTGTGTTGTGAAGACGCAGATTGCGTAGGGATGATGCAGTTTGGTAATCCCTGAGGAGAAGCGCCTGGTGGGGGGCAGCCAGTTGGTCTGCGTCATGACAGGAAGACAAAGTAAGCACTCAGGGCAGGCAGGGACCGTTTTTAAAGTCCTTGAGGCAGTCTGGAGGGTCTGAACATAATGGCAAAGTGCCAGACAAAAATGCCCTGACCACAACCTCTGAATCATTAAACCATCACCCCCTCCACATCTTGTTTCTATCTGTTGCATTTGTATAAAAAATACAGTTACAGTGATGCTATGTGCCTACTTAACACATACCACATATATACTGTCACGTATAGAGTAAATTTGTCAAGTACATTTCACATTTTCTCCCACCCAGCACTTCTCGTCAAGGATTTACATCATGCATCATGCCTTCAAAATTGCTATAAAAATAAGGAGAAAAATGCTTGCCCATGCTAAACTCGCCGGCACAATGCAATGTTCTAAGTAGTTTGTAGCAGTTATTTAAAAAAATTAAAATTACCACCCCAAGATATTTTGGAGTTTCTCAGTTGAAGTCTTTATGGTATTTTGTGTCGTTGTATTGCTTGGCAGGTGAAAGTCTTAAATCAAATAATAATAATAAAAAAAATAGCATTGCCTTTCTTTAACAATCAACATTATTTTGAGGTATCATTCACAGCAAATGTAATGGAATGATGAGCTGATTCATTTTAATACTGGTAATATGACATGTAATACATTCAGCATATATACTAGCAGTAATGCAATACAAGAATCACAATATGACATAGAAATCTCACTAACCTTAAGATTCCCAAAGGTGAACCATTCTGGATCATCTTGATCACCCATCTGCCTGAAGAATTTCATGTTTTAGCTTTCAGTGAAGGTGTGGAGAGGAAAATGAAAACTATTTATCCTTCAGTTATCTTCCCTTATTGAGGAGTGGTTCATTTTCTTTTGTGAGAACTGATAATGGCTTACTATCATTAAGATGTATGAGCACCGTTGGTCAGTGATGTTACTTAAGTCTGGAGTGACTGGGGTTTATAAAGATGATGGAAGTTTAATTTACCTCATGACTTTGCATAACTAAAGTTTGGATAATATGAGAACTAGAGAAGAGTCAGAGGTACATGTACTGAAAGGTATGGCTTATGAAAATACTTTTTTAGCTGAAGTATAAATCCTGTCTTCAGGAAGTGGGGGGAAAAATCATCACTGGATCAATTAAAGGTCCAGCCTTGGCAGTTATGGAGGAGAAAAATACTGTTCACTCTGGCATAAACGCTGCTTTTAACACTTCTCATGGAGCTGTGCTTGAGGACTACTAATCGGGGTTGACCTAGCAGCAACCTTCTGAAGTACAAAAAAAAAAAACTGACAGCATGGGCTTTTATCAGAACCAGACATCATTCTCAGAGGAATGAAAACAGCCTATCAAAACAGGAGCATGCTAGGCTCAGTTACAGTATAATGTATGCTATGAATAATACATGCACCCACCCACAAACACACATTCCTGATATTTAGACACTCCCACACCTTTGCTCACTGAATAGCCTGCACAAATCATTTTATTTATTTTTTCATGAAACTACCAGGTTTATGGCATTCAATAAGTATTATCTGGGGCTGGATGTTTATCAAATAACTTGCTATAAAATAAAATTACATTTAAGTTTTAAAATGTCCATTTCAATATGAATAACTTTGTTCAATGATCTGTTTGCATAACTACACTCTAAAAAATTTTGGGTTAAATACAACCCAGTGCTGGGTAAAATAGGGACAAACCCAGGTTTTGACCCAGCGGTTGGGTTACTACCCAGAAGGTTGGGTTAAACATTTAACCCAACCGCTGGGTCAAAACAACCCAATTGCTGGGTTTGTCCCTATTTTACCCAGCACTGGGTTGTATTTAACCCAGCATTTTTTAGAGTGTACTTAACATTTTTAGCATTCACCCCTGCATGGTATTTTAACATCTGTGCATACAAGTGATTATAATGTTTTTCATTTTATTTTTTTTACTTGGAAATAAAGGCCTTGCTTCAGTCTTTCTTCAAAAATTCAATATATTGCCTTTGTGCCACACTCTAAACAATGCTGGGTTAAATACAACCCAGTGCTGGGTAAAATAGGGACAAACCCAGCAATTGGGCTGTTTTGACCCAGCGGTTGGGTTAAATGTTTAACCCAACCTTCTGGGTAGTAACCCAACCGCTGGGTCAAAACAACCCAATTGCTTGGTTTGTCCCTATTTTACCCAGCACTGGGTTGTATTTAACCCAGCATTTTTAAGAGTGCATAATTAGGTTTAAGGATTCCTGAATGACAAATATCTGTGCTTTGCAACTGTACTTTTAAAATATTTTTAGTTTGTCATGAGAAGTCATTAGAACACAGACACAAATTATAAGGACTTTTCAGGACCTCTCAAACACTTTTCTAATTCCTCTTTCTTTTTGCTCTGTGGTCAGATAATCTGCCTCTAAATCACTCATAGAGAGGACTTCATATGTTCACATACTGGCCTGTTTCACCCTTTGGTTAATAAGCACGTCAGGCAATTTATATAGAAAATTAGCATGATGTATTGAATGCCAGTGAATCTCTCCAGAGAAAGAGTACTATTATGCGTTTAGAGAGACATGAGCAGTCAGGCTGCAGTAATGGAGATTATATGTGCAGTTATGAATGTAGAGATGTAAAATTAATGGGGCCTTGTTGACAGTTCCTTTGTTAGTTTTTAAACAATATAATTGTTGAAGAGAAGAGGTTGTGCATACTCTCTCTTTCTCCTTTCTCTCTCTCACTTGCTGTCTTCCACCACTGAATTTTCAGTAGTGTCACACTGAAGAAAACAAAAAATTACATTAAGTCTCCAGAGTTGTTTCATTTAGCTATCAACGTTGTCAATGTATTATGTTTGCAGATGTTTCTTCTAAATTTCTGGAAAAAAACATAGAAACAACTAAGACACTATCGACAGAGTAAAAGCATTGGATTGCAAAATTAAAGAAGAGTTCAACACCCCAAAATAAATAAATAAGATTAAAAAATTTAAAGAATCTTGTTTAACCTGTCTGTCCACATGATGAAAGTCAATGTGTTCCCAAACAACACTGTATGTACTTTTTAAATCTGTTCAAGAGAAGAAAATAAGCCATACAGATATGGAACCAAATGAGGAAGGATTTGTAAACAATGACAGAATTTTCGTTTTAAGATGAACTATCCCAGTGTATCAAGGGGAGCTCTATCTGAATCACCTCTGTGCCAAGCTTAGGCCAGGGGCAAAAGTACAAACAAAGTTGGGCAGAGGGAGCTCTGCTGGGACAGAAAATGATATTTATTTATCTCTTTCTCCCTCCTTTAAAAATTCAGAGAATAGCAATTTATATTCAAGAGCAGATGCAGTTTGTGCTCTAAATTCTCCACTACATTCTAAAAGTAACCACAGGCGCTGAGGAAAAGGCAAGAAAGGGACCGCTGGGTAAAATAGGGACAAACCCAGCAATTGGGCTGTTTTGACCCAGCGGTTGGGTTAAATGTTTAACCCAACCTTCTGGGTAGTAACCCAACCGCTGGGTCAAAACAACCCAATTGCTTGGTTTGTCCCTATTTTACCCAGCACTGGGTTGTATTTAACCCAGCATTTTTAAGAGTGCATAATTAGGTTTAAGGATTCCTGAATGACAAATATCTGTGCTTTGCAACTGTACTTTTAAAATATTTTTAGTTTGTCATGAGAAGTCATTAGAACACAGACACAAATTATAAGGACTTTTCAGGACCTCTCAAACACTTTTCTGATTCCTCTTCCTTTTTGCTCTGTGGTCAGATAATCTGCCTCTAAATCACTCATAGAGAGGACTTCATATGTTCACATACTGGCCTGTTTCACCCTTTGGTTAATAAGCACGTCAGGCAATTTATATAGAAAATTAGCATGATGTATTGAATGCCAGTGAATCTCTCCAGAGAAAGAGTACTATTATGCGTTTAGAGAGACATGAGCAGTCAGGCTGCAGTAATGGAGATTATATGTGCAGTTATGAATGTAGAGATGTAAAATTAATGGGGCCTTGTTGACAGTTCCTTTGTTAGTTTTTAAACAATATAATTGTTGAAGAGAAGAGGTTGTGCATACTCTCTCTTTCTCCTTTCTCTCTCTCACTTGCTGTCTTCCACCACTGAATTTTCAGTAGTGTCACACTGAAGAAAACAAAAAATTACATTAAGTCTCCAGAGTTGTTTCATTTAGCTATCAACGTTGTCAATGTATTATGTTTGCAGATGTTTCTTCTAAATTTCTGGAAAAAAACATAGAAACAACTAAGACACTATCGACAGAGTAAAAGCATTGGATTGCAAAATTAAAGAAGAGTTCAACACCCCAAAATAAATAAATAAGATTAAAAAATTTAAAGAATCTTGTTTAACCTGTCTGTCCACATGATGAAAGTCAATGTGTTCCCAAACAACACTGTATGTTCTTTTTAAATCTGTTCAAGAGAAGAAAATAAGCCATACAGATATGGAACCAAATGAGGAAGGATTTGTAAACAATGACAGAATTTTCGTTTTAAGATGAACTATCCCAGTGTATCAAGGGGAGCTCTATCTGAATCACCTCTGTGCCAAGCTTAGGCCAGGGGCAAAAGTACAAACAAAGTTGGGCAGAGGGAGCTCTGCTGGGACATCTTTTTAAATCTGTTCAAGAGAAGAAAATAAGCCATACAGATATGGAACCAAATGAGGAAGGATTTGTAAACAATGACAGAATTTTCGTTTTAAGATGAACTATCCCAGTGTATCAAGGGGAGCTCTATCTGAATCACCTCTGTGCCAAGCTTAGGCCAGGGGCAAAAGTACAAACAAAGTTGGGCAGAGGGAGCTCTGCTGGGACAGAAAATGATATTTATTTATCTCTTTCTCCCTCCTTTAAAAATTCAGAGAATAGCAATTTATATTCAAGAGCAGATGCAGTTTGTGCTCTAAATTCTCCACTACATTCTAAAAGTAACCACAGGCGCTGAGGAAAAGGCAAGAAAGGGACCTAATCTTTCTTCCACATACAAACAGGGCATGCCAAGCTCTCTGTCAGAGTGCCGGGTAAAAGAATAAACAAGAGGAACACCAGTGGCGCTGCTACAGGCCTCTTTTCACCATGCGGTGCATCCTCTAACGAGGGAACGCTTCTCAAATGTGCTTCTTTAAAATTCTGCTTCTGTCTCTGGCACATTCACACCTAGCTGGACAAAAACATGTTATTTCAAGGTCCTGGGGTGGCCTAGCCAGTCTCCAGATCTCAACCTCATAGAAAATCTTTGGAGGGAGTTGAAAATCCGTGTTGCCCAGTGACAGCCCCAAAACATTACTGCTCTTGAGGAATGGGCCAAAATACCAGCAACAGTGTGTGACAACCTTGTGAAGACTTACAGAAAACGTTTGACCTCTGTCATTGCCAACAAAGTGTATATAACAAAGTATTGAGATGAAATTTTGTTATTGACCAAATACTTATTTTCCACCATAATTTGCAAATAAATTCTTTAAAAATCCTACAATGTGATTTTCTGGATTTTTTTTTCTCATTTTGTCTCTCATAGTTGAGGTATACCTATGATGAAAATTACAGGCCTCTCTCATCTTTTTAAGTGGGAGAACTTGCACAATTGGTGGCTGACTAAATACTTTTTTCCCCCACTGTATATATATATATATGTATATATTATTCTCGATCCTTGACATGGAGACTGACAGCTAAACATACACAAGGCAGAATTGTGACTATGGATATGACATCAGGCATACGGGTTACAGTAATGTTAGGAACAAACAAAAAACTATTACAAAAATCAAGCTGGCAGGTCACGTTAGTCAAGCTCGCATCAGCTGACTCTCAGCTGATCCCCATCAGCCTATAGGAATATGACACCTATCGAAGCATTCATATATAAGGTCCCTCAGTATTATCAGTAGTTTTGCATTGCTCAATAGCTAATTAAATGGCGAATTCGGCAGGCAAAACACCATCATCACTAGGAATCGGGAATTTAGAGAAGTGGAATTCGCTTCCCCAATGGTCTCACCTCCGATTCATTCAAGTTTGTTAACTTGAACACGTGAATTCATGCATTGATTAGGCCTATAAGCTGCCTGATTCGGAAGTGATTGAGTTAGCATTATTCCACGCATCGCTACATTATTGTCATGGACTCCTCAAGTTATGTGACTGACTCAAGAACAAGTTCAAATTGGAACTTCATCCCCAAGAAGGATATCAAGAGATCAAGCATCCACTTCACAGCTGCTATGTTTCACTCTCTCGAACGTCTTCACAAGCTAAGGTCCATTTAATGCTCTCAGGTTATCTGCAACATGTGTGCTATTATCAGCAGTTTTCACATTGCTCAATAGCTAATTAGCCTCCTCCATCCCCAACTCCTCCTCTGTCAGTCAGGATTCAGCCTTCTGGTTCTCCTTTGAATCAGACTAGGTCTAAAATGTGTACATAACATTATTGAACTTTAACGATATCTGCAATACATTTATGTTGGTTCTGTTCTGTTTACCCTGGGGGGGTTATCGCTGCTCTCCCTGCTCTCATCCATGCTAGGCTGCATGGATGCACAGGGAGTTCTTGCCCAGAACAGATCCATCCCGCCAATCCAAACTGTATGCTAATTGTCAATCATCTTTGACAATAGTGGTCCTGACAGAACATCCAATTACGCATAAGATGATACTGACCCAAATAAGAAGCAATATGGCAAGGTTTGAATATAGTTAGTCTCATCTATTCTGAATGTGTTGCGCACACACATGTTGAAATGTCACTGGTAATGAACTTTTTCAATTTTTAAAGGAGTTCCCTTGCACTGACATTTAAAGGCATGAAAACTCAGATGAAATAGCCTTAGGGCGGTAACAGAGATGGCCGACTAGCTTTGTTTAGCGTTTTAATTACAAATTTGATGGGACATGGCTCAATTAGGACAAATTAGGATGTGGTAAAATAGAATATTCTGCTAAACGTATTAATGAACATATTGAAGGTAGCAGTGCACTGGTGCCTAAAGGCTTGTGTACACCAGGACGATTATCGCTGATGTTTAACGCCTCGTGACTAAACAAAGGTGCCAATGTGAGTGTGCACACCAGCACACAAAACGCCAGGCGTTTTTTTGGTTTGACGTGCCACGTTGAAAACTGGCCAACCAATGAGATCGGTGCATTTGTTCATGTGCCTGGAGCTGCTGAAGTTACAGTAAAACATGACTTGGTTGCGCTCAAGCACAAAACGGTCTTGCCGAGCATACATTGATACCTAACGACGAAGAGGAAGTAAGTAGACGAAGAAGAAGCATCGGGGCAAGATGAATGTAGAGCTGCTGGTCTCATTGGTGTCTGAACACAAAGAGCTTTATGACAAACGTGACAGCGACTACAAAAATCTCGATAAGAAGGAGTTATGGAGAGGAATTATAGATCAAATAGAATTTAATGTGTGCCGGAGAATTTTTCATTAAGCTTAATCTAATGTCAGGGAACACACAAGGGATAAGGGAACGCACAAGACGCATCAAAAAACGTGAGACTGAGGTATCTGCAGAGCAAAAGTGGGCATTTCTGAATTTGTGGGTGTTTTCAAACTGCAGGGTGTTTCTCAATCATGCAATCAAAATTATCCCCCTTACCCAACCCCACCCCTAAACCAACCATCACTATGACATCAGCCAATCAGGAAACATGGTCTAAAAATGCCCCGATCTGGTAACTCCCATTACTTTCCTGCAGAGACCTAAGGGGCGTTCGACTTGAAGCACCGCTACAGACGGCAGTCAACGAGAGTAGCCGCTTGCAGTCGGGGGTGGAGGTGAAAACGGAGCCGTCAAGCCGGACACTTTCTGTTCCCGTTAGTGACACTCGCGCGGTGTTTGCATACTCTATCACAGATGAAGTGAATTAAATGCAACATTTGGCAAATACACAGACGTTTCAGAAACGTTTTCATGAGCAACAGAAACACTTTTTAAATACTGCTTAATACAGAGCCATCTGTTCAAGAATAAAGTTCAACGTAAATATATACTATTTAAATACTAATAAAGTGGGGGTATATATGCTTTCATGATAAACGTGACTCAATATAACATTGCGACTACAGTAAAAAAGCTTTTACTGTTCTAAAAACACAGATTTATGAGCAGTATTGGATTTGAAGATGTTAGAAACACAGGTCATTGTTGTCATGTGGTGAATTTGACCAATCGTGAAACAGCTGTGTGGTCATCAGCGCTCCTGCAGTCCCTCTGAAAAAGAGCCAGCTGAGTCAGCCGGCTGCTCTCCAAACGATATCGCGGTACTTTGATGCCACACGTGACAGTGACGTAGCGTCGGCGCCGGTTCAAGTCGGACAAAATTTCTAACCAGCATGCACTGCTTCAAGTCAGCCGCCGATCGGTTTGCGCGGCGCCGCATGAAGTCGAACGCACCTCTATACTTGAAAAACGCTGGCGATAAGCGCACGTGATAATCTCCCGGTGTGCACGAGGCTTAAAGATGTGACCAGAAAAATGTTTGATCTTTCTTTGTTGTAATTATGTAAAGAAAGCTCAGTTGCAACACATTCCAGCCGTTAAATGCAATGTGACCTTGCAGCACACGTGGAAATAACAAGTGTACTTCACAATGTATCCTTAAATAAAAATTCAACTAGTGATAATATAGTTATTCATAGATATTTAGCATGAAAATGAATCTGTAAAATAAGCTTTAAAGAGAAAATTAAAAACAATGTTAGGAACTATTTCTCATCTGAATGGCTGAATTTTCTTTAAAAAAACAAAAAGCAATCCAAGTACTGCATACACTCAAGATGAGAAACGATACCCAGGTCCTTTGGAAACACCCCACATAAGTCTACTGCTTTTCACGGAACTTACGTAATTACCCATTATACATTGTGATATAGCCTAGTTCGTTGGTCCGTTGGATCAGATTGCTTTCTCGCTACAACCGAACTGCTACAGAGTTCGTTTTGAATCTAGCCGAGACCACCTCATTCTGGCGATCTCGGACCGATTGTTTTGGTGCGGAGCCGAGCGCGATTGCCGTGTTCACATATGCCCAATCGAACCGATCTAAGGAAGTAAGCACGCCAGGTTCTGAAACAACGGGCCAGGTGTGAAAGCACCCTTAATTCCTCTGAAGGAACGCATTTCAGTGAACTCTGAATTTAGATTTATAGGGCCAGATTTACTAAACAGGGCAAATTAGTTTTATAGCGCAATTCCATAAAAGTGCCGATGGGAGAGTAAAATTCTGCGGGTGATTTACTGACCATGCGTACATTATAGAACACAGACGCAGCCAGATAATTTCCATAATGACCAGAGCAGTCTACCAAGAGCAGCGCAAATTACCGCCTGCTTTAAGACATGCTTTTTGGGGGGCGTTAAATAATGGTGCAAATACCAGCAATTTGATGAGTGCAAACATTAGTAAATAGCGTTGTGTGATTCATTTTAATGCTCTCCTGCCATACATTTTGCATCTGAAGGGGAAACTCCTACAAATGCATATTCAATAAGGTCAGGCGCAAAAATAACTGTCCACACCTTTTCAGCGCTAATTCATCATTGCACGTCTTTAGTAAATCCTGACAGTACTATTTTAACACCAAAAGACAGTTTGTTAGTAAATCTGGACCTTACAGTCCGAATTTAGAGAACTATTCATTTTTATAAAATTCGAAGAATGCTGTTCAGGTCTATTGTGCATATCCACAATAGTCCTAGAACCCAAGATGGAAAAATTCCCTATATTTAGCCACCTTTTTCAAAAAGCTACCTCAATCATTGCAGCACCATTAGTTACATATGTCTGCTTGCCTTATACTGTCTCAGCAGACTGAAAGTTTGCTTAGCAAAACTATTTAGAAGAAATAAGGGGGAAAATAGTTAAGATTCAAGACTGCAGATTCACTCACGTTTGACTTGAGCTGCTGGAATAGCATACTGTCAGCACATAGACAGGGCAGAGGAAGGACTGGAGCCACAGGTCAGATCTGGACAGTGGCCATTTCAATTTGTCACTTGGATTACTGTAGATTGAACAGACTGCTGCAGACACCAGAGACAATGATAGCAGCTCAGGCAGTGTGACGGATTCTCTAAAAAGTTTTACTTATTATTTATTTATTTTTTAGATGTATTATTCGAAAGAGTCGTTTTGTGTAACAATATAATTTTCAGTGTTGTGAACATATATCACATGGCCAAATGGGCTAAAATAAAAAGGCACATTTTATTAAAAAAATAAAAATAAAAAAAAACCCTGTATTGAGTGATATTTGCTTTAAAAAACAAACAAACAGGTTTTTACAGGTTTTATCGCCCACCAGGTAAAAACTGCAAGTCAGATCTCAGAACACTAATGAGCAAGATGAGCTAAGTACAGAAATGTAATATGGTAGTGTCAGGGTTTTGCCCTGACACTCTGTCTTGTGTTGGTTTCTTGTGTCTATGTTATCTTGTGTCAGCACATGGCCTAGTTGATTATTTTTCTCAGCCATGTGCTTCTCTAGCCCCTCCTCCTTGTTTCCTCTTTACCACACCCTCTTGTTAGCCTTGTTGGTCTAATTGTGCTCACCTGTTCCTCGTGTGTTTTCCTCCCTATTTATAGTGCCGCTTG
The DNA here is from genome assembly GCF_001515645.1 of Sinocyclocheilus grahami. NCBI lineage: Eukaryota > Metazoa > Chordata > Actinopteri > Cypriniformes > Cyprinidae > Sinocyclocheilus > Sinocyclocheilus grahami. Next base: position 1,068,253 of record NW_015505235.1, on the reverse strand, counting down.
CTCTATTGTTTTTGCTGGTTCGTGGTAATTTTCACCCCTTCTATCACTGTCTTTGTCTGTGGCTCTGAGTATGTGCCCTTGTCTGGTTGGTCTTGTGCCCTTGTCTGGTTGGTCTTGTGCCCTTGTCTGGTTGGTCTTGTGCCCTTGTCTGGTTGGTCTTGTGCCCTTGTCTGGTTGGTCTTGTGCCCTTGTCTGGTTGGTCTTGTGCCCTTGTCTGGTTGGTCTTGTGCCCTTGTCTGGTTGGTCTTGTGCCCTTGTCTGGTTGGTCTTGTGCCCTTGTCTGGTTGGTCTTGTGCCCTTGTCTAGTCCTTTGTAGTTCCATGTTCTTGACTTGTTCCTTGTTTTAGCATTTTGTCTGTTCTTGCCTTTTGCTTTTGAGTATTTATTCAGTTTTTCTAATCCTGATCTTTTGTTTAGCATTTGTTTGATATTCTTTAAGTTGGTGTGTTGGTTAAATTTGATTTTATTTTTATTTTTTTTATCCCCTTGCTTTGGAGTAATTGTGTTCCTGTGGAGCCTTGTCCCATCTTGTCTGTGTTTGAGTTCCTGTCCTGCCACTGGTTCTACCTGCCTGCTGGCACTTGGTCCGCTTTGGAGTCTGTGGTCAACAAGTATCTGAGCTCCGCTCTATGGTGCCTTGCTTGGTCTTCTCCATCAGCCTGGTCTTGCCGCTTCCTTGGCAGCTATTCTGCCAATTGAAGTCCAGGCTGTCCCAGTGGTGATTCCTTGCTGTCTCTCTTTGTTACTGTGTTCCTGCGGTTTCATCACATGCGCACCTCACTACCCTCTTGTATCAGTTTGTGTTGTCAAACCCCTGTTACTCCCACTGCGATTGGGTCCTCCTGACAGGTCTTACCTTTTTTAAGAAGTGCTTTCTTTAGTAAACGTCAATTTTAACCTTTTATATCCAGGAAGTATCTACACTTCTCTCATTTATCTATCTTTTACTTTTGTGTTGCTGTTTCTCCCACTGTCACTTGCCTGCATTGTCTCTTCTCTGTAATTGCTTTCTCAACTCATCCTGCTCATCATTTAACATTTGGATCCACTGAGATGGTGAATGCTGAAGTACTAGACACTCCAGGAGTGTGTGTGAGATGCATCGGTTGCACTGAACCCCATCCCACCAGAGACTTGAGGACAAACTCCTGCTTGTTCTTGACATGGGGAAATTTAAAAGACGATCCAGCTGGAGAGGCACAATGATTATGGGATTCACCGTAAGAAAATCTACTGCAATACTCCTCATCACTGGGCGCGTTTCCATTACCCTTCAAATTGCGACTTGAAAATACGCTTAATGGAAACGCGTCAATTTCGCAAAAACGGCCATATATCGCAAAAAAGTTTACGCTTGCACGAGGTGGTTTTTCAGGCAATGCGAAAGGATTAATTCGCAAAACTGCAACTGAAGTGGCTTTTTTGCATTTTACAGGTCACATGGCGTATGTAAAGAGTCATATGATCATTCTTTAATGTACTATAGCCTCCAAGAAACACTTCATAAGTGGCCGTGCTCCAGTATAAGGGGCTTTCCCTACTAGTAATGCTTAGACTACTTACACTGCACACGTCTGCGGTGCAGTGTGGCTCTGATACGGCCACTGAAGCCGATTACGGCCATTCAATGCTTGTGTTTGGTTTTTTTATACAGGCTATGGTTTATTACAGCCGCACCACGCACGTTTCTGAAGCGGCTCTCTTTGCTGCTTCTGTAAAGATACACGCATAAGCCTTCTTTGAATAAATAGTCAAAATCCCACCAAAATCCGTTGCCATGACTTATCGCGAGAGGCAAAAGGTTACGTTTTAGCCGCATAACATTGGTTAATGGAAACGCTGTCATTTTGCAATACTTTTTTTTTATCGTCATTTATAAAATATCGCCAAAGTTTTGCGCAAATCTGTAATGGAAACGCGCCTACTGTCATTATTGACAATGATTATATTGTTATTCTAATCTTCATCACTTCGGTCATCAACACTCGAATTCCTTCATGTTCCCTCCACTCTTCTTTATCATTTGATGCTTTTGTAGCCTCCACATTTTGACATTAGTGTAATTCCTTATGTAAAGGGAAAAAAAAGTCAAGCTTTGGTACTCTTGAATAGTTTAGTCATTCTATTAATTAATGAAACCAGTGACTGACACATACCTGGGCACCAGTGGTGGGCCGTCAGGGACAGCAAAGCCTTCTTTGCTGGCATAAACACTATCAGAATCACTTAGTTTTAAAATATTTTTCCATGAATGCGTATTAAATTATTTCCAATAGTCTATTCTCTTCAGTTCATAGCTTTTCTCTTGGTTGCACTGCTTCCAGCAGTGTATGTTTATATTAGAGCTTTTATCCAATCATATTTCAGCAATCGTGTTGCCAGGGTCAAAGAAATCTGCATCTGTTAGCTTAAATCAATGGCAATGAAACCGTTGCTTTAACCAATCAGATTTCGAGTTGGCAAAACACCAGGGTCATCTAGCTGGCTAACGATAACAACGTCAGCATTTTCTCGTCCTTTGAATGGATGCTCAGCATACTAGCTAGCAAACGGCATCACTGTAAATCCTTTTATTAAAACTTAGTAAAACTTATTACTTTTTCTCAGATTTAGATTTTCAGTGCATTTTGAAAAAATATTTGCCTACTATATTTAGTAAATCTAAAAACCGTAGTCTTAATGACTGTGAAAAACAACCACACGCCTCTGTGAAAGACTAGTGAAGATGGAAAAACCACTAGAGCATGGTAGGTTAATTTTCATTTGACTCAATGAAACCGTTGCTTTAACCAATCAGATTTCGAGTTGGCAAAACACCAGGGTCATCTAGCTGGCTAACGATAACAACGTCAGCATTTTCTCGTCCTTTGAATGGATGCTCAGCATACTAGCTAGCAAACAGCATCACTGTAAATCCTTTTATTAAAACTTAGTAAAACTTTTATTACCGTTTCTCAGGTTTAGATTTTCAGTGCATTTTGAAAAAATATTTGCCTACTATATTTAGTAAATCTAATTATACTGCATTACTGTGTAATATTTATGGTTTCTATAGCCATGGTATCATTCTGATGGTATGAAGAGATGGATTAATTCATGTAGGATGCCACTGAAGGCCTAGGTGTAAAATGCACGGCCCGCCACTGCTGGACACATGCAATGCAGCAGAAAAAAGTAGGGTCCAAACACTTCTGGAGGCAACAGTGATTGCTTATTTCTGATGTGACGAATATGAACTAGGCAACTACATAAACAGGCAGTTTCAAATTATATTTTCAAACCCACACCAGAGTGACCAAAAACACCAATGATTTAAATTTGCACCGATAAAAGTGGAATAAAATGAATTGGTGCTTAGGAAGATCTAAGGAGAGGTTTCTTAGGGTATTAAAGCAACTATATGTAGTTTGGTGTATTTTTGCAAATTTGAAGACCCCTATAGTTAAGTGTTGTAAATATGACGTAATTACAGTGGATAGCCATACAAGTGGGCTGCATCTGAAATCACATACTCTCTGACTGTGTACATATTTTGAACAAATAATTACAGTAAAAAGGTTTGTTCTATATAGTTGACTACGTATAGTATGAAAGTATAGGACATATTACATTTGTCATGTTGTCATTTTCATGCAACCTACCTGCATCAGATGTGTTGCTTTACTGCCATTCACAAATCCTCTTCCGTGGCCTCATGTGATAGAAAAGTGTCCACCAGATACACACTTCAGAATTTAGCCGGAAATAGTAGGTCATCCAGGGACTGTTTTATGAATAATGTGATTCCGGACATATTCTTTTCACATATTGTTTGCCACCTACTGTATAGTTGAAGTATGAGATTTTAGATGCAGCCGTACATACTCCCAGAACAGATGTTTTTGGGGAGCATGGGAGAGAAACCGAAGCATTACATAATACATAACTGAAATGCTGTTTTTATTGTTGATTCCGTGCAATTAAAAGTGTATTAAATGTTCATATAGGGTTATATAACGAATTCCCTTTTTTGTCCAAATAGGCAAGGAACTATAGAGTTTACACATTTTACACTACATTTTGCTGACACAAAGCCGAATAATATACAGTGCATAACGTATATTGTGAAGTACATGACAAATGTACACAATTTGTCAACAATATAACAAGTATAAAACAATTTTACATTGTTAGTTAACAATGTAATGTTAAAAGTTTGTCAGGTTTAAATCATGTTGTTGACACTGTGACGACGATCATGATTTGCACTTGCTGATAAAGTCGTTCAACTCAAAATACTTTCCAACTTAAAGGCACAATATGTACTTTTCGCCGCTAGAGGGCGCGTATTCAAAATAAACAAAGAGGCAAAGGCGTAGTTTGGCCCTGTCCCAAATGGAACACTTCATGTGCACTTGCGGTCTTACGGACATACAATGGCCGCTGCGTGCGCGTGTCCGTTAAGTCCACGAGACCGTAGAGTGTCCCAATCATCATTTTAGTGTTCAGAAGGGTGCTCGCAAGTACCCCCTTTACGGCCATTATGCACCCTCGATCCGCACTTCTGCCAAGCCCGCACCGCGAGCTCCGCAGCAGACTTTCTCCCGACAGTCAAAGCGGCATTACTTCACGAAAGTGCAGACTCGGAGGAAGACCGTGAGGGTTTAAGGTGCCATTCGGGACAGGGCCTTTGATGACGGTCCGTGTCACTAGTTAAAATTGCTTATTTCTCTGGATTTGAACATTCTTCGAAACATATGGGATAATGTGAGTACAGAAGTCAGCAAAATATATAACACTGTTCTAATGGTTTTTGGATATTTTAATAAAAAAATCTTACATATTGTGCCTTTAATGTTACCTGATAACATTACCCGAAAAAATAACGGTGATGTACTTACCTTAATCAACGGGGGGCACAATTGTAGTTTGAAGCCACAGTGCCGCTTTTGACACTTCTACATTTCTCTTCAGCTGCCGTAAATTGTTTCAAATCTGGCGCTCTGCGTCTGTTGCCAGAGCGCGGACGTCATTAGCGTCAGCATCTTGACATCACATCCGTAATTATAAACATAAATGTTTATTGAACTGCTATATTAAGGCAATGTCGCCATCTTGCTGATCTTTGTTACTTCTCAGAAACAAGTAGGTCTTGTTTTTTTGTTGTTTTTTTTAAAGACATTGGCATTTTATGTTGGCATATGCTGTGTATTTAGACTTGCTTTAGTCTTGCATCATTTCCTACAGTTTTATAAAGTGGTTGCAGAGCTGGACCGTCTGGAACCGCCACAGCTGAATATGAGGCCACTGTCCACTAGGTACAATACAAACAACAAAAGTGATGCAAGATGTTAAAGTAGTCTGTTCTGTGTAGTGTAGTAGTCTAGTACAGTGGTTCCCAACCCTGGTCCTGGAGGCACCGCAACACTGCTCATTTTGCATGTCTACTTTCTCTGACACCAATTTCAGGTCTTAGGGTATCTACTAATGAGCTGATGACCTGAATCAGGTGTGTTTGATTAAGGAGACATGCAAAACGTGCAGTGTTAGGGTGCCTCCAGGACCAGGGTTGGGAACCACTGGTCTAGTAGATGAAGGCCTGTTTTACACATTATGTTTCTGTGATGCATAAGTTGCACATGTTATTTTTGTGCCTGTATTAACACATTACAGCCCACATGAGCCACATGGTGCTGCGTTCCAGAAGCAGCACTGAGAGTACAGTATATGTTTTTTGCCCTGCATCATACACTGAAAATATGTTGAAAATGCACTTGATCCACATAATCTGTTTTGCAATACAGGCTTTTATGAAGCAACATACAATCATGGAATGAACTACTCCATTGTTTCAAATAAGCCATCTTTCAGGCTTGATACAAGTACCACACAGAGTAACAGACACAATTAAATTGAACTGAATGCAGAATATTAAGCCGTTTAGGGCCGTGATTTTGGGTTTGTTTCATGTCGATTACCATTTAGATGTAAATAATATTTAATCAAAATCAAGTCAGTAATAATTCTCAGTGGCTCACTTTCAATAACCATTTTATCATTTATGGTAGTAGTTGACTTAATCTTATTCAGTTATGCGGTGTGTTCACAGTGAGAGATTGCTGCTGTAGTTGGTCTGTGGTTTTACATTGACAATATGGGGGATGTAAGTGAACTTTGAGTGAAAAAAAGCAGTAGCAGACAGAACATCTTGTCCAACTTTGAAATGCTTGCTACCGGAGCTCTTCCCTGTGCTGTTCTTTGTTCAAGGTAACCTTTTTCCATCCATGCCCATCAGAGTGAAACACAAATTGTTGTCCAAGCCTTCAGCAAACTATTTCAGACTATATCCTTTATCTATTTGAAATGCATGCTGTATACTCTGTCTTAAAATGCTGCTACAGTAAGATGAGTTTATTTTTTCCTGTGTTTAGGTCAAGGAACCCTAAGGCCAATCAATGCAGACTCAGTTTTTTCTTCTTCTCTCTTTTACTTTTGTCAGTGACTAGCTAAAAGTTAGACTAAAAGTAGTAACACTACTAACCTACAATTTTAGCATGACAGTAGCTCAGCTTTAAGTAAGTAGTACGTAGTGGTGGAATATGATTAAGTGCTGCATCACTAATTAAGGGTCCAAGCACCGAAGGTGCCAGAACCCTATTGTTTTTGTACTGATTTTCTTCATCTTCTTTTTCTGCCCTAAAAGTGTATGGTCAGCCAAAACCGTAGGTCCAAAACACCAAATTTGGCAGAATGGTCCCAAATGGTCATATCTCCGCAACCATTCAGGTTACAATCAAAATATTTTTTTCCTCTGATTCTCTGAGTATAACTGAACAAAACATATATCTAGGATTTTTTTGCCATGCCTAAAATTATTCCACCATTTTTTATAAATCTTTTTTTTTTTTTTTTTACTCCTCCTAGACCATTTGCCCAATTAACGCTAAATTTTGTAAGTGTCATCTATAGGCCCTGATGACAAGATTAATTTGGATTAGAAGATGTGGATTAATAAGTGTATGGAGCAATGGCTACAAAATGAATGGTCTAATATCTTCTAAACCGTTTGACTATTTAAAATTGTTTTGATAACCTTTTGTCATTACTGTCTATAGATGATACATGCACAATTTTGTGTGAATCAGTCAAGTAGTTTAAGAGGACATCGAAAAAGAGGTTTTTGCCAACTCAGAATTTCCAACGGACTACAACACGTTATACTAATGTTATCCATTAGAGGGAACCACAGGATAAGACTTTTTTTTTTCTTATCAGTTAAATTTTTTTCCTATCAGTTTCCATCACTCTGAATAACAAATAAATCTGTTTTACTTGCTTCATGTCCGTAGATATATTTTTGACTTCCTTTACTTAATATTTAAATTTACCAACTGAAGGCTTTATATAGACAATACTCACAGAAGGTATCAGATAACATAGTGTAAGTAGTTTTTTTTGTTTCAGCAATTTCTCAGGGATCAACTGTTAATGTCAATGTGAATGACACATGAATGCTCATAAATTGAAATCAGTGTAAATGGTTCAAAATTATGATATTATCGTTTCAGTATAGTTTCGTATGTATGAATAAACTTTATCAGTTTGCAAAGGAATATGTGTTCTCCAAACACGTAAAGATCGTTAAATGTTACCTTAATTTTAATATATCAAAATGATAAAAACATTTGTCAAGCTGCATGACATGACTTTTGCTGTCCAGTTAAAATGAAAAGTTGCCTCTTTATTGCAGTAGCCTACATATTGCTGCCTTCAATTGTACTAATGCCAACAAGTTAACATGCCAACCTTCATGAATTTCTGATGCCGTGGGTGCTTACAGCAATTTATAAAATGTCAAGCCATTTATATCAATGGAAATGAGAGAAGAAGGCCATGATACTAATGTGTACACAAGACAACTATATTTTTAGATGGCATAGTTTAAAATCTGTGTAAATGGTAAAATATATTAACTATGCATTAAATTCATTATAGTTTCATGAAGTTTAATAAAGACTAAAGCAATCTAAGTCTAATCTGTGATCTCCAAAATACCTTCATATTTATATATCCTAAATTCAGAAAACATTTGTCAAGTTGTCAGGCATGACAGCATTGCGGTCCAGTTAAAACGAAGAGACAATAATATTTGTCTATTGTAGTATAATACATAAAATAATACTTCCGTAGAAAGACACTTGAATACTCGTATTACATTAGAAAAGATGCTTGGCCGTTGTTACATAACTGTATCCTCTACACAAGGCGTTTATTCTTGGACCCCGAAGATCGCCGCTTGCGGCTATATTTTTGTAATATTGTATTGCGCAAGATTATTGATCTCTCTCATATATGAGCCATATTGGGAAATCTAAGCTATTTTAGTAAATCAAAAATGTAAACGTCTTTTGATATTTTTGTGCATCACAATCTAATCTCTCATGGTTGATATGATCACAGGTGGGAGAAAAAGTAGTTAACTGATGCATTCTGGAACAAAATTTCATAACCATAATTTAATTATGAATTGTTTATTGATAAAGCATGCTCTAGATAAGACATCACATATATATTTTGTGGTAAGCAGCACTCCAAAACCACACATACTGAGGACACGTCTGCAATGGCATTTATCATGAAATGTTGCATTTACACAAAAAACAAACATACTCAGGAGCTTTTAGAAAAGTTCAACAGTCAACCAAAAAAACTGAACAAGTTTTATTTGACAAACAGCAAGAAAATAACCAGTCAACATTCTGTCAAGAACTCGTTTGGGATATTGGAGTTAGATCGTGAATCAAGTCTCCACACACCAATCAAACAGTTTATTAGTTTAACTCATTAGTGTACATTTAGCTGTAGCATATGTGCGTTTGGTTTTTCTGTAGTGTTTGGTGTCTGTAAGAAGATGATACTTCACATCTAAACGACGTTCCTCTTAATAAGGTAATTCAGTTCATTACAGTTAGACGTTCTCTGTTTTGCGAGTTTAGTATAGATAGACATGATTAAACTGGTGTGATGAGACGTTAAACCGCTTGCTTTATTCGCCATCTTTGAGTTGCTCACAAAAAATTTATATATATTTCAACAGCACATTATATATTGTTTGCTCTCTTTGAATACTTATGACTGATGATGATGATTAAAAAAAAAAGTAATTTTTGCTTAATCGCAGATAGTTCCTTCAGCAGTGGGCAGGACTAACTCACAAGCCGTAATCCCATTGGTTGAGATGTGATTAATAACCCGACACCTGTCAGAGATTAGTGTAACAAACAAGAAGTTGCACTAGCATGTGAGTACAGAGAAAAGTCATCTTTGAATGTGGTAAGTTTATGTTCTTGACATTTATAAAAACGCTTTATATTTGAGTTCTTTTTGGCATGTTTTTAATTTTGTATCTCATTATTGTTAGTCTGTTGACGTTGCAACTGGTGTTTTAATGTGTTGTCATAGTTATGAACAGGCTAGTTTGTTGCGCACCATGGTTTTACTAATAAAACAAAAGAAAAGGTTGTTGTTGTTAGATCGTGGTATGCATAAATTAAGAATGGTTTTGCTACACTAACCATAGTTTAACCATGGTATGTGACTTATATGAATGGTAATCAATTCACCAAAACCGTATGGTAGCACCCCCTGTCACCTGAAGCGGATTAATTTCAGTATGTGTCCCCACAAAGTATTTTGTGAAATGACAGATGTGAATTTAAGTAATTGTCTTTAGAGCATGTATATTTGTACATTATTTGAAATGTTTATTTTTGCATTAATCTACAACTCAACAAAATTGTTGACATTTTAAAGACTACTGCATTTAACCAGGTTTTTGATTTAAGTTTTATTAATTGAGGCTGGATCGGTTCACCACACATCAGTCTAACATTCATCTTGTATGTCTGTCTGTCTGTCTGAGACTTGTGGCTTCCTACAGGAAGAGCTTGTTGGTGAAATGTGAGCTGTTTCTTATTTCTGTCTGTAGGATATTTCTGGTTCAGAGCTGCGCAGGGGAGCAAGCGCTGAACCCTCATTCATCTTTGACCTGTTTATGGATGCAGTGAAGTGCACCGTTTTCTGTCGTAATGCACCTTCTCTTGGACCCATCTGGTTATACCAGCTTGGACCCATTCTGTGGGTAAATGCTTTGATGGGCCATTTGTTTAAACAAATGCCTTCCATTTAGAGAATGATCAATGCAGTTTGTGTGTGTGTGTGTGTGTATATGTATGTGTATATATATAATATATATAAAGGTGTGTGTGCACAATAAAAGGATAAATGTGCCATTTGTGTGCCGTTTATGATTTTCAGATAGTTCCAGATTTCTCAGTTCTCCAAATATTTGCTATTACTTTTAATCAATTGAATCTTTTGAATGAGATTTGGGTGCATCTGACAAATTGAGATTTGTCTTTGGATAAGCTATGAGTTGTAATTTCAAGTTAAAACAATCCATTTTAGCTCTCCTTAACAGAACCTCATGTCTTAAAATAAGTTACAGTTTATCAGCAACGTTTATGTCTGAATGCCTTTCGTGTAATACAGTTATAGTCTGAATCATTCAGCCGTCAGTGATTCTGGCTCGGATCAAAGAGTCTCAAGCTGATGTTCATCTCTGTGTGAGAACATCTAATACAATAATCTTCTCTACAAATGGGCCAAACAGACCCTTCTCCATTTGCAGGTCTCAGTTGGTACTGCTGTGGGACTGGAGAAAGACAAGTCCTGGATATGATCCTGGTGGAGCATTTAGCAAGTAAAAATTTGCTGCTTTGTGGGTGGAGTGGCTATTAATAATTAAAAAACTTTTGTTGACTTAGTCTGTTTCTGGATAAATTTTAGAAGTCGAACATCAAAACTTAAATGCCTGCTGCATAACCGCTGCTGGATATTGTCTCAGAAGTCCCAGGGGGAGCATCTGGATCTTCACTCCCCCTTTGTGTCTAGCCTTCTCTCATCTCAGGATGTGCTCTGATCCGCTTTGCAGCTTGTCACAGCTCACAACCAGATGACTGTCACGCAACCGTGCTTCAGTGACCAGGCTGGGGCTCAAACCCAGGATCTTTCCCTTTCAGGGAGAATGCACTCAGACCACTGAACAACTGGCACTTCCACACTCACTCTTCTTTTTTTGGGATATTTGTCTTTTTTAATCATTTAAAGACTAGTGAAACTACACTTTTTTTTTGCCCTCCATTTGAACTTGGATCTCACGTGCCAAGAACTGATGCTCACACCACTGGCTCTTCCATGTGTAGCTTACTTTTATTTTGGAGTTTTGTCTTTTTTATTTATTGAAAGACCAAAGAAGATAAACTATTTTCCCACCTCTATAGAGAATTCGAACCTGGATCTCACATGTCAAGAACTGATGCTCAAACCACTAAGCCACTTGCCTGTCCGCATAGACCTCCTTTTTTGGGAATGTTGTCTTTTTCATTCAGTCAGAAAACAGTCAAACTAAACTATTTTTTCACTGCAAGAGTTCAGACAACTGAGCCACTGGCTCTTTCATTTGTGTTGTTTCTTTTTGGAATCTTGTCTTATTCAGTCAAAAACCAGTTGAACTAAACAATTTTTCCACTTAAAGAGAGATTTGAACTAGGATCTCCCACATCAAGAGCTGATGTTCAGAACACTGAACCACTGCCTCTTCATTTATGTGCTTACTTTTTTGGAGTTTTATCTTTTTTATTTATACAGAGACCAGTCAAATTAAACAGTTGTTCCAGCTCAGTAAAGGGATTTGAACCTGGCTCTCCCACATCAAGGGCTGATGTTCACGCCACTGAGCCACTGGCTCTTCTGAATAACACACTCAGCCAGAAACCAGTCAAAATAAAAACATTTTCGCAGCAAGAATGGGATTGTCCACATTGAAGTTTGAAACATTCAGATTCCTTTTTTTATTTATTCATACCAGTGAAATTAAACAATTTTTCCAATAGAGGGAATTTAACCTGGATTTCCCACATCAAGAGCTGACTTTCACAGAACTAAGCTACTGGTTTTTCTGTGTGTAATTCTCTTTTTTGGGAATTTTGTCTTTTTATTCAGTCAGAAACCAGTCAAAGTAAAAAATGTTCACTGCAAGAAAGAGATTCAAACCAGGATTGCCCACATCAAACGTTGATATTCAGAGCATTAAGCCACTGGCACTTTCACTTCTTTTTCTGGAGTTTTGTCTTTTTTCTTTAAAGACTATTGAAACTAAACTTTTTCCACCTCAACAGAGGATTTGAACCTGGAACTCTCATGTCAATGACTGACACTCAGACCACTGGCTCATGCACAGTTGTATTTTTTTCTGTTTTGGAGTATTGTCTGTCTTATTCAGTCAGAAGCCAGTGGAACGAAACAGTTTTTCCACTTAAACAGAGATTTGAAATAGGAGCTCTCTCATCACAAACTGATGTGCGGACCACTGAGCCATTGGCTCTTCTGCATACTTGTTGCTCTTTAGAGTATTTTCTGTCTCATCCTGTTAGAAACCAGTGGCACTAAACAGTTTTTCCATTTAAAGAAAGATTTGAACTAGGATCTCCCACATCAACAATTAATGTTCAGACCACTGAGCCAATGGCTCTTCACGTGTGTGCTGCTTTTTTTTCTTTTTTTCTTTTTTTTTGGAGTTGTTGGTCTTATTCAATCAAAAACCAATAAAAAGCTAATTTTAAACTCAAGAGTGATATTTGAACCAGGACTACCTGTGCCAAAAACAGACATTTAAACCACTGAACCACTGACACTTCAACAACTACTCTCTGTTTTTTGAGTTTTGTTTGTTTTATTTGTGCAAAAACATTGCAGCAATGTCTCAGTGAGGTTTGAACTTGGATATTCCACATGAAAAAATTACACTCAGATCACTGAGCTACTGGTTTTTCAGTGACTAGTTGTGTTTTTCTTCAAAATACAATAATCCTCCACAATCCTGTAAATTTCTCCACAATACCTTGAAAACACAGCAAACAACCACCCACAGCTGCATGTGACTGCGACTGAACTTCTCACAAGTCTCATGTGATCTTGGTCAATCAACTAGTTAGTCCCTGTAACTACCAAACATCCTCCTGACTGAAGTTCTTGTCTGCTTTGAGACTCATGATGTTTGCTTAATTTTGTTGGTCCATTGTGTTTTTTTTGAAAACCAACGTCACTGCACCCATTAACCAAGAAATTTTGGAGCACTTCATGCTTCCTTCCGCTGACCAGCTTTTTGAAGATGCTGATTTTATTTTCCAGCAGGATTTGGCACCTGCCCACACTGCCAAAAGCACCAAAAGTTGGTTAAATGACCATGGTGTTGGTGAGCTTGACTGGCCAGCAAACTCACCAGACCTGAACCCCATAGAGAATCTATGGGGTATTGTCAAGAGGAAAATGAGAAACAAGAGACCAAAAAATGCAGATGAGCTGAAGGCCACTGTCAAAGAAACCTGGGCTTCCATACCACCTCAGCAGTGCCACAAACTGATCACCTCCATGCCACGCCGAAATGAGGCAGTAATTAAAGCAAAAGGAGCCCCTACCATGTATTGAGTACATATACAGTAAATGAACATACTTTCCAGAAGGCCAACAATTCACTAAAAATGTTTTTCTTATTTGTCTTATGAAGTATTTTAATTTGTTGAGATTTTTGTTAAATGTGAGCCAAAATCATCACAATTAAAAGAACCAAAGACTTAAACTACTTCAGTCTGTGTGCATTGAATTTATTTAATACACGAGTTTCTCAATTTGAGTTGAATTACTGAAATAAATGAACTTTTCCATGACATTCTAATTTATTGAGATGCACCTGTATATCAGGAGATCATATGGATATGAAAACAGCAAACAAATGTCTATTTCTTTCAGACACCATTTATGATCATGTTACTTTTACTAAAAGAACAGCTTAGGACATAGGGCATCAGTCCTCAGAGATAAAATAATTATAAGATTGTGTTTAATAATTTAATATGAAGCATATTGTCACGAATCCGGTCCATGAACTTCCAATTTCATTGACTCTCGCACTACACACTGTTGCACATCACCCCGGACTACATTTCCCATCATGCATTGCACTGATTGAGGATTGCACACAGCTGTTTACACTGATTGCACCCAGCTGTTTCATATCACTCCCTCACTATTTAACACTCACTCTGATCCCTTCCCTTGGCCGAGTATTGTTCAGCGATTATCACTCCCCTAGCGATAGCGTTACTACAGAGCCCTCATTTGTTTCCCTGCCTTAGCCTTGTCTGTTTTCTCCGGTTTTATCTTCGCCTGTTTTCCTGGATTCCTCCCTTTAGCCTTGCCCCTGTGACTCTGTCTGCAGTTCATCGACCCACGCTAGCCCTAGGATTATTCTTGTGTTTTGCCCGCCATATACCTGTCTGCCTCTGCTTGACCCTGCCTGCTTTATGACCACGTCTGTGTCTTCTCCAATTAAAGCTTTGCATTTGGATCCGAACGTCTCGCGTCTTGTCAGCCTCGTTACACATATAAGGAAAATCTTTCAGTAAACAATGAAGCCCATGACATGTTTTCATGAAAATATACAAACACGCTCTCAAACATCATTTGGCAAAATACATCTGAAGTAATATATTGCGTGTGATATATTTCTGAAGGAAACGAACAATTCATTGAGAAAAAAAAAGCTCAGAATAAATCCAGCTTGTACATTTTAATTCATGTCAACTGTTACGACAGTAGATAGAAGAACATGAGCAGATTCTCAAAGACTATTATCTTTAATGTAAACTGCACAGACAGAATAAAAAAGAAAAACAAGGTTTGTTCACACTATGAAATGTATTGGTCACCTAATCATCTGTTTGTCATTAACTAAAACAAACAGTTCAGGTAAAAATAATCATAAATTCTGTCGAACGGCACTGATTCACATTCCTTAATTATTTAAAGCATCCATTTTAAAGTATACTATTTGGTAATCTTATCAAAGATAAGTCACACTGAAACAGAAAAGTGAGATATCACAGATATTTAGGCTCTGGTGTGAAGTTTCACTACATACTGACGAGTAACATCAACTTCTAGACTTGAGAACTCTGGAGGCTTTTCAGTCTGTTTGATAGTTTGAGTTTAAGAGCTCAAATGCTAAACAGAAAATGTTCCTACTGAGCATCCAAACCTCTTATTCGCTCTCCTCCTTTAAGCACAGGTCAGAGGTCAAAGGCTGCTTCCTTAGCAAGTCTTGAACAGAAACAACTCCTGTAACACTGAAAGAAAAAGAGTTTTGTGTATTTCTTTTAGACCGCTGTGGACATTACACTCAACCAAAGCTTCTCACATTTGAGCTGCATTTTTTTTGAAGATCTGAACACAAAGATAAGCCTAGTTTCAAACTGAACTCTCTCTTTAGATGTTATCATTTATCTTAAACTGACTGAATGTAAAAAAATCTTGGTGTGTGTGTGTAAGAATATCAGGCTCCAGAGAAGATCTTTGGATAAGCGTCTGGACTGAATAGCTGAAACGTTGAAGAAATTAAATTGGAAAAACTGATAAAGTACATGGAGATTAGGTGGTTTGTGGGTAACGATGGAACTTTGTGAGGTTGGGTTCCAATTGAAAACGTGCACAGCTGTCTGAGTTCCTCCAGAAAAAAATCCCCCAGAAACACAAGCAGAGACAAAATACCTCAAAGATTCACATTAGTGTCTGATTCTCTAACATGTGGAGAACATAATAGTCTGATGACATCTGTTCAGAAGATTACAACATAACAGGATGTTCTCACCTGCACAGAGAAAGGCAGGCAGCATCTGAGATTTCCTTGGGATGAATCTTCTTGAGATTTCCTCTGCATTCTAGATCTTGGGATGGGGCGAGGGAATAGAGATCAAAGGCTTTCTCATAGGGGTTGACTGATATCTCTCTATCTACCTCTTGAATGTCCATCCTCCTTGGGTTTCTGTGATAACAGACCAGTGCACTTGAAACAACACACTTCAGACTGCAACTACGTAGATGTTTACAATCTAAAGAATATCTGAGTGGTGCTGCCTGTGTTTTATTATCCACCAAGTGAAAATAAGTTTGATCACAAAGTAACGTAACAACATTTATCCTCAACTTGACTGTCAAGTACAATTTCCCAATGTTTCCCCATAATTGCAAAAGTGTGCTTTTTCCACCTAATTTATTGTCTTATTACCTCATGTGTTCATGGATTAATGACTTTTGTAGGTTCCATAAAACAGAATGTGTGTTTTGGGATTTATTCTTCAGGGAGACCAACCCTGGCCTGGCCAAATGAAGCATATTCCAAACTTGATGAATTTCAAAGGAAAAATGATCTGGCAGACTTAATGACGGGAAGTGACAAAGTATTGAAGTTCAGAAACACAGCTTTTGTGACATAAGCCATATTAACGACTTAATATGCAAACCTTTAACTCTACAATGATCCTGACTGTAGGCACTTGTATAACAGGTAAATAAATACAAAAAAACTAAATATTTATAGCTTTTGTCTTTTTAAAGAAAATTTACAAAGCATCATATGCAGTACCTCAGCGTACAGTGTACTTCAGTTTTAACTGTAATTAGAAATAAGCATAATTTGAATATATTTCTTCGCACCTCCACATTGTTGGTTGCAAAAATATTCTGCAAACCTACATGACTGCATAAATGTAGAGACCTAAATGTTCCTACCTTGGACTTTTGAAGGTAAGACGAACATTTTACTTGATGTAGCCTAGTCCATGTGTTTCCATTGAAAACATCTATTCTGAATCAAATTCTTTCTAGGTTTAGTCTATATGTACCAGCTTGAAGGTCATCGATGTGCTAGTGCTATTATAAACATTAAAGGGGTATTTCAATGCGATTTCAATTTTTCCTTTCTCTTTGGAGTGTTACAAGCTCTTGGTGCATAAAGAAGATCTGTAAAGTTGCAAAGACTAAAGTCTCAAATCCAAAGAGATATTCTTTATAAAATTTAAGAGTCAACCACGCCTACCTAAAACAGCTCGTTCTAACATGCCCCCACATGTCTATGTCACGATGTGGGAAGATTTGCATAATGCCGCCCAAATGTTCACGCAAAGAAAGAAGGCGTAACTTTGATTCTCGCTGTAGTAGTGTTGTTGCTGCAGCCATGTCGTGAAGGCGCTGTGGCGTTTCAGAAAGGCGGGGCATAGAGGAGAAACAATAATGTACAGTATGTGGAAAATAATGTGTTTTTTTAACCTTAAACCGCATAAACACATTTCATTACACCAAATACACAAAAATAATGTTATTTTTAGCAACATCATATGACCCCTTTAACAAAATTCGTTTTCAGAATAAATTTAAAAACGACAGTCACTCAGTTCCGGCTAAACAGATGAAGGGAAAATCAAGAAGTGACGTCCAATCAAATGCTTTCTGGAACGAAAACGTCCCCTCCCACTTATATTGTACTGCCTGCTTCCGTCTAAAGCCGATTCTGGAATCGGTCCCTTGTTCAATCTGTTACTATTTACACCATAGTGAGAGACAAGTAGTACGCTATATTAGCCTATATCCATTTGCGGCGAATAATGCTACAAATATCCACCACATCGCAACACAGCTTCTCTCGAAAGCGCGGTATAGCCTAAACCATAAAACCTATCCGACTGATTTGAATTAGTTTATTACGTAATGTCTGACAAGCATATTCAACTAGGCTACTGCATAAACATAGCTCTAAAATGATCCTGTTGATTTCTACATTAGCAGCAATACAAATTCTGATATCACAAACGGGGTGCCATTTCCTTTTTTTAAACCCATTAAAAAGGGTAAAATAGTGAGTGCAGACTGTAACGCATCAAAATAGAATTGAAGGGCTTGAATAAGGACACATTATGGATGTTATTAATATTTGACTAAGGCAGCCTGTTCATGCAAATATTTCCAAAATAGACAAGCAGTATCAGAAAGAAAGTTCTAGCTCTAGCTCTGTAAGCTGTCCACATACATCAATACAATCAATTTTAAAACAAAAAAACATGACATCATTTGATAATACATCATTTGTGTATAAAAAATAGCACATGTAGTATGGTTTCACATTTACTGGTTTAATGAGCACTAGTGGCATTTAATACACATTCTCTTGAACCTCACTGATGAACTAAAATGGAATCAAAGTAAGCTTTTTTTTATAGTAAGCTATAAATAACAATTATATTGAAATATTGTTTGAAATGTTAAAACATCATTGAAACAACTTTTTACTAAGCACAGATCATTTGTAATTATTTTGGTGAACTCTTCATTCATCACTTATCAAATCATTATGTATTTTGCTTTATGTAACTTTATGTAACAGTAAGTGTAGGTTTTTAACAACAAAAAAAGCTTACGTCACAAGTATAGTATGAGCTACATTGAAACTATTTTGTGATTTGAAATGTAAACTTGAAAAAACTTGTTAACTTGTTTATTTCTGTTATATGTACCATCTCTTGTATATGCAGTGATGCAGCAGAATATGACTGTTTATGACGTGTATAAAAATCGTTGCCGGTCAACAGGAATGACGTCTCTGTACTTTCAGTGAAGCTGTGGTGTGTTATCAGACCCAGCCTTTCTGTCTGTCTGTCCCTGCCCTAAAATTATGCCATGATTTGAATAAGACTGCTATTTCCTTCAGTTCAGTGTACAACCACATTACCTGCTCACCAGGTAAGAAGGAACTTTATCTCGGTTTTATGAACCTTATTCCTTATCAAGATGAAATGAAATTCTAGTAACATACTGTTTTGTCTAAGTAAAGTATCTGATCATATTGTCTGTCATTGTTTGTTTGTTGATACGATCCGCTGGGAGCAGAATCTTACACACTGTTTGGATATGCCACACCAGAAGTGTTTAGCCTTTGTAGTACTAATAACAGAGGATCATAATGAATTTAGAATGCTTTCATTTCACAATTACTGAGCCTATTTTATACATTCTCTTACATTCACTCCAATCCACTGATCAGTCCAACTCCTATTAGAATTAACAGATAAAACAAACATTTCTTCTTTAGACTGAATCATCGCACCACGTGAATGAGATCGATACCATTTATTAAAATATCTAAGCTGAGCATTACCATGGTACTTCTACCTGCCCTGCTTCTTCTCTGGGGTGAGTATTTAATTCTACCTGTTTGAGAAGCTTTGCATAACAAATCATCATCTTATTTATTCCGTACACACCACATGTTTATGCATATAAATGCATAAGTATTTTTCTTATTTTACTAGGACATTGTAGATTAATTCAAGTTTAAGTCAAAAAGTCCTAGGTGAGAACTATTCTAGTGTATATTCAAATGAATTGTTGAAGTCAATGTTGCACGTGTGTGTGCATGTTTTTGAAAGCTATGAATTGTCTTCCAGTCAAGATGTCAGTAGTATTTCACTAAAAACTGACCATCTCTTCTCAGTTGTTCCCCTTTCAAGCTGTACAGATCGACTAAGAAAAAAATTCTACTTACATGAACCACAAATGCAGATAACTGATGCACTGACTGCTTGTAGACATAACTACACTGACCTCGTCACAATCTATGATCAAGAAGAGAATGTGAAGCCTGCTAAAGCGGTAGTGCATGGATCTTACAGTTGTAGCTGGATTAGAGCCAATGGCTGTACATGGTCAAACGGCGATCCTGTCACATTCATCAGCCTCACCAGAAATTTTACTGAGGAAAGATGCTGTGGTGCGCTGACCACTGGTGGAACATGGGAGTGTTTCAACTGTAGTTCCAAAATGTACTTCATGTGTTACAAACAAGGGGATCATATTTTAATCCCTGAAAACAAAACCTGGCTTGAGGCTCAGCTGTACTGCAAAAAGAATCAAAGCAATTTAGTCAGTATTAGAAATGAGATGGAAAATGAACAGGTGAAGGAAGCAGTAAATGGGAGGGACTCTGTCTGGATTGGCCTTCAGTATAATTACAAGGTTGCATGGTCTGATGGTGGACATTCTGGTTACAAACAAGATCCTAAAGCAGTATGCTTTACATTTCTCCCAAATCGTACTTGCAACACAAGTAATCTGAGTACCTGTGCTCCTCTTTGCTACAGTAGGTTAAGACGATATTTTACGCTCCCAAATTCAACATTTCATATCTACCCTATGCTTTAACAAATCAAAGCATGCAACTAATTTTTTTCTTTTTTCTTTTCTTCTCTTCAGAAAGGTTCATTCATGTCAGTAATGACACAATGTCCTGGGAGAAAGCCCTGAATTACTGCAACAGTCATCAGGAAACAGCCGGACTACTGCGTATCGAGTCTAATGGTGATCAGACAGAAACGGAGCAAGAGCTAAAAAGACAGAATATCTCGGGGCCAGTGTGGGTGGGGCTTAGACAGAGTCGACTTTTCGGATTCTGGATTTGGCCCAATGGCCTCTTTGTGGGACCCTGGACCAACTGGCAAGAAGGAAGTGAACCAGAACATGAAACATCTCACTACTGCGGTGCCTTAGAGAATAAGAATGGTACATTCAAATGGAGTGATAAAGACTGCAGATTGAAATTTAGAGTTTTATGTGAGGTAAAGTAATATACCTCTGTTTTATGCTCTTTGGCTTATCGTCTGCTCAGTTTTCAGAGCTCTCCCTCCCTAGGAAAAAGAGCTCATGCATTTAATAGTAAACAGTGGTATCATTCATGTCTTGTATAATATAGCTCTTAGGTAGCACTAGAAGCTAGTTAGTGATTTTCATGTTTATCTCATTGATTCATTCATTGTATCATATTCCTGCTGTAAACCTTTATGCCTCATACTAAGAATTAACATTAAAAGTTGTTCATGAATGCACATTACATCACCGAGTCCTTTTATTGCAAATATTTTGTTGATAGCATTTGTATTTTGTGGATCTATAAGTAAACTGAGACATGCAGCCAGTTGATTAGTATCATGAATGTGTGATCTGTGATCTGCGGGTCTGTTGCAAAGACTATATGTAAAACAGTAGACGTGTGTTAAGCTTAACATTGCCAAAAAAAAAAAGGAATTCTGGGTACTTCGTTGGCTATTTCCTTTAACAACAGCTATAAAATGGTTGTTAAAAGTCTTTCACACCGTTTTACATTAAAATGATATTGGAGAATATATTTTAATATAGAAAAATAGCAACAAAAGTAAATTTATAAAATAATAAAGTTTATTATTGTACATTAAATCAATATTGGAGAATGTAGTTTTAGTACAGAAAATGTAATCAAAAGATAGTAAAGTCAAATAAAATAAAATATAAAATAAAAAATCCATATCATCAGCAAGCTCTCTAATCATAAACTGTCTAAACAACATTATTGAATATCTTAATCCATTATTTATAAACCTTTTGCCTAATTTTAATTGAAGTTTATTAATTAAAATTTTTTTGCTAACTATATGAACTCTTGGTGTGTGAGTACAATATTAGAGAACTGTATGTAATTAAACACATTGACTATTTATGACTCAGCGCATCATAAAATGCATTGTTAACTTAAGGTTTTGGAGAGTTTACATATAT
>NW_015505235.1:1030391-1046176 GCF_001515645.1 Sinocyclocheilus grahami | reverse complement strand
GTGTATATATATATATATATATATATATATATATATATATATATATATATATATATATATATATATATATATATATATTGATCGTATTTCTAACAATGTGGTTATTAGTACATATTTATAACAGTTTTATTCAATTCGGTGTGATTTTTAAACAATACACTGTATCGTTTTTTTTTTCATATTTGTTGAGCTCTACTGATAAGCCTCCCGTTAAAGGGTTAGTTTACACAAAAATGAAAATTCTGTTATTAATTACTCACCCTCATGCCGTTTCAAATGTGCACACTGTCTACTGAACAAATTCTGTCATTAACTGAGAAATTAATGACAGAATTAGCATTTTTGGGTGAATTAACCCTTTAAAAAGGACTTTCTCAGACAAAGTTTCCTAAAAATGCAATATGTTGCATTACACCATGCTGCAGCACAAAAGGAACATTTTACATCAGTGTCACACTTTCAGATGCTTAAGTAAGAAAAAAAAAAACTCCTTTAAAGCTCTGGGGAGAAAGGCTGAGCACGTGTGATGCTGGTCTGTGTGACAGAGACCCTAAATCACATCCTGCAGACTCAGCACTGCACTATTGACAATCCTATATAGCGCTGGGGCTGTAGAAAAGATGTGCTTTGATCACTGTGATTAAATAACACGAGCAACATATTTTACACCCAGCCGAAGTCTCCTGTGTGAGCGAATACAGAAGTATCAGTCTTGTAGAGAACAAACTCGGCCGGCGTCTGTGATCCATCACAATTCGGAACCCTCATCCAGACCCTTTCGTGGGCTTTGCTTTTTTTAAATCTCTAAATCACAAAACAGAGCAAAGAAACTGCACTAACACTTAACACAGTGACAACATCTGTGAGTGGCCTCACACAGTATTACAATAACAAACACTTTAAAATACAGTATATGAATTAGTTTACCCATCAGCACTCATAGCATTGAATGGATAACTAAGAAAGTTTATAATACAGGAGCAACAGCTAAATGTAAACAGACCCAAAGCCCTTCACTGGAAACTATCCTAAAAAGCTGAACGTTGCTTTTAAAAATGTTTATTTCACCAGAATATACTGCTACTTTTTAATAGCCGTCAATGGAGATGATTTGTGTATATATATAATTTCATGTCATAATAATCTGAAGAAGAGTAATCATTGCTGTGTATTGGTTCTATGGAAGATCACTTTGAGGGAGAAGTATTACATATTAATTATTAAAGCAGAGAATAAGCTATTAATTTACTCCCCGGGCGCCGCAGCATAAATGGCTGCCCACTGCTCCGGGTGTGTGTTCACGGTGTGTGTGTGTTCACTGCTGTGTGTGTGCACTTTGGATGGGTTAAATGCAGAGCACAAATTCCAAGTATGGGTCACCATACTTGTCCACATGTCATGTCACTTTTTCTTCTCTTTCTTCTTTACTTGCATTTAAGGCAAGACACATTGTTTTTTCAGGCACTGGTCAATTTCGAGATCTGTTTGTCTTTTCATATCATGTTGTTGACTGAGAAAATATACATTTAAGTGTTTATTTTATTGCACTTTATTTGTGTCTGTTTGTTTGTTTCTTTCTTTTTTTGAGAAAACACCTTTAAAGATGTGTGTGCATGTGAACCTGTCTTTATCCAATGTTAACATTTTTTGTTCTGCAAACTAGTGCATCTCATCTTACAAACCATCTTATTTTGCTATGTGCTTATGCTATATTTTCTTTTGTAGTTACTGGCTGTAATTTCTTTAAAAAAAAGAAAGTGATAAAATTAATGTATTTTAATATAAAGCACTTACTCAACAACTAGCTGTGAATTTATTTGTGAATAATTCATTACTGTTGCTTCAGTTTGTCAAATAACACTGTTTTCCAATCCATTTGCTGTACAGTCTTATATCCTTATGCAAGAACACTGCATGTGTTATATGACAGAAAACAAATACAAAACATCAATAAACACAAATAAAATAGCAATAAGATTTTCTTTTAAAACATTTTTCAAGTTTAGCACAAATAAACGCAAAATCAAGAACAGAATAGTGTAGTAAACTGGCCTAAAACTCTAAAATTCTATGCGCTTTGTGATCAGATATTATTTCCATTCAAAAAGCAACAAGTAGAGATTATATCACCGATAGAAAAATGAGAATATACTGATCTGCTTGTGAAAGTCTAGTTTGCTTGCTGCTAATTCCTCAGAACGCAGAAAGAAAATCATGTACTTAAAGAAAAAGATGCATTTTTTTTTCCATTCAAAAGTAATAAATACAGATAATTTTACAGGTAACAAGGCTAAAGAAATATTTATGCTTGTGGAATTTTAAACTTTTTCACATCAGTAAAATAGCGCTTTTGTAAATAATGCACATACATAAGATGCATATGACTTGAAATCATTTCATTTGAATACAAATGGCACTATTGCAGCGCAACTGGACTGGGTGGTTAGTGAATAAGTAAGTAGGTTTTTGTTCTGAAATACTGTCTTTTGTCTCACAAAGGGTTTTATTTAGAACACAAATCACTGACGCCATTTAAAATCACGGCACACCGTTTTCTTGCAAAACAAGAAGAGAAAGGTTCTAATTCCGTTTCGAATAAGTGCCGCTCCAACCCACAATGATATTTTTTCTTAGCCTTAATTGCTAATTTCACAATATCTGCATGACTAATGACATTTCAGACAAGACTGAGGGAAAAGGGGGGGGGGGAGTAGATTGTAAGTGTTCTGGGTTGCAGTCGCGGCTGGAGCTGACATTCCTCAGGGTCCTTGTCCACACTCAGTAGGTGACCTTTCTGACCCGCGGGCAGCATCGGATATGAGCCACAGAGGTCAGCAGAACTAGCGGGCAATTAGCCACATCAGCCAGTTAGGAGATCTGTTACCATGCCAACCTCTGGGTGACCGTCACCAGAGCGGACCCTTGCTGAACTTACTCAGTGTGCGGCATTAATTAGAGACAGCGTGCATAAACGCAGTTCTATCGACATTAATGCATTTGCCGCATGCTTCAGAAGAGGGAGCGAACTGCATTACTTCATTTTTCACACTGCTACATTTCCCTGAATTTCTCAGACACGGAGGAGGTCGCATGGTTGCATTTGAGTAGGTTGCATTTTGTGTATGGTGACCCATACTTGGAATTAGTGCTCTGCATTTATCCCATCCAAAGTGCACACACACAGCAGTGAACACACACACACCGTGAACACACACCCGGAGCAGTGGGCAGCCATTTATGCTGCGGCGCCTGGGGAGCAGTTGGGGGTTCGGTGCCTTGCTCAAGGGCACCTCAGTCGTAGTATTGAAGGTGGAAGAGAGCGCTGTACATTCACTCCCCCCACCTACAATCCCTGCCGGTATGAGACTCGAACCCCGCAACCTTTTGGGTTACAAGTCCGACTCTCT
The DNA here is from genome assembly GCF_001515645.1 of Sinocyclocheilus grahami. NCBI lineage: Eukaryota > Metazoa > Chordata > Actinopteri > Cypriniformes > Cyprinidae > Sinocyclocheilus > Sinocyclocheilus grahami. Next base: position 1,042,769 of record NW_015505235.1, on the reverse strand, counting down.
AATCATTAGGCCACGACTTCCCCACAGCTTCCCTGTTAACCATGAGTGCCTTATGGAAACGAAAAAAGCTCTTTTGCTCACCAAGCTTGCATATCAAATTGTGAAATATTATTATAATTCAAAATAGCTGTTTTCTATTGCAATATATTTTAAAATGAAATTTGAAATGTATTGCTGTGGTCAAAGCTGAATTTTCAGCATCATTACTCCAGTCTTCAGTGTCACGTGATCATTCAGAAATCATTCTAATATGCCGATTTGCTGCTCAAGAAACATTTGTTCTTATTATAACTGTTAATCATTTTTTGTGGAAACCCTGATATAGTTTTCTCACGCAAAATCATAAATGTGTAAAAAGCAAAACAAAATCTCACTGACCACAAACATTTGAATGGTAGTGTATATAGAAAGAAAGAAAAAGAAAGAAAGGAAATTAATTTACAATTATATTTTTATAAACATATATGAATTCCTTCTGTGAAACACAACATAAGAAATAATGAAGAATGCTTACGCTGCTCTTTTCCATGACACAAAAAAAACACAATAAAATATTATAAAAGTGGTCCTTTATAGGACATACTTCTACAATATAGCATCTTAATTTATTCAACAAAAATATATTTTTGGTTGATGAGAAAATGCAAAATTAAACCAAATATCCAATACAACAATTACATTATTTTTAGATGTTAAACACATAGCTTGTGCTTAATATTTTATTCCAGCTATTTGCCAAAAGGCAACATTTCTCATTTTCATTTAGTTTAACTTGATGTAATAAAATAACTAAAACTGAAATAAAAATTAATAAAACAAACTAACAAATAATTAAATGAAAAACTTACAAAAACAAACAAAACTGCTAAAATATCTAAAACTACTGTATGAAAACAACTAAAGCTGAAATAAAAATAAAAAAAACAAATGAATAATAACAAAAACAAAAAGTTGTGATTACATTCTTTTTAGGTGTTTTTTTTACTTATTTCTGCATTGTTAATATGGTGTTATTTGCATTCTATTTTCATCAACAGTACATTTCCATTTTTGATGATGAAAAAAAAAACATTTTTATCACTGATTTTCTTTGCTCAAACAAACAGATGCAAAATATGGTGTTTTCTGGGGATATTTAGTGTAAAATGTTCTTTTTTAATGCTAAAATGGCTTGACTGTAATTGAACTTACTTAAAACCATGTGCAGCTTGTAGTAACAGTTTCAAAGCAGCTTCGGCAGTGCTGCTAAAACTGAAAAACATATGACACAAGCTGACAGGACACACTTTAAAAAGGGTCGTACATACATCAGCGACATGTTTCCCCCTTCACGGCTGGTTATTGTAGCGTACATGTAGTTCCTCTCCCAGCCTTATGCTTTATGAATGCTCTGTGAACATCTACCCACTCGACCCTGACGGCTCCGACCAGATCTGGCCTTGTTACCGAGCAAAGTCAGCCACATCTCATTTTTCAATCATCCCCACCTTTCTCTATCTCTCAACACCGAGATGAATGAAATATCACACAATAGAACACAGCGAAACAGGTCGAACCGTTCGGCTCAAAGATACCCATTTGGCAGGATCATCAATACACAGTCCAGGAACACGGTCTCTAACAGCCCCGTGGACTCGGAGACCAAAAACTGCACCTTCATTAAAACTTCACCGAAGTTCGTGACTGACGACATGCCCTCCGCGTTCAAAACGCTCAGCTCATGTGTCAGGACTCGCAGTGAAAAGGCTCTCGGCGCTTTGTAAATGGAGCCGAACCGCATTGCTGTCCCTCGTGTCTGCCATTAGAGGAAAAATCCCGTTAGGCCTGAAAAATTTTATGTGTGAAAAATTGCAGGGGGTACTCTGAGGATCACATTTGACCAGGTCTGGAGTCATTACGATAACGGGCCACTGCTTTTAAAGCAAAACTAGCTTTTAAAAAGATGAAAGTAGCTGTTTGTAATCCCAAAAAGGATGGGAGGTTTGAGCACGCCTGCTGACATGCACTCAAACGTTCAGAGCCGTATTAAAATATCTTCTTCTTCTTTTTTAATCAGTTACTTAAATATTATTGAGATACTATAATACTTTTTATTTTCATATTTTCCATTTTCGTTAAAATTTTAGTTAAAGTTTTAGCAATTTTGTCATTTTTATTAGTTTCTTTTCTAGGACTTTTTTTTCAATTTAAGTATTATTTTGTCATTTTTTGTTCATTTAGTTTTTAATATATTGTTTTTCAATTTAATTTATTTTAGTGCATTAGTAGTTTCAGTTATTTTAGTAATTTTGTTGTGTGTTTTTGTCATTTGTATTATTTCCCCCCCCCCCCCATTTCTATTACAGTTATAGTTATTTTTGTGCATTAATAGGCCTACATAATTTTATTTATTTTAGTGATTTTGTTTTCTGTTTTTGCCATTTTTTATTGTTTAGGGTTTTGTTTGTTTTTGATTCATTTTATTGTAGTTCTAGTTTATGTTAGTACATCAAGTTAAGCTACTTTTGTTGTGTTTGTGTGATTTATTAATTTTTTTTATTATTATTTAATTTTTTTATCATTTTTATTTCATTTTTAGTTATTTTAGTGCATCAAGTTTAACTAAATGAAAATGAATTTACTTAACATTTATTTTATTTAAATAATTTTATTTTTTATGGATTTAGTTTACTAATAATTAGTTTACTAAAATGTTTTATAACAACCCTGGTGCACAGATATATATACACACAGATAATATACACACAGATGAATATTCTCCATTCATAATTGACATTAATGAAGCAAACTGCTTATAAAAGAATTGCAGAGCCTTCAAACATACAGCGTTGTGTTGCAAAACAAGAATTTTCATGCATTTTCTGGGAAGTGTGTTGATGTCCACTTTGCCAATTGATCAGCAGGGAACTCAAAGGGATGTTCTGACTTTCTACTGAGATGCTTCTGCATCCTTTGGTCTGCAGCTTGAAAGTGTCACAGTCCAAAGCACCGGACTTAAATCAATAACCCTGAATATCACCCGAAGGTCAGAAAATACGGAGGGAGGCAGAATTCAGCAAGCAACAGGAGATGAAACCGAATGGATTTTCATAAATTTTGCACATTTTATGGTAAAAGGTCAATGACTCCCCAAGAACAAAAGGTGGTTTTGTCTTTATAATTTACTTTCTCCTCAAGGGCCTTAAGTCTGACTCTTAGTTCTAGTGTCTTGAACACCCACACTGAATCCATGCAAACAAACTATATTCAGACCAAGGAATATTGGAATATATTTTCAGACACTCAAATATGAACATTTCACAATTAAAAGATCCAAAGACTTAAACTACTTCAGTCTGTGTGCATTGAATTTATTTAATACACGAGTTTCACAATTTGAGTTGAATTACTGAAATAAATGAACTTTTCCACGACATTCTAATTTATTTGAGATGCAGCTGTACTATACCTTTTAGACATTACTCTCAGTTCTTATAGAACTTTAATGCAAATTTCTGTTAAAGATGTATTCAATTAAGCATGAAATATTAAAATGTAAAGTATTTATAAATAATTTAATAGTATTTGTTGTTCTGTCTTTAAATGTAATGTTTTATTTTATTTTACTGTTTTCCATCTCACTTAAAATGATGATTTACAGCTTAAAGGGATACTCCACCCCAAAAGGAAAATTTTGTCATTAATCACTTACCCCCATGTCGTTCCAAACCCATAAAAGCTTCGGTCATCTTTGGAACACAATTTAAGATATTTTGGATGAAAACCGGGAGGCTTGTGACTATCCCATTGACTGCCAAGTAAATTACACTGTCAAGGTCCAGAAAAGTATGAAAGACATCGTCAGAATAGTCAATCTGCCATCAGTGGTTCAACCGTAACATTATGAAGCGACGAGAATACTTTTTGTATGCGAAGAAAACAAAAATAACGACTTTATTCAACAATTTGTCTCCTCTGTGTTTCTCCGCATCACCGTAGCGTCATTTTGGAGAATATGCGCTGAACGCAAACTGCGTACGCTCTGTGTCAGCCGCGACAAAAGGATACGTTTTCTACGTGTATTTACACTTTTGATTTGGATGAAAACAGCGCATCCGTGCAGCACGGCTGACACAGAAGAGAGTACGCTGATGCGTTCTAGGCATATTCTCCAAAATGGCACTACGGTGATGCGGAGAGACACAGAGGAGACGAATTGTTGAATAAAGTCATTATTTTTGTTTTCTTCGCGTACAAAAAGTTTTCTCGTCGCTTCATAACGTTACGGTTGAACCACTGATGGCAGATGGACTATTCTGACGATGTCTTTCATACTTTTCTGGACCTTGACAGTGGAATGACATGGGGGTAAGTGATTCATGACAAAATTTTCATTTTGGGGTGGAGTAACCCTTTAAATAATTAACTTTTTTTGTATAAAATAATTAGTGTAAGTGGTTTAACAAAAAAACAGCAAATTTATAATAATACATTTAATAAAAAAAATAATCTAAATTTCTGCATAAGCACAGAAAATTACCTCAAAAGAATCTTTTCAATATCTCATTAATATTTCTAAGCTCATAAATCAGAAGCTCTCTCCAAAAATGTTCCCTCTTTTGCAGGAAAAAAAAAACCTCAACTATAACGTGTACATTCTTCACACTTCTTCTTTTCGCTTGCATGGAGGGAACACGACCGCAGTAGAGCATGACAAACAAGAGCTTCACAAGCGCAACTCTCTGCCAGCTTTGGGATTTTTGTAGCATGCGGCCATTTCTCACTGATGCTGTCAAGATGTGAGATTCTGCCTGTGAGCTGCTCCTGCGCCTGTAAGCCTGCATACAGCGTGCCTGTGGCTGGCGTGTTGAACTGCTATGAGAACAGATTGAGAAGACATGACGAGAGGGTTTCATGCTGACGTTTTAAGAGCGTGATTGACAAGTTTGTTGAGATACACATGTAAAATTTTATATAAAAGACTACGTCACTTGTAATCAAATTTACCTTGATATTTTGGGATAAAATAATAAAATGTACCATACAAAGCACTGTCCACAGCACAAAAAAGACCGTCTACTGACGTATTCTCAAAGAATTAACACATGACCACCCATATTCACTAAATATTGGTAGAATTCATCAAGCGAGACAAAACTGACAGGATTTGTATAAATTTTGCACATTTTTCCACAAGTTTCATATGCAAGGCATCATTTCACAACATAGGTTTGTTTAGAACTGGTTTGGACTGTTCTTGCTTGTAAATGGTGCTCGATCTGTGCATATCCTGATTCAGACCAGATGACTTTTTCACTGGAGAAAGCAGTATTATGGATTATGGACTCATAAAGTCCATAATCCATAATAGCCAAAGGATAGATACTGTGATAAGAGTAAAACATGGAAAGTTAACCAAACCTTATGCTGCTCTTGGTGGTGTAGCACCTAACGCTCCTAAAAAAAATTTGGGACCCAAACAGCAAACCTGTAGGCTCTGTGAAAGCAGACCAAAGCACAGCAGCTCACATGCAAAGTCTTAAAGGCACTTACTTATGCCTATTACCCCTACTGGGGCATAGGCCACTGACAAGGGTTCTCCAGGCATCCCGGTCCTGGGCCAGTCTCTCCAGCTGTCCCCAAGCGTGGCCTGTACTCTTGACATCGGCTTTCAGGTCTCGGCGCCAACTGTTTCGAGGTTGGGCTCTCTTTCTTTTCCCTTGGGGGTTCCATGTCAAAGTTTGCCTAGTGATGTTGGAAGCCGGTTTACGGAGAGTGTGTCCTAACCATTTCCAGCGACGTTGGATGATTTCTTCGTCCTCTGGTTTTTGGCTTGTGCGCTGCCAGAGTTCCTGGTTGCTGACGGTATCGGGCCATCTGATCTGGAGAATGCACTGCAGACATATGTTGATAAATGTTTGTATCTTTTTGGTGGTGGTTACAGTGGTCCTCCATGTTTCAGAGCCATAGAGCATCACTGACTTCACGTTTGTGTTAAACACCCTGATCTTTGTTTTGATGGACAAGTCTCTTGAGCTCCAAATATTCTTTAGTTGGGGAAAAGCTGTCCTGGCCTTGCCAATCCTTTCTTTCACATCTGCGTCGGTTCCACCCTGTTTATTTACGATGCTGCCAAGGTATGTGAAGTCATCCACCTCCTCTAGCGGTTCCCCTTCCAGCACGATTGGTGATGTGTTGGTAGTGTTGACCTACAGGACCTTGCTCTTCCCTTTGTGGATGTTGAGGCCAAGGTGAGTGGAGTTTTCTGCTACAATGCTGGTCTTTTCCTGCATCTGCTGCTGGGTGTGGGAAAGAAAGGCCAAGTCATTCGCAAAGTCGAGGTCATCCAGTTGGTTCCATAGAGTCCACTGGATGCCGTTTCACTTTTCCGCTGTGGACGTTTTCATGACCCAATCGATGGCCAGCAGGAACAAAAAACGGTGACAACAAACAACCCTGCCGCACTCCTGTTTGTACCACGAAGGCGCTGTGGACCACTCTACAAGTCAGTCACTCGTAAGAGTTCTTGATGATGTTAGTGATTTTCTCCGGCACCGCGTAATGTCTAAGCAGCCTCCAAAGTGATGCCCTGTCCACGCTATTGAACGCCTTCTCGAAGCCAATAAAATTGACGTACAGGGATGAGTTCCACTCGAGAGACTGTTCCAGGATGATGCGCAGAATTGCGATCTGGTCCATGCATGATCTATCTTTGCGAAAGCCAGCCTGTTGGTCTCGTAGCTAGGGGTTCAACAATGTCCTTCATCCTTTCCAGTAGAATCCGGTTAAAACCCTTCCCAGGGATGGATAGTATTGTAATCCCTCTATAGTTAGAACAGGAGCTCAAAATGCCTTTCTTTGGTATCTTAATGAGATAACCCTCTTTCCATTCTGTGGGTACTTGTTCTTCTTCCCATATCTTCTTAAAAAGGGGGTGGAGCATCTCTACTGTAGTCTCTGTGTCAGCCTTTAATGCCTCTGCTGGAATACTGTGGGATCCTACTGCCTTACCGCTTTTCAGTTTCATAATGGCTTTACAGATTTCTTCCTTTGTTGGTGCACTACAGTCTATTGGCAAATCTCTATCTGCTGGTTGGATATCTGGTGGGTCCTGTGGGGCTGGCCTGTTAAACAGCTCCTCAAAGTGTTCAGCCCATCTCCTCTTCTGTCCTTCATCATCATTTATCTGTTTTCCTTCCTTGTCTTTTACTGGTCTTTCTTGTTTACTAAACTTTCCAGTGTTTCATGTTTCTATTTCTGTCTGCTTCTTCTGCTTCTGCTGCTAGGGTCTCTACATAGATCTTTTTATCTACTTTTATACTTTTCTTGACCCTCTTGCTTGCTTGTGTATATTGTTGTGTATATTGGCTGTTGTTTATTTCCGCTTTCTTCTCTTTTCTATGTTCTATTTTCTTCAAAGAGTCTTCCGAGATCCACTCCTTGTGATTGTACTTTAGTGGGCCCAAGTCTTCTTGGCAGGTTTTCTTTATCGCCTCATTCACCGTGTTGCATTTCTTGTCTACTGTTTCCTCTTCATCATCTTCTTCCATTTGTTCTTGCAGGACTTTAAATTTGTTCGCTAGTGTCATTTTAAACTCCTCCAGTTTGGTTGAATCCCTCAGAAGTGCTGTGTTGAATCTATATCTCCGATTTGACTCCCTTGTCCAATTTCCCCTAAGTTTCAGCTTTACACGGGCGACAAGGAGATGGTGGTCCGAAGCAACGTCAGCTCCTCGTCTGACACACACATCTTGGAGGGACCTCCTGAATTTCTTGGTAATACATACATGGTCAATCTGGTTCTCGGTGGAGAAGTCCGGTGATATCCAGGTAGCCTTGTGTATTTGTCTGTGAGGGAAGACGCTTCCTCCTATGACTAGATTTCTTAAGGCGCAAAGGTCAGCAAACCTCTCTCCATTTTCATTCATCTCCTCCAAGCCCTCTTGTCCCATGACCTCCTCATAGCCAGAGTTGTCTCACCCGATCTTTGCATTAAAGTCTTCCATTACCATGGTGATGTCTCTTCCTGAGCGACTGTCAATGATGGTCTGCAATCTGTTGTAAAAATCTTCCTTTTCATCTTACTCACTGTCATTTATTGGGGCACAACACTGGATAATATTCATATTTAGTCTTCTCTTCTTAGTTCTAAATGAAGCAGTCATGAGTCTTGGTCCATGTACCTCCCATCCAATGAGTGTCCTCTGTGCAGTCTTGGAAAGCATGAAGGCCACTCCCTGGGTGTGTGACGCATTTCCTTCCTCATGTCCTGAGAACAGCAGTAATTCTCCTGAGGCGAGCCTTTTCTGGCCAGAGTCTATCCATCTGGTCTTGCTGATGCCGAGGTTGCTGATGTTATAATTCCTCATCTCCGCTGCCACCTGCGCTGTCTTTCCAGATTCGAACATGGTGCACACATTCCATGTCCCGATGATGGTGGTGGTCCTGGTGGAAATGATGGTCTTCGGCCTGGTAGCTTCCAGTGTCTGTCTTTTACTACCTGGCTTCATAGCATCTCCAGCCGTAGATCCATCCTCTCCCAGAACCGATAGGTCAGTTGAAATCCTTGTTGGCGTTTCTGTAGCAAGATCTTTTTTACAGGGAGGGGTTGCTAGCCCTTCGCCCAACCCTCCTTCTTTTACATCCGGGCTTGAGACCGGTAATGGCGGCACAGGCACAGTAAAAGTCACAGAAACACAAAATAGTCTAAAGGTTCAAAGACATGGTGACAAATTTAATGCAAAGAATTTTATTTTTAAGACACAAGCATTTATAATAATAAAAGTCACTGACGGTTTTCAGTGGTACGATTCTGCATCAGATACCATGTGTGTGTTCATATGCCGTTAAATCCCAAGTGCTCTGATCGTAATTAACCAGATGAAGCACCAGTAACACTTGCGTCTCGATGGTATTCAGAGAGACAAAATGATTGACAGCTATGACATTTCTGACAGCTCGCTCATCCCAAGTGTGGTGTTTTTCTAAACACTTTGGAGCCATTCATATGTTCACTGTCTTGTACTGAAGCCAAGGGAGAGAAATCATAAAGCTGTGAAAAAAAATAACAAAACAACAAGACTGAGCAGCATTAGTACATCTAAATACTAACACCCTAGACTGCCATTTTGTAAAGGAAGGCTACAAAAAGATACGTTTTTTTTTAAGATTTGGCTCTACAGTATGTAAAAGAAATGGCAAAAATGATCTGCACATGAGAATAAACATAATATGACGCATTCCGTGCAGTGTAAATGCTGTTGTGGCTGGTTAAATAAATGCAAGCAAAAAAAGATCAATTACAATTAAATATGCAAATAAATAAATGCAGGCCAATCAGAATTCATTATGCAAATATTAGAACGATGTAAATGTTCTTAAATAGTTACATATTTTTTAATCTATAAATAATTAAAGATACCAACATACCTTTAAAATCAATTCATTCCCAAATATTTTTGAGCCACAAAAGACAGTAAATGCAGTGTTTTGCATGGGCTTTTGTAGCTTGTCTCACTCATAAGTGCCTCTTTCATGCAGGTTCCCCAGAGAGATTACGTCTCATAAAACAACTGACAAAATATATCGTACGTTCAAATTCAGATGCAATTGTGTTGCTATCTGGCAGCTGGAAGTCTGGAGATTAAACTTATTTCCCGCTTCATCCTCCTTTGGGGACGGCCATTCTGGGTCCCGCAAACAATAATACAGCACTTCTACTCAATTATTCTGTTTTTCACTGCTGATAAATCTTATTAGGCAAATCTAACACACACAAAAATAGCTTTCCACGGGTCGGAAGAGACGCAAAGTTGAGGAAGAAAAACACAGAGAGGAAAAGATAAACTTATCTGAATTCACAGTTCTCTGCTTGGAAAAACATTCCTACTGGAATAGCTTTGAATCATGGATGTATTTAGAGTATCATAATGGTCTGGTTTTAGTGCACATGAATTTTGGGATTAAAAAGCATGATGCTCATTAATGCATTGTTTTGTATCTCTTGCAATGGGCCAACAGTAAAAAAATGCAAGTGTGGTTTACGCAAAGTTTTGCAAAAAGACAACTACTTAAATAAAAGGGGATGCAATCGACCTTTGGTTCAGATCAGTGCTGTTTTACTGTTATTGAGATATAATTACAGTTGTTTTTTTATTTATTTTTAATATGTTATTGCTTTATATTTTTAATTGTAATTAGTTTTTTTTTAAATTAGTTTTATTTTATTGATTAATTTCCATCTATTTAAACTTTCAAACTATTTAAAACTTCAAGCGTTTAAAACAAACTTTTTCTTCTTAAACTACTTCAAACTTTAAATAGATTGTTTTCCCAAACCAACATCAAAAGTTTGTTTACAAACATACTCACCTAGTTTTATAGTTTTAGTTATTTTGGTAGGCTACATATGTCACGGTTGGGGTGGAGAGATGAGGCGAGGACTCAAAGATGCAGGAAATGGGCTCTTTATTAATAGTAAAAATATAAAAAAATTAACAAAAACCACCCCGAGGGGGACAAACAGGCAGGAAGGCCAGAACAGAAACAGGTAGAGAGCAGGCCCAAACCAGGAACACACAGACACATCTGACCACATATGACAATGAAGAAGCACAGGACTGAAAACACAAGGAGAATAAATAGGGAGACAAACGAGGCGGGTAGTGAGGGAGACAAAGGTGGAGTAACTGAAACAATAATGAGATCACAAGAAGGGCGGGGTCAGACAATAGACTGGAGAGCACATGTCACCAACAAAAACAATGACAAGCCATGTGCTCACAAACAGACACAGGAGTGCCCTCTGGTGGCCGTCCTGGGCACACCAGCTGAAGACAGTGACAACATTAAGTTAAAGGGATAGTTCACCCAAAAATGAAAATTTTGTCATTAATTACTCACCCTCATGTTGTTCCAAACCCGTAAGACCTCCGTTCTTCTTCGGCACACAAATTAAGATATTTCTGATAGAATGTGAGCGCTTTCTGACCCTCCCATAGACAGCTGGGGTCCTTAAGGCTGATTTATACTTCTGCATCTGACCTACACCGTAGCCTTTACGCCGTAGCCTTTACGCCGTAGGCTATGCATCAGTTTTCATTTATACTTCTGCGTCGACATGCAGTACACATGCAAACCGCTAGTCTGCAGTGTCCACGGGCATGTTGCTGGTGTAACCCGCAGTACCACGGCAAAAGCCGAAGAAGAAGCGACTCGTCGGAGAAGCATTATAGCCGTGATTGCGGCAAATAAATATCAAATCATTAAATCATTATTTAAAACTACAAAAAGGAGACAACAACGGAACAGGAGAAGATGGCAGTCTTTCAATCTCCACAAGGACTTGTACCACGGCAGATCAACATTGTTTGTCGCGGACAACTACTGATGTATAATGCTATGTAGTATAATAAATGATAAGACACTTGTTCTTTGCTTTGCTTTATTTTATATAAATGAGGTGTAACATTAAAATATATTAAAGTGCACATAAACACACACAAAACTCACACACAAAACTCAAGTACATACGGAGGGAGGGGTTCTAGCAGACCAATCACAGTGCTTGCGGTCCGCTAGGGTGTGCGTCTATGCGTAGGCTACGACGTAGGTTCGATGCAGAAGTATAAATTGGGCTTTACACGATCAAAGCCCAGAAACATAGCAAGGACATCGGTAAAATAATCCATGTGACATCAGGGTTTCAACCATAAATTTACAAAGCTACGAGAATACTTTTTGTGCTTAAAATAAAAAAAACAATGACTTTATTCAACAATTCGTCTCCTCCGCGTCACCCTACGTTGTTTTCGTTCAAATCAAAGCGTAAATGACGTAAACAGCATATCTGCGTGGCGCAGCTAACACAAAACAGCATACGCAATTTACGTTCAGTGGATACTCTCCAAAATGGCGCTAGGGAGACGCGAAGGAGACGAATTGTTGAATAGAGTCGTTTGTTTGTTTTTTCGCACAAAAAGTGTTCTCGTAGCTTCGTAAAATTACAGTTGAACCACTGACGTCACATGGATTATTTTATCGATGTCCTTGCTACATTTCTGGACCTTGATCGTGTAAGGACCCTCGCTGTCTATGGGAGGGTCAGACAGCTCTAAGATTCCATCAAAAATATCTTAATTTGTGTTCCGAAGATGAACGTCTTACTGGTTTAGAACGACATGAGGGTAAATAATGACAGAATTTTCATTTTTGGGTGAACTATCCCTTTAAAATAATTGAAAAGGAGAAATGTTGTCTTGGCAACTAGTTAAAATAAGTTTTTAAAAACATTTCATTTTACCTTTTGTTTATCTTTTGTAAGCCGCTTTGGATAAAAGCTTCTGCTAAATGTTGTTTTATTTTGATAACAAAAATGTTTTTTAATAGTTTTTTATTTAT
>NW_015505235.1:966334-1025322 GCF_001515645.1 Sinocyclocheilus grahami | reverse complement strand
TACGCCGTAGCCTTTACGCCGTAGGCTATGCATCAGTTTTCATTTATACTTCTGCGTCGACATGCAGTACACATGCAAACCGCTAGTCTGCAGTGTCCACGGGCATGTTGCTGGTGTAACCCGCAGTACCACGGCAAAAGCCGAAGAAGAAGCGACTCGTCGGAGAAGCATTATAGCCGTGATTGCGGCAAATAAATATCAAATCATTAAATCATTATTTAAAACTACAAAAAGGAGAGAACAGGAGAACAGGAGAAGATGGCAGTCTTTCAATCTCCACAAGGACTTGTACCACGGCAGATCAACATTGTTTGTCGTACTGATGTATGCTATGTAGTATAATAAATGATAAGACACTTGTTCTTTGCTTTGCTTTATTTTATATAAATGAGGTGTAACATTAAAATATATTAAAGTGCACATAAACACACACAAAACTCACACACAAAACTCAAGTACATACGGAGGGAGGGGTTCTAGCAGACCAATCACAGTGCTTGCGGTCCGCTAGGGTGTGCGTCTATGCGTAGGCTACGACGTAGGTTCGATGCAGAAGTATAAATTGGGCTTTACACGATCAAAGCCCAGAAACATAGCAAGGACATCGGTAAAATAATCCATGTGACATCAGGGTTTCAACCATAAATTTACAAAGCTACGAGAATACTTTTTGTGCTTAAAATAAAAAAAACAATGACTTTATTCAACAATTCGTCTCCTCCGCGTCACCCTACGTTGTTTTCGTTCAAATCAAAGCGTAAATGACGTAAACAGCATATCTGCGTGGCGCAGCTAACACAAAACAGCATACGCAATTTACGTTCAGTGGATACTCTCCAAAATGGCGCTAGGGAGACGCGAAGGAGACGAATTGTTGAATAGAGTCGTTTGTTTGTTTTTTCGCACAAAAAGTGTTCTCGTAGCTTCGTAAAATTACAGTTGAACCACTGACGTCACATGGATTATTTTATCGATGTCCTTGCTACATTTCTGGACCTTGATCGTGTAAGGACCCTCGCTGTCTATGGGAGGGTCAGACAGCTCTAAGATTCCATCAAAAATATCTTAATTTGTGTTCCGAAGATGAACGTCTTACTGGTTTAGAACGACATGAGGGTAAATAATGACAGAATTTTCATTTTTGGGTGAACTATCCCTTTAAAATAATTGAAAAGGAGAAATGTTGTCTTGGCAACTAGTTAAAATAAGTTTTTAAAAACATTTCATTTTACCTTTTGTTTATCTTTTGTAAGCCGCTTTGGATAAAAGCTTCTGCTAAATGTTGTTTTATTTTGATAACAAAAATGTTTTTTAATAGTTTTTTATTTATGGTTTTAGTTTACAATATTAACTCTGGTTTAGATCAAGCAAGCATGAAAACAGCCTTGGAGAAAAAAACTGAAGAAATCAAGGCAACCGCAGATCCCTTCAAAAAGACAAGTTTGTTGATTCTGGTCCTTACCTGAGACACATCTGCCTCTGTACCTTCTGACTGACGACTTACATATCGAAGAGCAGGCGAGGCAGACAGAAGGGGAGAGAGATTGGATCCTCCCGGAAGCACGTTTGTACGGGGGCCAAAGTAATTGAATTAGCTCAGTGGAGATAGCGGGGATTAGTGTTTCAGAAGCAATCGGGTCCGCGGCACGAGTCTCGCTCAACATCTGCTCTGTCAGTCCACAGAAGCGGGAGGTGCTCGAGCCATAGGCACTCTGCTGTCAGTCAGGACTCAAGGTCGATTCACCTAGTCCTAGAGCATATCCTCACTGGATATATGCAGACACAGACCAGCGTACCTGGAAAAACAATCTTAGTACTCATTAAAGCTCTGTAAAGACAGAAAAGTTAAACAACAACCTCTTTTGAAGATTATTATTTCATAATCAGGACATTAATTGATTGGCAGTTGCCTTTGAACATTTAACAGAATAAATCTGAGGCTTTTATTAAATCAAGCACTTGAATCAATTCTTCCATTACAAAAGTATTAGTAATTTTAGCTGTAAAATAGATTCCAATGTAATGCCTCAATTCAAATGCATGTTTGAGTGTATTATGCAAAAGTTAGTTTATCAACTTTACATGGAGTTGAAGGATATAACATTGCACAAACAATTTTATCTTACAAAACCTACAGTATCATATTTAAAAGGCCTCTAAAGGATAAAGAAAGGTCGAAACCTGCTGAAAAACCTATTGACACAATGCCTTCTTTTGTCTGATTGATACAGTATTTTACTTTTTTAGCAAGTAAAAGGCCTTTTAGTATCATTCTAAAATTTTGCTGTGAAATCTAATTTTTATAAAGTACGCGCAAGTTAAGATCATAACTAAGGACATATTAAGAGATATAGAGTGACAACTGATATTTATACACACTTTAGGTAAGTAGTTTGTTATATTGTTATAAAAATCTCATTGATTTACATTACAAGCTATCAGAATTTCTTATTTTTGGCCATATAAATATATGCAACTGCACCAAGTTGCATATTTTTGCTCCGTTTGGGAAAATAAAATTAAGATGCTTTTTCCTCCTCAAAGGTTAACGAGATTACCAAATAATATATTTATCACACTAGTCTTATGTTTACATGTATAATGTTTAAGTCTTTAGGCTATATTATTAAACAAGTGCAGTATAGTGTTTATAAAGCAAGGGATCTTTGTAAGGGGTCATGCACCTTTTTCACCAACGAATTTACGTTACTTTTCAAGTTGTTCATAATCACTGGATGAAAAATCAATTTTACAGGAATTGCACAAACAACTATTTCTGGCAGATGAAATAACTACACTGTAAAATGATTTTCTGACTCTAAATATAAAAGATTATTGGGGCTTGTTTATAGCAGTCGTCATTTACTCCCGACATCTGAGCCGCTGAAGACGCAGTGGATTACATGCACCCCCGATCTACATAAACGCGTCTATGTTCGCGCGAATCATTCATGATACAGCCTCATCAACAGAAGAAGTGAGTATAATGTTTTGTAATGAATCTTTGCAAATCACCTTTCCTAATAATGTGCTAATTAGCAAGTTTCACAATGAATGCGGCTAAAGTAAACAGTCTCTCTGAGAGCAGCTCGGAAGAGAGGGGCGGAGTCAGCAGAGCTCATTAACATTTAAAGGAAAATGCTACAAAAACGGCTTGATCTGAAAAGAGCTGTTTTTGACAGGGTAAAAAAATGTTTTTTACACTACAATTGAAAAATTTTAACCAAACTATGTTACAGACTTTTCATTAAGACCCTAAAGAATCATATCAACTTGTGGAAAATGGGCATCCTATGACCCCTTTAATGTTTGCATAAAGAAAAATGTCAGCGAACATTCACAAATTATGTTTTTATACCTTAATAGGAACGGTAGTAACACATTCTTAGAACATATTTTTATTAGCTGGCTATTTATTCATTGGCTTAGCAATGAAACCTGCATAATATTTTTGGTGAACAGGTTCATAAGAGTCACTAAAATTATTCAAAATCTCCACCACTACTAGTTGAGGGCATTTTTGTTCCCTCCTCCAAATCCTTTCTTCTTTTATCTTTACGAAATAAAAGTATCCCAAAGGCCAAGAATTAAATAAAAACTTGTCTAATTTAGTCATCAAAAGTTTTGGGTGGTTTTGATACTGATACATGAGTTGCACTTTAATGTTTCATAAGGCAAAGCATCACCCGCGGTACAGAACAAAGTAATTGGCTTGATGACTTAAAATGGGCTTATTTCCCCTCAAAGCTTTGGATCGCTTCTGAGTGATTACATTTTCAACACTCCATAATCCTGCGCTTTGGAGAACAAAAAATAAATAAAAATCCAGAAATGTATCAAACTGGTAAATAATGCAAATAGTCAAATATGCTAATCAAACCTCTAACATTGATGTCACACTTTACTTTGCCTGTCTACCTCCGGCAAACATCTCAGCGGGAAACTTTTGGTCTTACAACAAGACTTGTGTTTGGTTAAGTCTACCATTTTGTACTAAACAGATGTTCTACATACAGCAGGAACATTTACTAAACATCTGGAGGAAAAAATTTGACGCTAACAGAGCAGAAATAGAGTGCAACAGTGACCGCAGCAGCCTTGAATTATCAAAGCATATTTCCTATTCATTTTTCACATAAAAAAAAAGCTTTGAACCTTAAACCAAACCGCGTGGCTCTGAGATGAATCATAGCATTCGATTCAAAGCAAAAAGTTATTTGAAAATAAGGAAAAATCTTTTCTGAGCAAATGAATGAACTACTCATCCTGTAAAGCAATGGGAATGAATAAAATCAGTCTGTTTTTGTCTTCCCACAACGTCTTATTAACATATTAAATGGTCAAGGTTAAGTGTGTCTTGAAAGGTTTATATATGAAAAGTGCTAATAGTGCACTATTTTGGCCTACATGGCTGAAATACTCACTGTTGGTCTCCATGCTCTCACAAAGCTCAGTCTTCACTTCCCCGTTGGGCCGGTCGCTTCCCTTCTGTACGAGTTTTCCTGACATGGTGGCGGCAGTGACGATCGCTTTGAAGCTGCGCTTGCGTTTGGGCACGTTCTGCTCCGGGTGGAGGATGATGACGTAGACTTTGGGCATGTAGAGCATCCCCAGAGACACAGACGCGCTGAGGC
Source organism: Sinocyclocheilus grahami (assembly GCF_001515645.1). Classification (NCBI taxonomy): domain Eukaryota; kingdom Metazoa; phylum Chordata; class Actinopteri; order Cypriniformes; family Cyprinidae; genus Sinocyclocheilus; species Sinocyclocheilus grahami. The sequence continues at coordinate 1,020,688 of NW_015505235.1, read as the reverse complement.
TGAGAGAGATGGTGAGGGTGGTGGTCTGGATGTACATCTGGAAACAAGACGCATCAGATGGGAACAGAGAGAGAGGGAAAGGCAAGGTAAGTCAGAGAAGAACCACATCTGTATGCAGTTCCTTCCTCAGAGTTTGAAGTCTCTCTAGCCATAATAATCAACTGTTTTAAACCGTTTCTGGATCTTTTTACTGAATTTAAAACCTTCAGAACTGTAACGGCAGCTCCTGTGAGGCCTAGCAAGGTATACAATAAAGTCATCCAAAAAAAATAAAAATGTAAGTTTTATACAGATTTATATGATATAGTTAATATTTAACAAATAAAATAATGCAATAATAACAACAACAACAACACATAATGACATTTAACAAAGAACAAAAAATGAGTTGAAAAAACATGCCAGGAACATTTTTCACATTACAAATGACAAAAATAAGATGTTACATTGCTAAAAAAATAAAATAATAATAATACATGCCATGCAATTTCATGACAATTAAGTGCACAAAAAATAAAAGTAAAATGAAAAATATTTACTGTAACGTGATGGTTGGAGTATTTGTAGTATCTGTTATACTGCCTTTAATAAATTATAATTTAAATGTACAAAAAAACTATATATATTTTTTATTAAATAAATAATACTTGTATTCATTAAGGATGCATAAAATGTATCAAATTGAAAGTAAAGACATTTATAATGATATAAAAGCTTTCTGTTTTAAATAAATGCTGTTATTTTGAACTTTATATGCATCAAATTATCCTGAAAAAAAATATGTCATAATAATGTTAACTGTTTTTTTAAACTGACAATAAAAATAAATGTTTCTTAAGCAGTAAATCAGCATATTAGAATGATTTCTGAAGGATCATGTGACACTGAAGACTGGAGTAATGATGAATGAATACCGTTATTTTAAATTGTAATATTATTTCACGATTTTCCTACTTTTAAGTTTTGTTTTGTTTTGTTTTTGATCAAATAAATACAGCCTTGATGAACATAAAAGTCACATTTCACTGCCCCCTGCCCTCCAAAAAAAAGAAGAAGAAAAAAAAACAATAATAATAAAAAATAAATAACATTTTGGATAATCATAATTTTTCATTTTTGATAGCTAAGTAAATGTGTTTATCATCCACACACACACACACACACACAGAACAACTCAAACACTGAATCGGTTTCTATGGTCAGAAATTGCAGGTAATCACCTGAGACTAGCTCTGCGGATATCGATCCAAAGCGGTCTGACACAGATTGGAGATTTTCCACTAAAAGCTACATATAAACTCAGCGTTAATTTGCCTCTTGATCAAAGAAATCACTTCAGACTAACAACCTTCCCGTTAATACCAGTCAGAGGAAACGATGCTCATTATATATAATCACCAAACTTCTGAGTTCTCACCAACTTCAGCTTTTCTGGGAACAGCTATAGAATACATGACAACGCTGATGCTATTTGCCATCATCTTCCACTCTGCGGGAATATAATGTATTGATCTGTGCTGTATTATGACCAGGGGCTCTGGCAGAAACGCCACATATCAGTGGCTTATGCTGTTAGAACTTAATACTCCCATAAACCCTCATGATCTAGACAGAACTTTAAAAACACATGGATCCAAAGCGGTCTGACACAGATTGGAGATTTTCCACTAAAAGCTACATATAAACTCAGCGTTAATTTGCCTCTTGATCAAAGAAATCACTTCAGACTAACAACCTTCCCGTTAATACCAGTCAGAGGAAACGATGCTCATTATATATAATCACCAAACTTCTGAGTTCTCACCAACTTCAGCTTTTCTGGGAACAGCTATAGAATACATGACAACACTGATGCTATTTGCCATCATCTTCCACTCTGCGGGAATATAATGTATCGATCTGTGCTGTATTATGACCAGGGGCTCTGGCAGAAACGCCACATATCAGTGGCTTATGCTGTTAGAACTTAATACTCCCATAAACCCTCATGATCTAGACAGAACTTTAAAAACACATGATCACTGAACCAGAGAGACTTTACAGCTCAAAATACGTTTTATTTCTTATCTTTTCTCATTTTAATTTTTAGTTACGTTTTATTATTTTTATGTTTTTGTCATTTTTTCTTTTCTTTTCTTTTTTTTTTAAATCTATATATTTTTATTTAATTTCTATTTCTGTTTTAATTTATTTTAGCATATAAAAATAAACTAAATTCTGCCTTGCACATGATTGTCACGCTACGCTGTTGAGGAAACGTTTAACAGTCTTTAATCAAGAAACACCGGCGATAATCCACAATGGGCGCTTGAGCCAACACACATAGAGAACGAGTAGACCTGACAAACACAAACTGAACAGACTAGGACTTTTATACAGGGGATGATTGGGGAACACAGGTGACATCAATGGAACATAATCAAACTAAACAAGGACAGGAACATGACCAAATAAGGCAAAACAGGAACTGAAACACATGACAAAAAAAACTGGTCAAATCCTGACAATTATACATTTTAGTGCAGTACTTTTATTTAAAGTAACAAAAATTGTATGGTTTTAATCTTAGTTTAGTTTTAACTTTTTAAATACTTTATTTATTGATGTTTTAATATCTGTTTTCACAATAGATCATGTCTTCAAAACGAGCTAGTTTATTATCATACAATGTTTCATTCAATTTTACTGATTGGTTGATTTAATTAAATTCATTCAATTAAATATATTACATTTATTTTGTTACCAAAGGTTGATTTGTACTGTATTTTTTATTTGTACCAGAAAAACAGCCATTATTCACAACTATTATAGTTAAACATAATAACCATGATTTCTTAAAAATTATTGTTTTAAATAAAAACAACTGAAATAGTGTCCGAAATGAATATAAATAAACATATTCAATTATTTCTTTATTGAAGTTTTAATATCTGTGGTGTCACAATAGATCATGTCTTCAAAATGAACCAGTTTTATATCAAACAATGTTTTATCAAATTGTATTTATTTATTAAATTTCATCCATTATTAGTCATTATTTGTTCTCAACCATGACTTCATGACTGTTTCAGGCCTTTTTTTGTGCTGTACCTTTAACAAAAACTGAAATGTAGGCATGCTAACAGCCTCAGTTCAGTCATTTTCACAGTTATTTTGGATCTGGGCAGGAGATTTAGAGCTCTAAAAGTTACAGTTAAATACATCAAACTCTTTCAATCAATGTAAATTTGATTCCTCATGAAATGAGCCCCCTAAACTCTTAAAATTAGAATAATAATATAAAAATCCCTGCCAAAAAGAGGTTAAATCAAATCTCAAAAGGTGTTAAAACATTTTTCCAGCGGGTTTACAATCCGCCATATATAAGCCAGAGGAATAATTAAAACAAAAATCACACCAGGACTTTGTGAAATTCTGAAGTACTGCTATTATACTGCATATAAACGCATATGACTGAATGTTCATATTCTGTGTCAATTACACAGAAGTTCCTCAGGAACTCATGAGGTCTGAAGTTAAACAGATGATTGTAGCATATAGAGCTGTATTTAAAGTCTAAATTGGACTTCTCCTTAATGCATTTCAAAACCAGAACCAAATAAAATGGTGTAACTACTGTGAATATACACATTTTCACACATGATCAGAGCTGTAAAGTGAGGAAGAGAACTGTATCCTAGATCATAGATGCATTGCTGTCTATGTAAGTGATTGATTGTTGTATTATAATAACACAATACTAATAAAATATATGTCTGTTCACCCAAGATGCAACAAAAATACATAAATTCACAACACACACATTTCATAAACACAAATATACTGTAGATATTTCTTGTGTATATATATATATATATATATAATTTGCCACTGACATCCATCCATCTGTTCACCAAATTTGCAACAAAATATGCGAAAAATGTGACACGTTTTATTTTTATATTATTATAATAATTTTTTTTTTTAAATAAGACACTGTTTGCATGTCTCATGTACGTCCATAATGTAAAGGATTTCAATGTGAAGCAGGCTATGAAATGAGTCAAATAATAATACAATTATATAAACAAAGACGGTTACACTTTATTTAAAGGATTTCATGTTGCAGTGCTATATATATTTAATACTTATAAACAACATGTACATATTACAGGGTTAGGGTTTGGTTTAGAGTTAATTACATAATTACTACAGTACATTACTATAGTACAGTACACTACAGTTATTACTACAGTATGTACATGTAATGTTTAAGAAGGACACTGTAAAATAGTGTTACAAAAATAATAAACTTAAGCAAATTATTATATTTTGATTAAAGATTGAGAAGATTAACATTCTATACTTTTTCTCTGATTTACACTTACATTCATTCATTCTAAATCTTTGATATACCTTGAACAAGAATGCGTATAAAAAATGTTACATTTTCTTAAAAATGACATCAGGATAAGCGTCTCTCTAGCTTTTGGATCAGAGCTTGTGTGTTATAGTCATTAGTGAGGAGGTCTTGTTGCTTTACTGCTGATCTGTTTCCTTTTCGCCCACCCAAATAGAACGACGGATTGCAAATAAAATCTGAATTACTGTTGCCGCATGATCCGATAGCAAAGCCACGCATACACAGAGCTCATGTTGTGTCTCCAGAAACGACCTGCACGGTGTCAGTCATTTCTCTGCCTGCCAATTCCCCTGGTGTTTCATGAAGCCTCCGTGTCACTCTTAATTAGTTTTGAAGAATCCTCGTACAGAAGCAGCCAGCAGACTATCAGCCTGGATTTCTAATAGTTCTCCGTTTCCAAAGCCTGCGACTCACAGAACTCATTTGAACAGGTTTGTAAAGGCTATTTCTCAGGTGACGGCACATGTTATTTTCTGCGCCAGAGAGCACAACCCCATGCGTACGTGTTGGAGGGTGGGCAAACGGGGAGTTTGGGATAGGAAATGTAAAATTCATTCAAAAACAGAGTCTCTTGAGATCAGGGGAGTGAGGTTTACCTGCACAGCACCTACCGCTGGCCTCCGTTACACTCACCCCCCTAAACCTCACTCCCATCCGGGTCACGGCACCAATGTAACCCCTCTCTCCCGGGTCCTCTCCACCACACCTCGTTCTCGCTCCGAGTGGGTCTCGATATTGTTAAAACCCTAGTGCATTAAATCTGCATAACTGATAAACTCATGTATCTCGAAGCAGTAGAACCTTTATTTTAACTGCACACGCGCACATATGTGTTACAAATTCATGCTTTTCTGAAACACAAACATTGTGTGACACAGCTGTCCGAAGGCAACCAAGTTAACTTTGTGTGAGCAGCTCATGGCATGCACAGGTACAAGAAATATTTCTGAAATATTTTCAGCTGAATGTTTTCTCAGCAGCTGTAGTAGATTCATACTTTTAACACCGCATGAAAAAAAAAAAAAAACACGGCACCTTTACAACATCTAGTCACATAAACAGGTGTGTGAGATTTCCTGCAGTCATTCATTTGAATAAATTAAAACCGGCAACTTTTTTCTTACTCAGTTATGTCACTAAAGTCAAACTAGAGGCCAACTCTGAAAAACGCAGCACTGAATTAAATCAAATTTAAGAGAAAAAGTCTGACATGATGTGGAATTAATGTTCATAACAGATTTGCATCAGAGTGGAAAAGCTCTCTAAACTGTTTGTGAATCTTTGTCGGAAGAAATTAACTTCACAGGAAAGTTCAACCACCGCTTAAAACTTTTAAATCAATATGAAATTGCATTCATGACCCATTTAACATCAACTTGTTTTTTTAGTGGAAGAGAATATTATGCAAGTAAAAATATCTATTAAAAAATTTGCTATATACTTTTATGTGGCTGTTATGTGAATGTTAATTGATTGACTGGAGTGGTGTGGATAACTTGTGGATTATTGTGATGTCTTTATCAGCTGTTTGGACTCTCATTCTGACGGCACCCATTCACTGCAGAGCAAGTGATGGAATGCTACATTTCTCCAAATCTGATGAAGAAACAACCTCATCTACATCTTGGATGGTCTTGGGGTGAGTAAATCTTTTAATTTGAACTATTCCTTTAACTGTGACCTGTTAGTCGAGTAACCAAACATTACAATGACTCATTAATCTTCAGTGATTTAATCTCATCAAGTATTAATGCATCTTCAGAAGTTAGTTGTAGACAGCAGCGGACACTCACTAGGGTTATGCACAGGCTCATAGCAGCGATTAGCAGCTGACACTCCTGTTCAGATGTGTTATCAGAGTGATGGAAGTGAGGCTGACATCCATCTGTTCACCCAATCACACCGCATGAAGTTAAACAACAATTAATCAAGCAGGATTAGCCACACGTATGCCAATGGCAGAGTGCTAACTACCTAACGCAACTACTCAACAGACGCTAAACCTAAATGCTGACCGCCCAGGTAATGGTCAGAGATATTGCTGTCGGTCTGTGCACATTTACCCCCTGTCAAATATGAGCACATACTCTAAAGAAACAACTTGAATGTGTTATTCATCAAATCGTACGTGGTTGTCACAAAATGATTACACAGAAAGAGGAAATGTGTGAAAACCCTACAGTGAATTTATTGGTCTTTGATCACAGAATTCTCAACCCAAAGATTTAGAGATTAGATTAGGATGGGAAAACCCCATTTTTTTTTTTTTTTTTTTTTATTTTAAACCCCCTTTTTTTTTTTTTTTTTTTTTTTTTTTTTTTTTTACAATTTAGTAGTTTTCTACATAAGTGTAAGACTGTGCCATGAACAAGCACAATTCAGTAAAGTGATAACATCTTATATGTAAATTTATGTCAGTTAAAACTTATCCTAAAATCTCTGGCTCCTTACCAGATGCAAACGTGGCAAGCAATGATGCATTTTGACAATTTTCTCTATTTCTGCAGTTATACTGGATACACACACACACACACAGTTAAAAAATAAATAAATAAATAAAATAAAAAATGTATCAGTTTCCACCAAAACATTACACAGCACAACTGTTTTCTATGGAAGCATATAGGTAGCGAAATTCAATTTAAAATGCAATATGCAAAATGGCAATGCAATATTCAAAATGGCAACGCGATATTCAAAATGGCATTGTATTTCTGCATTTAAATTTACATTTTCCATTACCCATACATGCAAAGTTTGGTGCAAAAGTAAAATGAAAATTAAATTATATAATTTACATTTGCCATTTCCAACAGTAGTCTTAATATGTAAATTGCATGCAAATTTGAATGCTTTATAAGTTGCGAAATGAAAATGAAAATGTATAACACAAATTGATTTGATATTGTGAGAAATGGTCTTATATTTCTTAAACTATTTCATATAGTTTTCAACATTGATAATATGAAATGTTTCTTAAATCAGCATATTAGAATGATTTCTGAAGGATCATGTGACACTGAAGACTTGAGCAATGATGCTGAAAATTCAGCTTTGCATCACAGAAATAAATTATATTTTTAAAATATATTCAAATTGAAAACAGTTATCATGAATTGTATTTTTTCCCTCTCAAAATTTCTGTTTTTATGGTATTTTTGATTAAATAAATGTAGTCTTGGGGAGCATAGGAAACTTTCAAAAACATTTAAAAATCTTACCGGCCCCACATATTTGAATGTTGTATATGATCATGCAACTTAATTGGCAATACAAATATTTTCAAAATCCACTCAAAAATATGAGGGCATGTCTGAATGATTCTCCACTCTTGAGTGACACAATATCCAAAGGAAATCCCTTCAGCGTCCTGATATTTATGACAGCTGTCGAACTGCTGAATGCTGTCAGACAGATTTCTTTAACACAGACAGCATCTTTAATGCTGTTATAAGCCTGACATCCTGCCATGATCAGCATCACTGCTCCAATGGCTCAATGGCTGAGTGTCATTTTTCCTGTTCAATAAACATTCATTTGGCTAATTGACTGCAAGAAAAAAAAATCAATGTGTTTTAATGTGTGATGTGAAAACTGTGTGTGTGTGTTTGAGTGGGAATGAGAGTTATACAGAAACTTTCACTTTAGCAATGATTTCCTGTGCGCTGCCAACACATTTCAGTGGCTGTTTTTAAACCTTGCTTCTTAAAGCTTCAATTATTTCTGGATGCCTTTGACAGCTTTTCATGTGATTTGGTTGTGTTTTAATGAGAAAACTATGGAAACCTTCAAAAGCATTCATTGTTTTACTGCGAACAATTCATAGAAGCACATTATAAAAATAAAAAAAATGTAAGTGTTTATAAACTTTTATCAAAATCGAACAACCTGATATACTGCTGTAACGACTTGCAGCTGACATCAACATTCTTAATATTTTTCAAACCCTGCAAACACCTGGTGCCAGTCGGGCATGCAACACACACTTTTCATGATCTAATGAATTAAAGCTACATTTATTTTTCTTGTTGAATAGTCAGTTTCACTTGGAAATTAATCCAGAAAGATTATTTGCACATAATATACAAACACAGTGAAATATTTGTAATGAGTATTTGATAATGAGTAATAAATAAAATATATTTATTCAATTATACATGTTAATAAATGAGACCCTAAATAATAATTAATTAAAATAATTTATAATAAATGCAGCCTTCTTGTAAAGTGTTACCAATATATGTTTTTATACATAAAAAAAAAGAATAATATATATCTGCATATACAGTGGTTACGGAAAGTATTCAGACCCCCTTAAATTTTTCACTCTTTGTTACAGTGGGTACGGGTAAAGTATTCAGACCCCCTTAAATTTTTCACTCTTTGTTATATTGCAGCCATTTGCTAAAATCATTGAAGTTAATTTTTTTTCCTCAATGTACACACAGCACCCCATATTGACAGAAAAACACAGAATTGTTGACATTTTTGCAGATTTATTAAAAAAGAAAAACTGAAATATCACATGGTCCTAAGTATTCAGACCCTTTGCTCAGTATTTAGTAGAAGCACCCTTTTGATCTAATACAGCCATGAGTCTTTTTGGGAAAGATGCAACAAGTTTTTCACACCTGGATTTGGGGATCCTCGGGGGTGTTTTTCAGCTGCAGGGACAGGACGACTGGTTGCAATTGAGGGAAAGATGAATGCGGCCAAGTACAGGGATATCCTTCTCCAGAGTGCTCAGGACCTCCGACTGGGCTGAAGGTTTACCTTCCAACAAGACAATGACCTTAAGCACACAGCTAAAATAATGAAGGAGTGGCTTCACAACAACTCTGTGGTTGTTCTTGAATGGCCCAGCCAGAGCCCTGACTTAAACCCAATTGAACATCTCTGGAGAGACCTAAAAATGGCTGTCCACCAACGTTTACCATCCAACCTGACAGAACTGGAGAGGATCTGCAAGGAGGAATGGCAGAGGATCCCCAAATCCAGGTGTGAAAAACTTGTTGCATCTTTCCCAAAAAGACTCATGGCTGTATTAGATCAAAAAGGTACTTCTACTAAATACTGTGCAAAGGGTCTGAATACTTAGGACCATGTGATATTTCAGTTTTTCTTTTTTAATAAATCTGCAAAAATGTCAACAATTCTGTGTTTTTCTGTCAATATGGGGTGCTGTGTGTACATTAATGAGGAAAAAAATTAACTTCAATGATTTTAGCAAATGGCTGCAATATAACAAAGAGTGAAAAATTTAAGGGGGTCTGAATACTTTCCGCACCCACTGTATATGCAGCATATCTACTTCCATATTGTGCATATCTACTTCCATATTGTACACTGCAAAAATGGCCACTGAAAGACATTTTGGTGGTGCACTGTAGAACATTTCTAGTGACTGTGAAAGAAAAAGCAAGCAAATGCAATAAAGAAATCATTCATACAAGCAGAGCCAATCACTTTTCAAACTAATGTGTTGTTTGTATGACTGCAGCTGACCTAATCCTCGGCTTATTGTTTGCTGTTGTGAATCTACTTTGAGCTAAGCTTCTATTCCTCTTCTGTATGGAGTCTTCTCTCAGCTGCATTAGTTTTAGCACGTTAAGTCATGGCAGCAGAAGTGATTTTCCCTTGCTCACACAGATTTCCCATGATTAATAGCACAGCGCGTGGCACACTAAGGACTTGGGGGGTCACTCTCTCGACCGGCAGGAATATCATCTACTGAGAAGCTGCCGGGGAGGATGAATTATGACCAGTGCCTTTTGAGGCAGGTTCGCCTTCATGTATGATGATATTAGCAGGGCAAATGTAACTAAAGCTTATCTATTCTGAGGTAATACGAATTCCACTCTGAACAGCATGATCCTGCACAGCAGGAGAAACAGCGTGATTGAGGTCTGTGTGTGTCCCGAACAGATATGACATATTACAAATAAGAAGCAACAGCCTTAGCTAGCATATTTCAAGGGTTCAAATAAGGTGGAATTTCTTTTTACAGGACTTAAAAAAGCTGAATATTATTTCCTATGTCACCGAAATGACAAATATGGCGTTAAATATGGACAATAGATAGTAAATGAAATCGTTTTATGAATAAAACACCACCAAACACTTAGTCTTTGATTCACAAGAGCTTGAAGAACAAAGGTGGCAGAACTAATTAAAAACTAAGCTGGCCTTCAAGGAATTAACTTCAAGGAATGACACTAAAGTGAAACAAAAACATTGAAATGTCACATAAAGATCCAGTGTAGGTACGGTGTCTGGGATAGAGTAATTGAAATTACTGCGCTGGAGGTGCAAGTTGCTTGTCTTATTTCAGGCAAAATATTCCTTATGCAAACTTAAATCTGCATAACGTCATTCATAACAGAAAAAAATAGTAGAATTTCACGCTCCAGCGAGAATATACTTACACCCACGAGAGGATTACCATAACAGAAGCGCGGTTACTAAGAACTTTGCCACGTTTCAGATAATGTTGTAATATTACTGTGCATATCAATGTATTTCACCCACTGATCTGCTTGAAACGTGCATTTACACGCTGTGGCAGCATGCAGAGCCGACCTCAAACAAATCATTTACAATTACAAACAAGCAACGCTGGATGAGGGGAAAAAGACATCTCCATTACTGCTAATAATGTAAATTTTGGCTAACAGCCATTATATGGTTCTAGAGAGACTCACTCACTTCAATTAATACAATAAACTTGACCTTGGAAAAATCTAAATAGCCCAAGCTTAAATAAATGTATTATGCATTTTCATTATATGAGAAACACATTGGGCTTCTGAATGTAGATCAGGTCATATGATGAATCATAACAGAAGTGCGCTTACTAAGAACTTTTGCCATGTTTCAGATCATTTTGTAATATTACTGTGCATATCAATGTATTTCACACCACTTGATCCGCTTTGAGACGTGCGTTTACTGTACATGCTGTGGTAACATGCAAAAGCAACCTTAAAAAATATCTACAATTACCTCCATGACTGTTAGTAATGTACATTTTGGCTAACAGCCATCATGTTGTTCTACAGAGGCTTCAAATTCATCAATACAAAGTAAACTTGACTTAAAAAAATCCAAATAACCCAAGCTTAGATCAATTTGACTTAATAAATAAATAAAACTCTGTAAACAAACTTACATAGTCTCTGTAAACAAATCAAACAATTCATTTGCAATGACAAAAAACAACCCAGTATGGGAAAAGTTGCATCTCTATGTGTTAATGTAAATTGTAGCTCATTTGCTTCAATAACTTCAAAATCAAATAACCTTCACTTCAAACAAATCGAAATATCCCAAACTTAAATCAATTTAGCATGCATTACAATTATATGAGAAACACATGGGGTTCCCGAATAGAGATCGGTTCACACAGTGAACTTAACAAAACCCAATAAAATTATCTGCCAGTGATTTATGAAAGACCCGTAATTTGATTCTACAGATATGTGGAGTGATTATCTTAACCAGTCACCTTTGGAAGGCATTGATTTCCTGAGGAGCCGTGAGCACATTGCCCGCTGTTCATGCAGCACTTTATTGACTCTTTATGATTCTGCAGAGTCTCTGCATTGGAAATGTCAAAGTGCACGTATTGGTTTTTGGGGTGATACCATTCTCAAATGCAGGAAGGTAGATCATATCAGCCTTGATATCTTTATGTTAGTGTGAAATGGAGAGGTAATAGTTGCTGCAATCAAAATCCACACAAACTGATTTTTGAAGCATAAACCAAAGCACATTCTTGATAATGGAAGCATATTTTATAGGCGGTGAGATTTGAACTACTTCTACTGTGGTTAATTTCACAAATGCTGCAGTTGATACAACATTGACTCTTTGTAATGATATTAATTCAAGGCTAGTAATTTTTTCATTACAAACCAATTATGAAGTCCTTTCGCTTGGTGTGGTTGCCAATCAGACAATAGTTCAATAAATGCAGACTTAAGGCCATGTTTTGTTATTCGTGACAATGAGAACTGCTCATTCTTTTCAATAAGATGCCTTTTTTCTTATCAAATGATTCATGTCATTGCTTTCCTGAGTAATGCGATGGGTTGGGGTCTGTGTTAATAGAACACCATCTATCCAACAGTTCTAGTGTTAAATTAGAATATAAATAAGCTTGTTAGTGTAAGGAATAATTGGTATATCCATAATTGTCTCTCTTGGCTAGCGCAATGCGTAGCAGTCACAGTGAGAGGCTAATGTGACTAAAGAGCAATGTGGTAATGAGCTTTTATCGTATACCACTGTGAAAGGAAATCAAACACTAGAGTTTTAGCATTCAAAAGACTACTGAACAACTTGTTTGCATAGATATTATACTTCTAGGGCTTCAAAACCACATTTGCCTCTATTTTAAATAATTAATTCGTCCAGAGATGAATACTGTGTCATTGTTTACACGACATGTTGTTCCAAACTTATGCAATTATTTTTTCAGTGGAATAACAGCATACAGGTTTGGATAAACATGAGGGTGAGTAAATAATGACTGGATTTTCCTTCATATCTAACTATCCAGACTCATGCAAGTCCTGCTCACTCAAGCTTCAGATATTTCAGAGATGCTTCCTGAGTTGTACACTGTCTGATCAATATTGCCACCCATCTGATCACCTGATCACCTCTGACTCTTTTGTCTGTATCCTACAGTGCACCTGAAGCTATATCCATCAGTCTGAGAGTACGTGAAACCTTGGCTTTGGCTTTTTTAGGTTAGCCTTTTAACATGTGAAATGTTCTGGAGGTTTTCACCTGCTGGGTCAGGTGAAAGGGTAACCAGCAGGTGATGTTATTATCTGTAGCCCACAGCAATATTCTGCCATCTATAGCTCACATGCACATAAACAAACATTCACAGTGCAGCACCACATCCTATTCCTAATGCAAACAGGAATGCATGGTATCTAGCCAATGACCAAGCTGTAAAGAAAAGTTATACTTAAATTCTTTGGAGAAAACTTTTTGTTTGTGCTTTTTTTTCTCTTCAGTTTAACATGTTAATTTAGTGCAATTATTAATACAAAAAAAGGGATATAAAATAATTTAAATAATCACACCCCCTATGTACATAAATGTATGTACATAAAAAAAATAATAAAATAATTCCATAAGTGAAATGCTGTCACTTATGCTAATTCCTACCAGAAGCCAGAGAAGAGCGAAGATACACTTGCTGTATTCAATATAAAAAGCAATTACTTGCATAGACATTGAGAATACCAGTGCATTTAGCTACAGGTTTCGTAAATCTCACTTACCCTTTCTGCCGATTGTGCGGTGCCAAAGAAGATAGGTATAAAAGCTAGCCAAATGATGCAGGTAGTGTACATAGTAAATCCAATTGGCTTGGCCTCGTTGAAGGTCTCTGGCACGCCGCGGGTCTTGATGGCATAAACAGTGCATGTTACCATCAAAAGGATGCTGTAGCCCAGCGAACAGATGAGTGACAGGTCTGAGATGTCACACTTGAGAACCCCACGAGCCTTCTCCGGGTTGGATGTACGCTGCTCACCGTAGTCCACCACTGTGTGCGGCGGATCGACGGCAAACCACACAAACACACCGAGAAGCTGCACCGAGATCAGGCTGAAGGTGATGACCAGCTGAGAAGCAGGGCTGATGAAGCGTGGTGCAGCCACCGACTTCTTGCCTTGCTCAAAGATGCGGTGGATGCGGTTGGTCTTTGTTAGGAGAGCAGCATAGCTGAAGCACATGCCCAAACCCAGGAACACCCTTCGGAAAGAGCAGATGGCCAAACTTGGTGTTGCGATCATCAAGAAGGTGATGGCGTAGCACAAAAAAATCCCAGTCAGAAGCACGTAGCTCATCTCTCGGCCGGATGCGCGGACAATTGGTGTGTCATTGTAGCGGACGAAAGTGACCACCACAAAACTTGTAGCCAGGATTCCAAGAACTGCAACAAACACTGGTATGGCTGCCCAAGCAGAGTGCCATTCGAGTTTGATGATTGGAATGGGGATGCAACCGGTGCGATTACGGTCTGGGCGCTGCTCGTATGGACACAACTCACAACTGAATACACTGGCTTGGAAGTGGTAGCCTTCGCATCGCTCACAATGCCAGCAACAAGGTACACCCTTTACGATCTTCTTCCTTTCACCCATCTGGCAAGGCACACTACACACCGAGACTGGAAGCGTAGGGTCGCCAGTCCGCCAGCGCATGGCATCCACCTGAAAAGGATAACAAAAAAATCCTGTCAAATACAGAGACCAGGGGTGTAATGTTATATTACTGAGGCCAACTGGGACCCATGTCAATATCACATAGTGTTTGTTCACTTAGACCAGTGGAGAACTTTTCCTCCAACTGAGCATGGTTTCTCCCAAGGTTTTTTTTCTTTACTTCCTTTTCTGTCACCTGATGGAGTTTGGGCTCCGTGCCACTATCGCCTTAAGGGTTTACGTACTGGGTAGTTATAGGAACTCCCAGGGTGGTCTGCCGAGAACTTAATTTTCCCCTAGGACCTTTTTTCCTGTTGCATTCGCATCGCCACTGAGAACTCTGAAGTAATGTAAGCTAACTGACAATGACATCATTTAACAACTGGGGGATGGAGAACCCTGGACTTCAGCGTCTATCTATCGCTGTATTCCATGTTTGCGGAGCAAGTATATGTAAACTCTATTTACACGGTGGGGTGAACACGCCAAGAAGTGCGTACTTGGCGGACTGTAGACTCGGAAGTAAATGCCTACTGCTATGATTGGCTAATAGTTGTGTATGTTTGACAGCATACATTCCTCATAGACGGACGCTGCTGTGATTTAGGTCAGAAACGCATAAATACTCAGCACATATCAAACGAACTGTAATAACAGACAAAACAATAGTGACCACGTAATGAAAACAGTTACTCACACTTATGTGGTGTGACATGATTGTCGGATCCAATATAGTCGGCACAGCATCGTCTTTTAGTTTCAATATTTCTGAAAATCCCAAGTTGAATTGTGCCTTGTTTGTAAATGAATCCGCGGTAAAATAAAGTGAACAAAGGACCAAGTTCTTACTGACGTGGTCTGGATCTTAAATCATTAAAAATAAAGTTAAATAATCTCAAAGACTGTGTTTCCAAAACTTGGCACTGGACAGCATCTTGTTGTATTCGGAGCATCTTTATCATTTGGTTTCTGCGTAGACCTGCGTTTGCCTCTCTCTCTCGTTCTCTCTTTATTAACACTACATGCGCGAACAGTAGAAGCAGGCGTTGATCCTCTTGTGCTTTTTTTCAAACATTTTTGAGGTTCAAATGCTGTCAGAATCAGCGCTAACAATTTACACACATCAATATTACTCATAGCAATCAAATACCTGAAACTGTGTGACTTGTCGAGGAGAGATGTACATTTACTTTTCTAAGCAATCTTACTTATGATTTTCACCAGTTAAGTAGGCAACAAAGTTTTAGAGATTCGGGACTAAGCTCTCTTTATTTGCAACCACCCAGAACACACTAGCAACACACTAAAAAGGTCGCCTTTCCGCTAGCGTATGGCATCCACTTGCAAAGCATTATGAAAAAAGCCCTGTCAGAGATGAAGACCAGAGGCTTACTGTTACATTTGAAACTGTGCATTCAAAGCAAGTCTCATTACCCACATGGGATGTAGGTTGTGTCATATTTGTTGTGTCATACTTCTGTCAGCAGAAGAAATCACTTTATTACCCCTTAGCGCCTGAAAGCTGTGGAAAATAAGAAGCCAACGCTGCTCTTTTAAGAGCAGCTTCAGTTTGGCTCCCGGGTGCAACTTTGATGGCAGATATATTTTGGGACAAACTTGTGCCAGAGGCATTTGAGATGAAATAAATAACGACAAACCCGAGTTTAAGAAGTGACTGCAATGTATTATGCAAGAAATTTAATTGCACGTAAAAAACTATTTTGCCAGACCAATCCATAGGACAAATAAGGACAGCTCTATACTTATGTCGCCTGCTGCAAAGAGATGGCCGTGAATGAATTATTCATGCTTGAGACAAATTATGCCTGGCAAAAACAGATTGGCTTTAATTAGAGAAGCAAAAAAATAAGGGACCTATTAAAATTAAAAAAGACAACATTTGCAAATGAACAGAAGTTGACTTATCACATAAAAGGGTATGAAGGGTATTTAAGAATAATTGAAAGACCAAATCCCTTTATTTGATTCTTCCCATTCTGTCTGAAACAAAAGCCACACTGACCATTCACAATTAAGCAGTTTAATTTGGTTTTATTCATCCTGAAGACACAGTAATGGGGAGTGAGAAGGGTTTTTACTACATTTACTACACAGAGCCATAGATCACTGATAAGCTACGCAATATCGCGTTCAAAATCGGCAATGAATCACCTGTGATTTTGAACGCGATTTTGCATAGCTTGTCAATGAACTACGGCTCTGTGTAGTAAATGCCGCTCCATCTGAGCGCACGTGCTGGAGATTTACTACTAATCACAGAACCGGCTTTTCTGACGAGATGCGCATGAAAATCGCATTCGATTGATCCATATTCTACTTGTTTTGTAAACGAAATGAAATTTTAATGGTTAGATAATTGAATTTGCACAGCCCTACCCAGAAACATCACCTAGCAACCACCTAGCACACAACACTTAAAACTGCCCAGAGAATCTTAGCAATCGCTTAGAAACTCCATGGCAACATGTCAAAATGCCCAGAACACCCTAGTAACTACATAGCAACACACTAATAAAAACACCCAGACCACTCTCGCAAGCCCCCAGCAACACCCAGAACAAACATCTAGCAACTGCATAATAATATAACACCCTGGCAACTGCACTGCAACATGTTAAAAAGGCCCAGGACACCCTAGCAACCAGGCTACAACATGCTTAAAACACCCATAACATCTAGAAATTGCCAAGACACACCACTCGTATTTATTTAATTGCATTTCATTTTACACACTCTCAATCTTTTACATCTGAGTGGAAAGAATATAACTGCTTCTGCAATTTACATATTGAATGTTTTATTAGTAGTGCTGTCAATAGATAAAAAAAAATAACAAATTAATCACACATTTTTCTGAAATTAATCGCGATTAATCCCAACTAACATTAAAGTTTTTAAATATACTTTTAAATTGAAGAGCATGCACTGCGAGCACAGTACCGTTTCCGCGCTCGCTTGACTCGCACCTGGCACTGAAATTAAGTGGAGCGCGTATCTGTGTCGTTCTGCGACTGAATAAATGCACTTCTTCTCAAGAGAAAAAGTGACAGAAGCAGCAGTTATGAGTGGGGTGGCCAACCCTAGCCCCGCCCCTGCATTAATTGCGTTAAATATTTTTAACGCGTTAAACTGAAAAAATTTATCGTCTGCGTTAACGCGCTAATTTTGACTCCACTATTTATTAGTAGTTTCAGTAAGTAAACAGACCCCTTTAAAGTGACCTGCATGCCTCTTTCAGTAAACAGCAAAATTGCAAAACAGTGTGTATTGATTGTAAAAATTATTTTCCGAAAATGAAACGTTAACCTTGTTCTTGAATAATCCTTTCAAGCTAACGAAAGTCGTTTTTCCGGAGTGAGTCGCCCTTAATGAGCTGCATGCAAATCACCAGCACTCAGTAACACATCCAGCGCTGATCTGTTTAAGCGCTTAAGTGAAGGGTTTGATACCTGAGTTAAGAAGCGAGATTTAAAGAACTACAGGGGGCTGGATCACAGTTCTGCTAAGTGACCACTTCCCCTCCCACTCACCTGCACAGACACAAAGCCCAGAGGAGCTGTGATTCTCCGTCACGTATCAGAAAACTACAGCTTCAATCTCCACAGTGCTGCGAGAGCTTTTGGCAATGAAAACACGGCTCGTTTCTGGCTCCATTAATTTTGTTTCGCAGCCAGGCATAAAACATTACAAGCTTATCTTCCATCCCGTTGACTAATGAAGCCCCAAGAGTATTCATGTCACATGCATCATCAGCAAAGATAAGATTTCCTACAAACATTTATGCTTGAATGTATCTGATTCGAGCATGCATACTTTGTTATACTCTGGATGGATGCATGAATGCATGGATGGATTTCGTCATGAAGACCAGAAAATGCTTTCCACTCACATTAAGATGCAGTTTGTTTGTCCACTGGCCGATCACTTTGTACTCAGCTGTCGATTTGTTGGTAATCTGATACTGGAAGATGTCATATCGCCCTGGCGCATCTCCGTTCTGATTGAAGACCACCGGAGTGCCTGCACTTCCTGCAAAACAGGATATGACAGATTTTTAAATGATCAGACTTATATTTTAGTCAGTAAAATAGCAACAAAATTGTCATTGTTACACATTTTTCTTCACATTCAAACGGAAGGAGGGAGCCAATCCGTATCTAGAGATTAAAGGGGTCATATGATGCGATTTCAAGTTTTCCTTTCTCTTTGGAGTGTTACAAGCTGTTTGTGAATAGATAAAATCCCTAAAGTTGCAAAGACTAAAGTTTCAAACCCAAAGAGATATTCTTTATAAAAGTTAAGACTTGTCCACGCCCTCCTAAAATGCCTCGTTTAAACACGCCCCCACATGTCTACGTCACTGTGTGGGAAGATTTGCATAACACCGCCCAAATGTTCACGCAAAGAAAGAAGGCGTAACTTTGATTCTCGCTGTAGTATTGTTGCCGCCGTGTGTTTCATTGTGAAAGTGAAACTACTTTGTTTGGTCTTCCAAAAGAGGGCACAACTAGAAATCAGTGGTTAAGTTGTATTTACAACACTGTTCCAGAACAGTTCAAACCAAATATTCGGATGTGTGCAATGCATTTTACGGAGGATGAGGACTGTTTCCAGGGAGAGTAGTCTACAATGCCGGTGTTCCGGTGAATTCAGTTCCCCTGTTTCCCCTTCGGCACGCATGCTGACCCTATACAGTCTATGATGCTGACAAATAATGCTGACCCACAGCTTGTAAGTACGTTATCATGTTTAAAGGATTTGCCACTGACGATTCAGACGCGAGTTTTGAGCAGAGTAGAGTAGCGCTTTTTGTTTGTCGTCTCTCCGATCACAAATGCAGACATGGTTTTATGTTTACGTGGCGCAATGCAACGCGTAAAAAGACAGTATAAGTAATTATAATCAGTAATTATGTCCCCACTGGATGCAACAAATGCCTCGTTTATAATGGGTTTTATTGGTTTTGTCTCGTCGCGCCGGGACACGGCATCACAGTATGGTAAGGGACGTAACATTTCAGTCACACGCTTCAGGAATTCGGGCCAATCACAACGCACTGGATAGCTGGCCAATCAGAGCACACCTCGCTTTTTAGACCGATGAGCTTTGTAAAAATCGACGCGTTTCAGAAAGGCGGGGCATAGAGGAGAAACAATAATGTACAGTATGTGGAAAATAATGTGTTTTTTGAACCTTAAACGGCATAAACACATTTCATTACACCATATACACAAAATAATGTTATTTTTTAGCAACGTCATATGACCCCTTTAAGATGATGCAAAATTCAAAGTTCGAATTTCCAACAGGTGAATTAAAGAGGGCGAGGCGTCTGGTACCTACACATGTGAATTTCTCAAAGCTCCACACAAACAGCTACGGTGCAGGATAGCGTTCAGCATCAGGTGTCACATAGGTGTAAATAATACATGCAGCTTCTCGCTGTAGGCTCAAAAATCACGGTAACCTTGTGAGGAAGTAAGAAGATGGAAAGGTAATAAAATTCATCAACTTTCAATGAGGTGAGCATCTTAAAAAATACCTCTACACCTCTCCATCCTTCTACCTTTACCAATGATAGTGATTTGGTTGCCTGGCTCAAACTTGAATTTGGACCTGCATTCGGAAAACCGCTTTCTGATAAATTTATGAACCAAAAATGTCAACTGAACTCAGATTCACATCAAAACCACCATAATAACTACCTAGCAACATGCTAAAACACTCAGAACACCCTAGTAACTATCTTACATACTGCAAAATGCACACAACACTCTAGCAACCACATTGCAACATGCTAAAACTGCCACAAAAGCCTTGCAACCACCTAGCAACCGCATAATATGCTAAAAATGCACATTGCGTCTAGAAAACCAATTTCAGTTCAACTTAATGAACCAAAAATGTAAAATTAACTCAGATTCACATTAAAAATTTGAGTGCAAAAACACTTTTACTGAAAACCCTGAGGCCTTCATCGCTGATAAAAGTTTTATGAGTGCAATAACCAACCTTGCACATCGAAAATTTAGGGAAGTTATTGAATATATAGAATAGAGTTGAAAAGTCTGAAATTTCCCTAACTTAACATAAATAGTTTCATTATGAAACCTGATGATCCTTTTATCTAGCATAAATCGATTATGATTCAAAGCGCATCTTGTGTCCATTTTTCATAATCCAAATACCTAAAACATCCGATCCGAAAAACCTGTCCCTTTTGTTGCACATATTGAATAGCAGCACAGTTCACTCTAAAGAGTAATGCAGCATTACAATACACTTTTGCAATCACATCTTACCAAATAGATTTGAAAATCAACGTGTTCTTGCATCATATTGCTAACAGCTGTAGATACAGTTATTAATAACAATTATTTGTCAGCAAAATTCCTGGAATCAAATCACTACAGTTCAGGTGAACTGATACAATCTCACAACCTAATAGACATGCTTGGATCAGCTTACTGAGTTTCATTTAAAGGCTCAATGAAGAACAGAAATGTCAGCACCTAACATTTAGTTCTCCCAAAATTGAAAATTCTGTTATTCACTCTCTTTCAAGTTGTTTAAAATTTTGGGGTGAATTATCCATTTAAATTCATTCACACTAAGCATTTCAAAAAGTGAAGTTTGAACGTTTTTACACACCCTTAATCTTTGGAAAGTGTCTTATTAGTAGTTTCAGAAATAGATAAGGACACTTTCGTCCCATCATCTTAAATTGCAGATGCCCTAGTTTCAGAAAAACATGCAAGGACATGTAGGTTTTAGATGAGACAGCAAATACCCTGTGACAACACAATTCAAGAAATTATTTGTTTCCTATTCTCATTCTTGGAAACATGAATTACAATTTGAGCCTGATGTCTGAGGTGAGAAAAAAATGAATCCCACAAATAAATCCATTTTCTTATCAGACTGATCACATATAAACCTAAAACTACAATCTTTAAGAACCTCACACCATTTAAAGGGGTCATATGATGCGATTTCAACTTTTCCTTTCTCTTTGGAGTGTTACAAGCTGATTGTGCATAGATAAGATCCCTGAAGTTGCAAAGACTAAAGTCTCAAAACCAAAGAGATATTCTTTATCAAAGTTAAGACTCTGCCACGCCCCCCTAAAACTGCTCATTCTAACACGCCCCCACATATCTAGGTCACTATGTGGGAAGATTTGCATAATGCGCCCAAAGGTGCACGCAAAGAAACAAGGCGTGGTTTCAGTAACCGCAGTTAGTGTTGAAGCAGCATGTCAGGGAGACGCTGTGTGTTTCAGTGCAAAAGCAAAAGCACTTTATTTGGCCTTCCGAAAGTAGATGCATTTAGGAATCTTTAAGATTACTTACAACAGAACAGCAATGCATTTTATGGACGACCGTTTCGTGAACCTAGGAGAGGAGGTAATTCTGACTTTGCTATGACAATCTGGCGCTTCTGAATCAGCTACTGTTTTGTTATTAGTTTAAGTATTTGCTATTGACTGTTCAAATGCAGAGTTTTGCGCATTGTGTGTGTGTGTGTGTGTGTGTGCGTGCGCGCGCGTGTGTGTGTGAGAGCAAGAGCGAGAGAGAGAGACAGCGTCACATCACAGTGGAGTCAGCGGTCTTAACCGCGGCTTGTGTACTGCATCATTACTGTGTCTGTTCCCCTTTCGGGCTTGAACTGATGGTAAAACTAATGACATTATTTACTGTCTTTACATTTATTTTGAAAGATGAAGCTCACGATTATGGTAAGGGGCGTTACATTTCCGACGAGTGCTTGCAGTGTTCGGCCAATCACAATGCACTGGGTCAGCTGGCCAATCAGAGCAGACTGCGCTTGTCGGAAGGAGGGACTTTGTAAAAAACGAAGCGTTTGAGAGAGGCGGGGCATAGAGGACTTACAATAATGTACAGTATTTAAAAAATAATGTGTTTTTTGAACATTAAAGCATGTCAACATATTCTGTTACACCAAATACACAAAATAATGATCTTTAAAAAAGCATCATATGACCCCTTTAACTGGGTGACTTTACATTTCAAACCTGATAAACTACTTAGAATGCTGTAAATAGACACTGGAGCTGAGAACTGCAAAACAGACTTGATGTTTCATTATGAGAATGAAACCACACAAACCTGTGCTTTAGGTGATTAATTGCTTAAGAAAAGCAGTAGGCTTAAACAGATAAATGGCTCAGGAACTCTATCCCGGGGCCCTGAAACATAACGAACCAAGTACATCTCACAACTCAAATATATAACAGACTAAAAATTAACACTAGGCTAGTAATCTAAACGTCTAATGTCTTCATGCACACTTCATGCAAAGTTCAGCCACCCAAAAACAAACAGGGTGCTTTAAACACAAGCCAAAATGTACAAACCAGTTATAAAGTCTCATATATTAAAGAGGATGCAAATATTGACTTTTTTGTGAACCAATTACATTTGAAATCTAACCAACATTTCAGCATTTCAGTAAATACTCATCATTCATCTTTAAAAAATGTTAAAATAAGATGTTTCCGAATAAAAGAGCGTTTAAATAAAGTGCTTACATTTTGAGACCAGATGGCTTTGAACAAATGTTGTATTAATGTTACTGGTAGAACATTTGTTCATAATATTGAGATAATTTTTGACAGAACATTAGCTTAAGTTCTGAGAAGGTTCCCTGTTAGCTGAGCAGGTAGTTGCTTACTGTCCAAGTGAAAAACACGTTTCCAGGTATCATTCATCTGTATTACAATTGCTGGGACTATTTAATCTCTGAATCTGAAAACTGATTATCAGTGTTATCAGCTTTGCTTGTAAATATTAATTACATGCATGACTCAACTGATTGGTGAAAGGCCAAAAAAAAAAAACAGCATAGTTAATTTAGTCCACTGCCAATGCTACTTTAAATTGTTGTTTTACACTGCTGGCTACAATTATTTCCTTTCCACTGCAGCGTGAAACGGAACTCTTAAAACACAAAGATTCTCTCCCAAAAGCTGTTACTCCCCTGATACTTTGAGTTCATAGAAATCTTGCAACCATCACTAATAAGATGTTTCTATTTTTGTTTGCTTGGGATCTGCACATTTAACCTTTCATTTGGAGCTTAAATTCCAGCCATTGATTAGCCAAACTTCTTTTCTACAACTTCGCTATCATCTTCCTCATCACAGCCCTTCATTACAGCAAGTGAGCCGCTATTGCGGCTGATGAGGGGATCGTTTGCGTGGAGGTCAGACACAAGTGCACCCTTCACGGACCTAAGTTTGCCGCATCCCGTTTCTATACACAACCCCCCCCCCCCCCCCCCCTTTTGATTCGCCCATCATGAAGGGAAGTGAGAGCAGAGGAGGGCAAAGCCTCTGGAAGCAATATTTTCAGAGAATATAATGAGCCAGATTCAGCAACGGCTTGTGCAGCGAGCATCCAGACAGCTCTGTTCTTTTATTTAAGGAGACATCAAGAGAAGGAAAATACCACTTCTCTCTGCAAACCCAAGACACTGAGTGTTTTGTGTTGTGCATGTGAGAGCTGTCGGTAAGATACGACATCCATCGTCTTCAAATCTCTGCTCCCGGTTGCAAACATCATTCCCTGTACGGCAAAGGTAGTTAAAGCTCTCGGAGGATCACCGCAAGCATGTTGTCCCTGCAGATCAGCATAATACAAGTAAATAAGGCAGTGTGCAATCAGTGATGGTAGATTATTCTGTTATTAATCTAGCAACGGCAAACTGATCCTTCCCTACATAAGAAAACTCTCATGCTGTCGTCGTGATTGGCGAGGATAGTGGCACAGAAGATGGAGCGGCTTACTGAATTTATCCAGCGATATTGATCAAAGCTTGGCGTTCCAGGTGGATGGGGGCAGCGGGAAATTGAGGATTACAGGAGACCGGACAGACGTAACAATAGAGCACTCAGTGGGATTAACCTTTCTGCCAAGCCTTACCTTGTGCTTCTTTTGGCCAAAATCACTGTCACTGTTGCACATATTTAGGGTTAGTGATTTGAACAAACCCCAGAAATACTTCACATAAGTATGCTAATGAAGACGCTATTACTTGAGCACCATACTTACTATGCACAGTATAATGTTGGTGGGTTGTTTTGAAGTGGACCAATAAATAAATATCTAGCAACCACCCAAAATGTCTTATTAACCACCCAGAATACCTTGGAAATTACATAGAACACCATAGAAACAGCCTACAGTACTCTAGCAATTATTTAGAACATCCCAGCAACCACCCAAAATGCTCTAGTAACTACCTAGAACACCCTATCAACCAATCAGAAAACCCTAGGAGTTACCCAGAACGCCATAGTAACAACCTAGAACATGTAAGTAACCACCCCATAGGATCTAGTAACTATCCAGGACACTCTAGTAACCACCAGAATACATTACAACCCAGAACATACTAGCAGCTAGGGCTGGGCGATATAGCTAAAAAAATGTATCAATGATATAATGTTTCATATCATACGGGATCGATAATTATTGACATTTTATAACCTTTTTTTAAAACAAAAAGCAATAAAACAGTTTTTTTTATTTAACCACTGTATTTATAATTAACACAATTTATTGAGACAAACAACAAATATTTTTTGTTTTAACAATCAAACACACAAAAATTTTTATATCTAATTTCTAATGTTTTATATGCAGATTAAATAGGTCTTTATTGTGTAGGTCTAATTGTCTCCCGAGGCCACAGGAGGGCACAATGAGCAAAATAATGCAGCGCATTTAGCAAGTAACTCTATAAAAACATGCATTACATCTAAATTAACTCATAAAATCAAATATAATTTCGTAAATTGCATAAACAATTATGAACAAAACAGCATAATGTATTTATGCATTGCTTAATCCAAAGAGCCGAAGCGCCATTCACACAGACTGCATTAAAAAAACATATGAGACACAGTAAAAAGGAATAAACCTCCACAAATTTGTGACGTGTTTTCTAAAAGTTTAAACTGTTTTAACTTTGCATGGCTACATCTCTTGTGTGAGACGTGAGTGCAGCAGTCCTATTTGTCCGTCTAAAAATGCGCTGAATATGCGTTCTGTGTGAATGGCTTGGTTTCGGTTTTAACCCATTCAAGATCTTCTCCACATTGAGCTTCTATATTTCTCTAATATTTTGAATGCATAACACAGCAGCGGCACATCTCGTGGACTAGACTAACAAAACATTAAAATGCAACAACGTTACTTAGGCCAACATCATCACCTCATCTCACGCGCCACTGATGATGCTCCCTGATGCACACCTAACATTCAAATGCAAATGTTTATTTTAAATTCGACTAATATTCAGTCTTTATTCACAATCTCCTCATCACAGGCAGGCACAGCACTCATTTCAGCATGTGTTCGTGTTTGTGTGTGCTGTCTGCGTCACTCATAGCACATGCACTATATCGAACATTTTTTCTATCGATATTGAAGAAGGTGTACCATCGATAAATATCGATACCGTTTTATCGCCCAGGCCTACTAGCAGCCTCCTAGAATACCCTAACAACTACCTAGGACACAATAGCAACTACTCAGGATGCCTTAGTTATAACCTAGAACATGTTAGTAATCACCATGAATGCATAACAACCAATCAGAAAACCATTGCAAAGACCTAGAGCACCTTAGCAACAATTCAAAACACTATAAAAAACACTCTAGAATACCCTAGGAACCACCCAGAATGCCCAGGTAACCACACAGAACACTCTAGCAACTTCCAAATATACCCTTGCAATAAACTTCAACACCCTAACAATAACTCTGTACATTAAAGAAATGTTCTAGGACAGCCTAGCAACTCCTCAGATTGTCCTTGCAACCCCCCAGAACACTCTAGTAACAATCGGCTAGCAGGAACACCCTAGCAACCACCCAGAGCACCAAAGAAATGGACATGAACCACCCTGGCAACTTCCTAGTACAGCCTAAAAACTAGGGCTGCACGATATATCGTTTCAGCATCGATATCGCGATGTGTGCTTCCGCAATAGTCACATCGCAGGATGTGCGATGTTTAGTATAGGCTACTGATCGTTATATTTATACTGATTGTTTTCTTTGCTCACACACAAGCACAGTGTCTACACCGGATGCAACCCATTTTACAGAGATACCCATTTTAAATACATTTAGTAGCAGAGCTACTGCACGCGATTTTCAGTGCTGGAAATCCGTTTATCCTTTGTTGACACTTCCGCGTCGTCGACGAGAGAGCAGGTCATGGTTGCTTAGCAATGGCAGACGCCTCGAGAGCGCAAGCTCCTGAGCGCTTTGGAAAGAAGGAGAAAGCGGCGCGACTGGCATTTTCCCTCAAGTTTTAGGCGTGACATAAGAACGGCCCCAAAGTCTGTCTACACTGGAGCGACCGTTGCCAATCATTTGAACTTTGTGTCAGTACGTCATAAATAGAACGCAGCATCAGTTTACTGTCGGGGATTTGTCGTGCCACGCCACATCCAGTGAAGACAGCATCACTGAAGAACGGCCCCAAAGTCTGTCTACACTGGAGCGACCGTTGCCAATCATTTGAACTTTGTGTCAGTACATCATAAATAGAACGCGGCATCAGTTTACTGTCAGGGATTTGTCGTGCCACGCCACATCCAGTGAAGACAGCATCACTGATTATAATGGGTTCATTGTATTTTGTCATGCCGCGCCGCTCGCGTCCGGTGTAGACATGGTGAGAGCCACGCAGATGCACGTGAACACTGATTTCTGTTCACTTCTGCATCTATTTGTTCCTGAAATACTGTGCTCTGCAAGTATCCTTGTAAACACAGTTACGTATGGCTTAGGTGAAGGGAAACAATTAAGAAACAAAATGGATGTGTAACTGTCACGAATTCGGTTCATGGACTTCCGTTTATTCACCACCAGATGTCACCCTTTCCATTACATTGACTCTCGCACTACACAAACTGTTGCATAGCAGCCCGGACTACATTTCCCATCATTCTTTGCACAATTTGCACACTGCCCCGATTGCACTCATTGCACACAGCTGTTTCCAATTACCTCATTCACTATATAACACCCACTCTAACCACATTTCTCTGCTGAGTATTGTTTAGCCTGTACCCCTTTCCGAGTCTCCGTGTTTTCCTTGTTTTGCCTTGCCTTGCCTGTTTTTGCGGTTTTTGATCTTTGCCTGTTTTCTTGGATTTCTCCCTCTCGTCTCGCCCCTGTGATTCTGTCTGCTGATCGTGACCTATGCTAGCCCTGTGACTATTCTTGTGTTTTGCCCGCTATATACCTGTTTGCCAGTGTTTTGACCCTGCCTGTTTACCACGTCTCTTAAATAAAGCCTGCAGATGGATCCACATGTCTCACGTCTTGTCAGCCCCGTTACAGTAACAGTATATCGGTTTACAGCAGTTTAATGTTCCTGAGGCTTTCTGTGTTATGAATGTTAATCAAACAACAAAACACAAAGAAAAATCACTTTTGTAGCTTTAACACAGATTTATTAGATTTAATTTATACAGTGAAGACTATGCAGTGTTATTTTACATTTGATTATTACATTTCTGTACCTGAATACTGTTAGACTTACCTGAAAAATATAAAGCACTGCTTATTTTATTTGTATCTTTGTTCTGTTAGGCCTATTTATCCATGCTTGTAATTTGTTTATTTCCTATGCTGATTTACTCGCCTACAAAATCACCCCAATCATTGATTTGTTTTTTTCCAAATAAACTATTAAAGTCATGTGGTGATTTTTTTTTCATATCGCAATATATAAATCGCAGAAAAATAAAATATGGCAATGTGAGTTTTTTCCAATATCGTGCAGCCCTACTAAAAACCTAGCAAAGTGAGTTCCACTAGTTCATATTAAAAGTTTTCCATCATCCTGGAACTACAAAGCAAGTCAAACACACTGCTTTACTCTTACTTCAGCCGGTCTCAGAGAATTTCTTTCTGTGAACATGATATAATACACCTCCTAAGGCCATTCCTTTATTATTTCAGCACGGAATCATTTGAGAAGAGGATAGAGCTCTGTTACGGAGTTAAACGCCTGCCGCTGCACTCCATTTTAAGATTCACCGTCACGCTGCCTCAACTTACAAGGGGATTTGTTTTACACAACACAATTATCATCACTTTTTTCCCCAGCTCGTCTGAATGCACACTTCCACAATCTCTCCTCCCGCTCCATCCATCTCACCACACTAATCTAAAAATAAGCGTATGTAGGGAGCCACTGGAGCGGGTGTAATTGTGGCTGAGCTGCCGATTACCCCTCGGCGGCAGGCAGTGATGCTTCAAGTTGGACGTCTGCCTTTGTATCAACTTCCATTTACTGATTCTGTGGCCTCTTTGCTCTTCAAAAGCTTCTGCGTGTGCATACATACTGTGTGAACTATGGGTATGTTTGAAATGGCATACTGGCATGCATACTAGCGATGATTCCGCACATACTGAATATTCAACTGAACTAGAGTACACTAGCAACCACCCAGAACACCACAGAAACAGCCAAGAATACCATAGGAACCACCCAGAATGCCCCAGTAACCACCCAAAACCCCTCTAGTAACCAGCAAAAAATACCCTTGCAATGACCTAACTACCCTGAACATCCAAGAAATTACCTAGCAACTACTCAGAATGCCTTAGCAACCACCCACAATGCCCTAACAACCACCCAGAACACTCTAGCAACCACCAAAACACCCTGGAAGCAACCTAGAACACCCCAACTGCCCTGAACATTGAAGAAATGTCCTAGCAACTCTGCAGAATGCATTAGCAACCACCCAGAACACTCAAGCAACCATCAAAATACCCTGGAAATAACTTAGAGCACCCCAACTGCCCTGAACTCATACTAGCGATGATTCCGCACATACTGAATATTCAACTGAACTAGAGTACACTAGCAACCACCCAGAACACCACAGAAACAGCCAAGAATACCATAGGAACCACCCAGAATGCCCCAGTAACCACCCAAAACCCCTCTAGTAACCAGCAAAAAATACCCTTGCAATGACCTAACTACCCTGAACATCCAAGAAATTACCTAGCAACTACTCAGAATGTCTTAGCAACCACCCACAATGCCCTAACAACCACCCAGAACACTCTAGCAACCACCAAAACACCCTGGAAGCAACCTAGAACACCCCAACTGCCCTGAACATTGAAGAAATGTCCTAGCAACTCTGCAGAATGCCTTAGCAACCACGCAGAACACTCAAGCAACCATCAAAATACCGTGGAAACAACCTAAAACACCATAACTACCCTGAACATCCACGAAATGACTAGCAACTATGCAGAATGCATTATCAACTACCCAGAACACTCAAGCAACCATCAAAATACCCTGAAAACAACTTAGAAAACCCTAACTACCCTGAACATCCAAAAAATTACCTAGCTACTATGCAGATTGCCTAAGCAACCACCCAGAACACTTAAGCAACCACCAAAAACACCCTGGAAATAACCTAGAGCATCCTAACTACCCTGAACAAGAAATGACCTAGAATCTATGCAGAATAAAAAAAAATTAAGAACATGTATTGTTATTATTATAAATGTAAAATAATGGGGGGGAAAAGTTTATGGCCTGTAAGAAATATTTATTAGTACGTGTGTTTCAAATTCCATTAGCAGGTGTGACAAAAAAGGAATTTTGGACACTCTCACATACAGTTTTGTGAAATCATGTAAGAACAATGAAACATCCTACTCACTGAAGCATTCTGTGCACCATTTCACCTACTATTTTAAATATTAGTATGCATTAGGCAGTGCACATTCCAAACATTCATTTTAATGCACTCATAAACTCCATTCATTCCATCTCACACAAACACACATGAGCATATTACAACCCTTCACACTTCTAAATGGCTTCTTCTGGACCTACGCACACTCATCCATTTCTTCCCATTTGCCCATTGTAATCGGCCAGCACTGTGTTCATTATCACACACTGGCTAGTGGTTAATGCAGTGTGTGTGGTCTGCGAAGGGACAGAGGAAGTGCAGTGATGGCCAGTAATGAGAGAGCTCCAGTTCGGGTGACTTGACTCATCAACCGGCGCTTAGATGTAATTGTTCCACAGTATCAGCAGACTTAGACACTTTAATGAGGAACCTTTCACTTTCCCTGTGATATCGGCCATGGCCAAACACCAAGACGTCCAAGATATCCGTCAACCATTACCGCTCAATAGCACAATACTCTGAGTGAGTGTGTTCCTTTATAGGTGCAAAAAGGTGAATCTCACAAAAACAGCTCCAGGTCACATTCCACCACAAATTCATAATTGCTCATTTTTCTCTGTTATTTTACTCAAATAAGAGTTAATAAGTTTAATCAAATAATACGTTTTTGTATGGTGACATTATTTTAATGACAAATAAATTAAACCCCTTAAAACTGAATTTTCATTATCACAGTGCATCCAGATGTTCTATCATGGTCATGGCCACACACAACATATATATATACAAAAGTGACGTGACATGTGGCCAAGTATGGTTACCCATACTAGGAATTAGTGCTCTGCGTTTAACCCTTCCTAAGTGCACACACAGAGCAGTGAACACACACACACACACCGTGAACACACACTCCCCAGCTCGTCTGAATGCACACTTCCACAATCTCTCCTCCCGCTCCATCCATCTCACCACACTAATCTAAAAATAAGCGTATGTAGGGAGCCACTGGAGCGGGTGTAATTGTGGCTGAGCTGCCGATTACCCCTCGGCGGCAGGCAGTGATGCTTCAAGTTGGACGTCTGCCTTTGTATCAACTTCCATTTACTGATTCTGTGGCCTCTTTGCTCTTCAAAAGCTTCTGCGTGTGCATACATACTGTGTGAACTATGGGTATGTTTGAAATGGCATACTGGCATGCATACTAGCGATGATTCCGCACATACTGAATATTCAACTGAACTAGAGTACACTAGCAACCACCCAGAACACCACAGAAACAGCCAAGAATACCATAGGAACCACCCAGAATGCCCCAGTAACCACCCAAAACCCCTCTAGTAACCAGCAAAAAATACCCTTGCAATGACCTAACTACCCTGAACATCCAAGAAATTACCTAGCAACTACTCAGAATGCCTTAGCAACCACCCACAATGCCCTAACAACCACCCAGAACACTCTAGCAACCACCAAAACACCCTGGAAGCAACCTAGAACACCCCAACTGCCCTGAACATTGAAGAAATGTCCTAGCAACTCTGCAGAATGCATTAGCAACCACCCAGAACACTCAAGCAACCATCAAAATACCCTGGAAATAACTTAGAGCACCCCAACTGCCCTGAACTTTGAAGAAATGTCCTAGCAACTCTGCAGAATGCCTTAGCAACCACGCAGAACACTCAAGCAACCATCAAAATACCGTGGAAACAACCTAAAACACCATAACTACCCTGAACATCCACGAAATGACTAGCAACTATGCAGAATGCATTATCAACTACCCAGAACACTCAAGCAACCATCAAAATACCCTGAAAACAACTTAGAAAACCCTAACTACCCTGAACATCCAAAAAATGACCTAGCTACTATGCAGATTGCCTAAGCAACCACCCAGAACACTTAAGCAACCACCAAAAACACCCTGGAAATAACCTAGAGCATCCTAACTACCCTGAACAAGAAATGACCTAGAATCTATGCAGAATAAAAAAAAATTAAGAACATGTATTGTTATTATTATAAATGTAAAATAATGGGGGGGAAAAGTTTATGGCCTGTAAGAAATATTTATTAGTACGTGTGTTTCAAATTCCATTAGCAGGTGTGACAAAAAAGGAATTTTGGACACTCTCACATACAGTTTTGTGAAATCATGTAAGAACAATGAAACATCCTACTCACTGAAGCATTCTGTGCACCATTTCACCTACTATTTTAAATATTAGTATGCATTAGGCAGTGCACATTCCAAACATTCATTTTAATGCACTCATAAACTCCATTCATTCCATCTCACACAAACACACATGAGCATATTACAACCCTTCACACTTCTAAATGGCTTCTTCTGGACCTACGCACACTCATCCATTTCTTCCCATTTGCCCATTGTAATCGGCCAGCACTGTGTTCATTATCACACACTGGCTAGTGGTTAATGCAGTGTGTGTGGTCTGCGAAGGGACAGAGGAAGTGCAGTGATGGCCAGTAATGAGAGAGCTCCAGTTCGGGTGACTTGACTCATCAACCGGCGCTTAGATGTAATTGTTCCACAGTATCAGCAGACTTAGACACTTTAATGAGGAACCTTTCACTTTCCCTGTGATATCGGCCATGGCCAAACACCAAGACGTCCAAGATATCCATCAACCATTACCGCTCAATACTCTGATACTCTGAGTGAGTGTGTTCCTTTATAGGTGCAAAAAGGTGAATCTCACAAAAACAGCTCCAGGTCACATAAATTCATAAATTCATAATTGCTCATTTTTCTCTGTTATTTTACTCAAATAAGAGTTAATAAGTTTAATCAAATAATAAGTTTTTGTATGGTGACATTATTTTAATGACAAATAAATTAAACCCCTTAAAACTGAATTTTCATTATCACAATGCATCCAGATGTTCTATCATGGTCATGGCCACACACAACATATATATATACAAAAGTGACGTGACATGTGGCCAAGTATGGTTACCCATACTAGGAATTAGTGCTCTGCGTTTAACCCATCCTAAGTGCACACACAGAGCAGTGAACACACACACACACACCGTGAACACACACCCGGAGCAGTGGGCAGCCATTTATGCTGCGGCGCCCGGGGAGCAGTTGGGGGTTCGGTGCCTTGCTCAAGGGCACCTCAGTCGTGGTATTGAAGGTGGAAGAGAGCGCTGTACATTCAATCCTCCCACCTATAATTCCTGCCGGACTTGAGATTCGAACTCGCAACCTTTGGGTTACGAGTCCAACTCTCTAACCATTAGGCCACAACTATTATTTTAGTTCAATTTATTATTATTTATATTATTATTGTTATTATTTTATTTTTAATTGATCTTATTTTTAATAGTCAGCATGGTAATACAGTATACAAAATATTTGTAATTAATTTTTACATATTTGCATTATGGTAATGAGAATTTGGAGGGGAAAATGTGTTTTACGATAATAATGCCACAATACAAAACATCACAATCATATTAATACTGAGATTCTATGACATCAGACTATTTTCATAATGGTGCTTCCCAAGACATTACTATTTTTTTATTATTATTGCATATTTAATGATTTGAACAACCCCTAACCCTAAATAGTAACCCAGAGTATTACATGGTGATTCAGCAACCACCCAAAACACCTTAGCAACCACATGGCAACATCCTAGAAATCCCTAGCAACACTTTAAAATCATGCCAGTAAGTTTTGTCTGTCCAAACACCAGTGCTCATTGCTCACGAATGACAAAAATTTAAATATCTAGTTTTTTTTGTAGTTTAAACTCAGCCTGAGAACAGCTGGCACATTAACGGGGTTAGTTTACACTGCCATTTCTCACAGTAGGGATCATTTTGTCTGGATCCTGCAAAGAAAATATAAAATAGGACAGGCTACACACTGGTGAATGAAGCGGTGCATACGAAGACTTCAGTCTGGGAGGCATGGCTTTGGGAACGTGCCATTAACAACAGACCATAAAAGTGTCATCATAACAAATGACTGGTGTCCAGCATTGAGAGGCAATGCAATCTCTAAATAGGCCTAATGCTGATCTACCGCAATGTAAATCAGCATTCATTCACACATTCAGCACGATTCACCACTTGGATCTGACCGTAAATGTTTTTCTGTTTCTGATTTCTTGAAATACAGCCCATGTAGAGCAGATTGTTGCACTCTAACTGCACCAAAACCATTGAGCTGAATCACTAACTGATATTGAACCACATTGATGGACCACAGTAATCCAAACAGAGCCAGATGTGAGCATGTTGCAAAGTTTAATAAGCATAAAAATGCATACATTAACCCTGTGGTGCACCTCTGTCATTTTTTATCAAAATTTTTTTTTTATTTTTTTTTTTAAATAATGTTTTACTTCACCGGAATGGTACAAAACTAGGTAAAGGTTTAGGTATTCGCTATGTGAACACACACCCACACACACAAAGATTTGAGAAGGCTAAATGGTCTGTTCATGGTCAAAAAATGCCCGCATTTGGAACACAACTTGTTTAGATTCATTGCTTTGATTTTCTCACCATTTTAGAGTAAAATAAGTTTTGGGAAATATAAACTTGATATAAAACTTAAAAGTAGTATTTTTGTGAACTTTTCATAATAATAAACTTTAAGTGAAAAAAGTGTAAAAAACTAAAAATTGCATCACAGGAATAAAGTATGTTTTAAGACATTTTCAAATAGAAAACAGTCATTTTAAATCATAAATATTTCACAATATTACTGTTTTTACTTCATTTTTAACTAATAAAATGCAGCCTTGGTAAGCAAAAGAGACTTTAAGGTCTTTTAAAAATCTTTAAAAATTTAAAAAACAGTTTTTGGTTGCTATCAGTTTGCATTCATCCTTAGCTCTCGCTCTCTCATTGTTTTTGTCCATATCTGCTTCACTACAGCAGCATCATGATGTTATCTGAGGCTCTTGTGTCAGGACTCTGAGGAACTCTTAACTGCGGGAGTTTCTGATTCTCTCCAGGAGGGTGTCAATAACAGCAAAGCGTCTGCAGCGGACTGTGGGATCACGCAGGCGGCCCATCTCATGCTGCTGAGAAAGGTTACTACAGCTCAAAAAAAGAGGCACGGGATCGTTAAACAGCCCCTTTTGGCAGCTATAGCCTTTTCCCAGAATGGTCGAGGGCAAAGTCAGAGCGATTTTTATTTTTATTTCCTTTTTCTATTTCTAGTGGCAAATTGTATTGCTGAGATGTAGCTCAGGAGACAAAATAAGAGTTCTCAGTTATGTTTCATATAACTATCAACTTTATAACATATTTAAGAGATATATCTCTTTTGAAACTCTTGAGAAAACGTTTCTTGGGTCTTCATGTGAGGAGAAAATCTAAAGTCTCCATTTGTTCCCTATTGATCTCACTGATGTCTAAGCAAAATCTCATAAAGAGAAACCTGGTGAAACTGTTATTTGAACCAGTTCTTTGAAATTAACTCAAAGAACTAGTTCGCAGAGAACAGTCTGACTTTCCCATTTGACTGAGGCAATGGATTACAGGTAATAACGTAGTAAATAATGTTCAGTTTCTTGCACAGACAAATTTTTTCACTTCATAAGATGCCAATGTATCGCCAAGAGCCACATTCATTTTGTACTTTTTTGACTCTGAAAGTGAGGGTAACATTGATGTACATTTTATGAATCACCAAGAGCTGTGGTTTCAGCTAACAATCTTCTTTACTCTTCTACTGAAAAAAGTCACCTACATCTATGGCCTGAAGGATAGATCTGATGAAAAAAAGTTGCCTATTTTGAAACAATTGTCACTCAGAAATGTCTAGTAAATTTCACAAATAATTACAAAGAAATTGCAAGTAACACATTGAATTAAACATGAAATTAAGTAGCTGAAATAATATTTTCTTGTAAGACACACTCCAATAATCATTGTTTTATTTACAATTTAGAAAAAATATTTTATTTCAGTTAACGTTTATTATCATTTATGTAACAAAAAATGTTCCCTTTCATGGGAACTTCGAACTGCGTCCTCTAGGTTTCCCCATAGCGACCCCTAGAGGACGCAGTGTCTCGTTCCCTACTCAGGGAACCATGGTTACATAAGTAACCTGAGACGTTCCCTTTCATGGGAACTTCGAACTGCGTCCTCTAGGTTTCCCCATAGCGACCCCTAGAGGACGCAGTGTCTCGTTCCCTACTCAGGGAACCATGGTTACATAAGTAACCTGAGACGTTTTTATGGGTTAACTATAATAAGCCCGTTATATGTAAATAAAAATATAGAATATTAAATTCTAAGTTTCTATCTTGCAGTTCTGCGAATTTTCTCAAAAAAAAAAAATCTAAACTGTGAGATAAAAAGTCACACTTGCCTTTTGGTAACACTTTATTTTGAGTCCACTTTAGACATTCTACTAACAGTAAGTAACTTTGAAACTAAATGTCAACTAGCAGTAATTAGAGTATTAGTACACTGTCTGCTTAATATCTTCTTACACTTTATTTTGATGGGTCCACAACATACTGACTATAAGAAACTTTAACTCTGAGAGTTAGTAGACATGCAGTTGCAAATGAATGAGAGTTAGTAGACATGCAGTTGCAAATGAATGAGAGTTAGGTGACATGTAGTTGCAAAGTTACTTATAGTTAGTTGAATGTCTAAAGTGGACTATCAAAATAAAGTGTAACCTACCTTTTTTATTTTTTTAATCCATATTAGAAATGGGCTTTCATTGTTTTCTATATGAATATATTTTAAAACATAATTCATTCCTGTGATGCAAAGCTGAATTTTCAGCATCATTAACGCCAGTCTTCACTGTTACATGACTCTTCAGAAATCATTCTAAAATGCTAAAATTGCTTCTCATGAAACAGGAAGACAGATTAAACATTTTTCCTCTAATTATTGACAGCACATCACAATAATTTTAAGTCTAAAATGATTACTTCATCGAAATGTGCAATCAATACACGTCATACTTACACAGCAGAATAACAGCAATCAGGTCTCTTTCTCTAATGACATTTCTGGTCACATTCATGAATGCACATGCTGTCAGTGAATTTTCCGTATCTGTCTTTCACTTCAAATACAGTCGATGAGGAACGCAAGGTGGTGGAACAAATAACCCAGGTTGCACTGCCCGCAAGAAAGCGAATTAATGAGGATTTAATGGTCCCACGCAGCCACCCCACCTTAATCGCTCAACTGCAGTTATGCAAATGACACAACTTGAAGGCAAACATAAGCAGATGATAACAAAACGCCGGAGTTGGGGGATAGAAAAATGAAAGAGTAGCGAAGACGCACAGAGCAAAACTAATATTTAAATGAATCGTTTGATATGGTTTCAAAGAGAATGTTTAACTTCTTTTGTTTCAACACGATTCAAGGCACACAAGGGAAACGAAAACAGTCAATCACGCACAGCTCTTGCCTCACGAGTTATAATGCTCTCTTATTAAGAGGCACGCGGGACATTAAGAAGAAATATGAGCACCCCTGTATGCGCTTAACTCACATTTCCCAGTCTCTGCTTTGATGCATGTGTGATGATGTTAAGGGTCACTGAGGGGTGTTGTAAGACTGCGGTGCAACTTGGCAGAGAAATGGCAAACATGACGAGAGGGAAGAACCGCAATCTGTGATTGCGAGAATTAATGAATGAAGCTGGAAATATGAAAAATTAGTGAAAACACTTGAATATGTACATAGACAAGTGCTTGGCAGCTAACATGAGAAGCTGCATCGGTAATAGACATGCCCACGGTGCCGCATAGTAAAATATGGCATAACACTTTATAATAACTTCCATTAATATGGCTTTAATGCACATTATACTTTATATGGCTTCAAGGAATAGTTGAAAAATGAGAACTCTTTCATCATTTATTCACTCTCGTGTTGCAAAAAACATTCTTTCATGGAACACAAAATTCCATTTTGTTCCATTCTAATGGCATTGGTTCTTGCACGTTTCACAACATTGACTACGTTTACATGCACACGAATAGTGCGATTATTTCCAATAATCAGAGTAAGGACATAATCGCATTACGATGTTTACATGTCAAGAGCAAAGCTCTTCACTCCCGTTTACATGCAATTTACATTATTCTTATTAATCGCTAAGAATTGTGGTAAATTTTTCACTGCCATTATTCACATACTCCACTGCACGGAACAAATGATAGACTCAGAAAGAGCAGGTGTGTTAACTGGCCGCCTATTTATGTCTAATGCAAAACACTTTTGTATGGCTGTATTGAATACAGCCATCCAGCTGTTTCGGCGCCATAGAAATGTGATGGCAATTCGTTTGCCTACACTGCCGTCGCGTTCTACTCGCCATTTCTGGATGAGGATAAGGAACAGAGACTGGTGGCAGCGAGTTGTGTTTTCATGTCATTCATGTACGTCATGAGCACATGTGCACTTTGGTCAGAGCGGCAAAACTGCAATTAAGGTGTTTACATGCCTGTATATTTCGATTAAAATTGGCATACGCCACTTATGTTAATACGATTATTCTTGCTGCGATTATGAGCTTAATCGCATTATTTAGATCGAAGTATTGCGTTTACATGAGGTAAAGTTTAATCGCAATATTGCCAAAATCTCATTATAATCGCATTAAGAAGGTGCATGTAAACGCACTCATTGTAACCTTGCATGTGCATATTATTAGCAAATAATAACTTTAATTAGACCTTTCTGTGAGCCAAATATAAATTTATAAGTAATATAATTATAATTTTACAATATATAGTATGTGTGGTAAATATATAGCAGACATTTTATAAATAAAATATATACAGTATACAGTACTGTATACTGTTATTGTATAAATATTTATGAAGTCATATATATATAGTAATATATACATCCTTGCTGAATAAAAATAATAATTTATTCCATAAAAAATACCTTACTGAGCCCAAACTTTTTAATGGTATTTGCAACTAAGTATCTGTTAAGCATTATAGGCAGAAACTGAAATTTGATTTGCACTTGACCAACTTAAATCAGTGAACAGCACTCTTGAAACTTGATTTAGACTCGGCCCTGAAAGACCTGCGACTTGTGAACATGTCTGATTGTTGTGCAGTTGAAGATCCAAGCACTCACCATTGAAATTAACGTGCCGGACGTATCCCAGCAGCTCCTTTCCATTGATATTGCTCATGCGGGGGCAGAGGCCGGGGTATCCAAAGCAATAGTCCCTGTGCATGCGGTGAAGCGCGTGTGCCATGGCATAAACCGCATCCATCACAAACTGCACCTTGCCTTCCTGCTCGTAACTGGAGTCACGGCCCACCTTCTCCAGACCTGCACAAACACATACAAAACACACATCCTGAACAAACATGGTCTTTTGAGAGCTCAGCATATGATGTTTAATTTGGAGAATCCACTCTTGCAGATGCAGTCATTCTCTTCATAATAAATTGCTATTTAATGTTTCTCAAATGTATGCACTCATTAGAGTAATTAGCTAATCAAATCCTCGAGGAGGCACGTGCGCCGGCCATCTGATGCACATGTTTTGCCCGTTAAAGCAGCAAAAATGTGTTCTTTCCAAACAAATATTTTCTTCCATATCTCTCGAGACGGGAAAAGTAATATCACGGCTGCCATTCGGAACAAATATTCCAGCTGTTGTTGTGCAAAAATTGAATTTGGCTTGGGCATCTATGATTATTTCTCTCATAATCATCAGAGCGCTTTCCAACTTGGTGTATTTTAGCATCGGATGCCTCCGGGAAGATCTTTCTTCTCACGCCACGGTTTTCGACACAATGAAGGATAAATAAAACGTGGGCAAGGTGAATTAGCAAGACCTGGAGTCCTCCATCGTTTCTGCTGTCAGCGAGGAATTAATAGGCTCCTGTAAATGAAATCCAATCCACTTTTATAGCACATTCAGAGCAATGGGAAAATGATGCATTTGGTCTTCCAAAAACTAGATGGATTACTCGACCTGAACAGTGTGATTAATACGACACACAGAACAACAGGCCAGAGAAAACTGACTCCCAGTGTCAAAACAAGGTGAACATCAGGTTTATTTGTGGTCACACCTCCACAATGACAGAGCATTCACAATCAAAATCATGAACTATGTTCGGAAAGCAATACTAGCTGGAAGCCTACTGGTGAAACATATTGGTGAATATTTAAAACATATAATAAATTATAATATATAATAGTATAAATAATGTAATAAATATAGAAAATGAATATAATCCTGAATACATTATAAATATAAATAATAATGTAATAAAAAAACAAATATACATAAAATAATATAAACCTGAGCAAAATATAAATTAGGGCTGTCAATCGATTAACAATTTTTATCTGATTAATCACATCCTTTTTCTGTGATTAATCGCGATTAATCGCACACTTCATGAAATTAAGCATAGACCGTTTATCTTGTTTCAAATGTTTATTTTGTCATCAAAACTTTACTAGCGAGACTGGTTATCCAGTCGAGAAAACGTAGTTTGCATCTCATCTGGCCATACAGCGGTGGGATGGGTTGACAATCCGTTCAGTCTGTACTTCACACAGCGCAACGTGTTAGGGCTCGCTCGCGCTCTTCAGAGACAATCACAGAATATGACAGAGCTCGTGTTTAAAAGCGAAACACACTGGAATGAATAATTCACTTAAAACGCAACGCGAGTCTCTGTTCTCTCTGCAATTTCTGATGTAATCAGTCTGGTTTCCCTTATATTAGCGCTGTTTTGGACGGATTGTTTGAATGCATTCGCTTACTGAATTATTGGACTGAAAACTTTCCCGGAGTTTAGCGGCTTAAAATGATGTAATCGCAAGCAGAGTAGCAAAATTGGGTTAAAGGGTTAGAATAGAAATTGTGCTTTAGTAATATTGTGTTAATTGCGTTTGTGACGAGCGGGGGCGGGGCCGAGAACCGTGGGAATGGAGCGAGGCCGGTGGAGTAATTGAAGGCCTGGACTTCTTTCGTCTTTCTCTGTCGTCACTCCTCCTTTTATCCTTCCGGAGCTCCTCTGTGGGACTCGAGACCGGTGAGTGGTGCAGGTGTCGCTCATTATCAATTACTCCACCGGCCTCGCTCCGTTCCCACGGCTCTCGGCCCCGCCCCCACTCGTCACAGCGTTAAATAATTTTTACGCGTTAAGGATTGTAAAATCGCATGCGTTAACGATGACAGCCCTAATATAAATATATAATGAAGTCATTTAAAATAGTATAAAATATATAGTATATAATATAACATAACAATAAATATGTAAATTTCTATATATAATAAAAATAATAAATGTATAAAATAATACAAACCTAAATATATTATAAATACATATCTAATATAAATAAAATCTATATACCAGGTTAAGACACAAAACTAGACTAACAATTCAAATACTATATTTGAATATTTAAAATA
Organism: Sinocyclocheilus grahami; assembly: GCF_001515645.1. Taxonomy (NCBI): domain Eukaryota; kingdom Metazoa; phylum Chordata; class Actinopteri; order Cypriniformes; family Cyprinidae; genus Sinocyclocheilus; species Sinocyclocheilus grahami. Next base: position 978,878 of record NW_015505235.1, on the reverse strand, counting down.
AATAACATAATAAAGAATATAAACAATAAACTTTTTTAACATTTTACATTACAAAAGTTACACACACATATGTAAGTATACATAAAACATTAATATAATATAATATAATATAATATTGCAGTATTCAGTAAATAGAGAGCTAGTATTCTATCAACCATAAATACAACAGCATTTGGCTTTTATTTGTTGTAAATTTATTCATTCAGCAGATGCTTTCATCCAAAGCGACTTACAAATGAGGAAACATACAAACATGAGCGATTACTCACATGCAGCCAATACCAGCAGTGCCACAATACACAAGTTCACGCGCTCTGCTTCGATTCAGAGCTGGGGCTTTGATTGATAATACAATAATCATACAACAATGTCCTGTTTTATGCTTATTACGGTATGTGTGCAGGCTTTTCTGTGTCTCTGTTGAGCAGGAAAGGAAACAAACTGATGCTTATTGAGTGATTGATGGCAACACGGATGACGGACAGCTTAATGAGACCAACAATAGTTCAAATTAAATGTCAATTAGTGGCGCAAATTAAATTCCCTCCCTTTCATCGAAGACCTGCTCACATTTCCCTTCCATCTCTGGAGAACTACTGTTAAAAAGACTAAATAGTTTCCGCTCTCTAGTTTTGTAGCAGGCTGACAGTATCGTAGAAAAAGTACGATATCTGGCTTGAATTCAGAGCAGATCGTAATGACTGGCAGTGAAATGAATATGCTCAAATTGTCCGTTTTCCAAATTTTTCCTTCTCTCTCTCTCTCTGAGTTACATCTCTGTGTGCCAACATTGAGACAATAATCACCATTCTATATGCTATCTTATGCTAATGAGGACACTTCGGCTACATATTATATGCACATCTGACTGCTTTACTCAAGACAAGCTTGGAGAAACATCAGTACCTGTCTTTGTCAACATCAGCACTTGAACTGATGCATTTCAGGGCTGTTTTTAAAGCTAAAATAAGAAATAGATCATTGCATTTGCAAACAAATGACACCCGGTCAGTATTCTGTCATTCTGCAAAGCAGGCGTATCTCAGGTATATACATGTACTGTATCTGTAAAAATATATAAACACTTCAAAAATCCAAACACATTATTTCATTTGTGTGTGTGTGTTTGTTTTATATATTTAATATATAATTTATTATTATATATGAGAGTTTTTTGGCCTGTGCCCTTCTTATGCTCCTGGCTTCTACTTACTGTATAAACAAATATAGTCACTTAGATTAAATGTAAATATTTATGTATAAACAATGTTAATATTAATATGCATAAACAAACATATTAACATATCAATACATATGCATATTAATATTAATACAATATAAATCAAATATTGACAAATATTTTAGTATATATAAAATAAATAAACACATACATACATACATACATACATAAATACATAAAATAAATAAATAGAAATTACATATGAATATAACATTGGGCAAGGTGAATTAGCAAGATCTCTCTTCTTGAATTTCGAAATGAAATGAAATGAGTCAACCATGTAAAAACATAAATTCTATAAACACACACACACACACACATTAAGCATCGCTTAAAGCGTCCTCTTTTATTGCTTTAACATCTTTTTTTTTTGTAATCTTTTTTTGGTAATAATTTTTTTAATCCCCAACAGGGGACAACTAGATTTTAAATTAAAAATATGAATAAGTGAAGATTAAATGTGTAAATATGTAAGTACACACCAGCATTTCATTGTCTTTCTAATAGCTACAGTTTCACAACCTCACAAGCATTATCTTTCTCAATGCATAATAATAATCACTAAATATATTTAAATTTAGCTTGAAATAGCAAGACTGCAATTTTTATTAACACATTACATAGCTGATAAAGTAGTTAAAAATCAAACCGAAAAGACACTGTTTGACAGAATGACGCGTCTGCTTGTGGCCACTGCAAAACAGCCCAAAAATCCAATGCGTCTGACCGGCTTCCAGACAGCCGATCCTGTTTGCCATTGGACAGCACATTTCTGAACTTATTTAAATTTAGCTTGAAATAGCAAGACTGCAATTTTTATTAACACATTACATATCTGATAAAGTAGTTAAAAATCAAACCGAAAAGACACTGTTTGACAGAATGACGCGTCTGCTTGTGGCCACTGCAAAACAGCCCAAAAATCCAATGCGTCTGACCGGCTTCCAGACAGCCGATCCTGTTTGCCATTGGACAGCACATTTCTGAACCCATCACTGCAATTTCTCCAAGCTGATGGGATTCCTGAACTTCAAAATGAGACTGACACTCATGCTGTCCGAGACCTGATGCCCTCTTTCCCCGAGTCATTACGAATCACGCAGCAGCCCTGTTTGCTGTCAGAGCTCCAATACGTGTTTTTAAGCAGCTCTGATTTATTTGAGGAAAGGCTAAACACATCCTGACATCAGTTATTTTATTTGGAACCGTTCTCCCTTCTATAATTTTCAGCAGGTTAGTCTTTGTGTAAGCGCTCTGCTCGTGGAAGAAAGAGTCAAAGCACGCGTGGCACGTTATTGTTGGCAATAAGACGGAGCGTGAAATCGCATTAAGAGTTGCGGCTGAGGTTCTGCCACCTTGTGCTCTCCAGGGCTTGCTGGGATATGGTTTGCTGGGAAGGCGAGACCAGGTGAGCTCTTGACACCAATCTAACAACAGTCAGATTCGTCTCATCAGCCGGAGCAGCCAGGTGTGGCGTTTGCACAGGAAGTCATGCCTGTGCGTTTATTTGGACTTCCTGTTTCAGTAGAGCCACGGCAAGGTGCGAGTCCCAACTGAGGACGCTGGGTTTTAATTACGACTCAATCAGGGTAATAAATTACACAGCGCAGCAGAGGAGTCTCGCACATAGAGAGAGTGGATTCATTGCTTTCAGTGCACGAGGCGATATGGAGAAATAAAAAAGAAAAATTATGAGCAATGCACAAATAGGGAGGAACCTCATGAAACATGTCCAGCTCATATACTAGAAAACCTAAAGGATCAAATGAGAGAATATTTTAAAAATAATTTTCTCCCTTTAACGCACATCCCCACCTCAATTTCCCATTGTTGTGATTTAAATAAAATAAAATAAAAATAATTATATTTTAAAATATACAATTAAATAAATTATAAAATAAAACTAAATAAAAACTAAAGGATAAACGCTAAATTAAAAGCTAAAATAAAACAAAACAAAATTAAATTATAACAATGACAAAAATAATGAATCAATATGAACATTAATATTAACTATATAATAATATTTAAATAAGTATTTATACATCATTGTAGTATTGTGCACAACCTTAAATTTATTATTTTATTTTACAAATTAAAAAAAATCTGTATCGGCATTGCATTTTTATGAAAACAATAAGAAAATTAATATGAATCGCCATTAAAATAATGCGAATTACAAGAACTAATGGTAACACTTTCTATGAAGCCCGTATTTATAATACATTATAAGGGTATTCTTAAGGCATTATAATGAATGCATAATGCATTATAAAAAAACTTATATGTTGTATTATCTCATGAATATTCATAAGAACAGTTTTAATATATTATAATATTTACTTATTTGTGGTTATAGCTTTTAAGAGTATGATGATTTATAACACAATGAACACGTTGCATCCACTTTTACAATGGATAATATTTATCATAGTTATAATGTATTATAAGTCTCATATCTTGCCATTTTTCTTATGCTACTTTACTTAAATCGGTCAAAGACCACTTATAAGTAGTAATAATAATAATAATTAAAAAAATGATCTCAAACAGCCATAAGATCAGATCAGATGAATGTGTAATGGCACATTTGCTTTGAACTATTTTAATTGTAATATCAGTTTGATTTATAATTGTTGTTATGATTATTCATGAGTTGATATAACATATACGTTTTTTTATAATGCATTATGCATTCATTATAATGCCTTAAGAAAACCTGTTACGGGGCGAACGAGATGTGAGATGTGCGGATCCATATGCAAGGCTTTATTCAAAGACATGGTCAGAACCAGGCAGGGTTAAACACCAGCAAACAGATATGTAGAGGGCAAGACACAAGAGTATTCCTAGGGCTAGCATGGGTCGTCGATCGGCGAACAGAATCCAGAGGGCTTGAAAAGAGGGGTAATCCAATAAACAGGCAGAAGGTCAGGAAACGGACAACAAGGCAACACGAAGTGGCTAGACTAATACTAGAACTGGGAACTAGGAAGGGCTCTGTAATGCAGCTATCGTTAGAAGAGGGATATGCGCTAAACCATACTCAGCAGCTTGACAGGGATCAGAGTGAGTGTTATATAGGGAAGGTGTGATTGATGACAGCTGTGTGCAATCAGTGCTGTGTGCAATCAACTGTGTGTGTTTAATCAGTGCAATGGATGATGGGAACTGTAGTCCGGGTGAAGTGCAACAGTGGTGTGGTGCGGTGCAAGAGTCCATAGGCGGAACAGGGGGGAGGGATGGCGGGCCAGGTCCACGTGGAAGTGGAGAGACCGGGGACTGAGGCAGGACCGGCGGAGCAGAGAGCCAGGGCGGAGCCGGCAGTACAGGTGGAGTTGAAGACCACCACAGCAGACGGGACCGAAGATCCCCCCGGCGGAGCAGAAGACCACCAGAGCAGGACAGAAGACCACCAGACCGGAGCAGAAGACCACCAGAGCCAGACAGCAGACCACCACGGCGGAGCAGAAGACCCCCAGAGCCAGACAGCAGACCACCACGGGGGAGCAGAAGACCACCAGAGTCAGACAGCAGACCACCACGGCAGACCAAACCGATCAGGAGACCATGGCAGAGACTGTAACGTAGAGAGAGCAGAGACAGACAACACAGACAGAACATTGGGTGTGATAGACAAGGCTGAGAGTTCAGAGGCAGCCTCTTTGGCTGGGTCGGGACAGGACAAAAGTTCATAAATGGCCTCCATAGCCATGACTGGACACGCAGGGAGTTCACAGACGGCCTCCATGGCCATGACATGATGGGCAGAGAGTTCACAAACAGCCTCTATAGCCATGACAGGACGGGCAGAGAGTTCACAGACGGCCTCCATAGTTGTGACAGGACGGGCAGAACGTTCACCGACGGCATCCATAGCCGTGACAGGACAGGCAAAGAGTTCACAAATGGCCTCCATAGCCGTGACAGGACGGCCAGAGGATTCACAGACGGCCTCCATAGCCGTGACAGGACGGGCAGAGCGTTCACCGACGGCCTCCATAGCCGTGACAGGACAGACAAAGAGTTCACCAGTGGGTACTACTGACACCTCTGGAGGTTCTACAGTAGTGCCCTCGGGATACAGGGAGAGTTCGGCAAAGGTTCCTTCGACCTTGACATGACAGTTTGAAAGTGCGTTTCTGGGTGCCACCACCACGCAAGGAGCTGAAGCGAGCACCGCCGCTTCGGGAGGTTCTGCAGCATGCGCCGCCACCTCAGGAGAAACTGCAGTGGGCACCATTGCTTCGGGGAACACAGCAGTGAGCACCACTACCTCAGGAGATTCTGCAGCTTCAGCCGCCACCCCTGGAGACCTAATAGTGGGCGCCGCCGACTCTGGGAGTTCTGTGGTGGTGTATGCAGCCCAAACACACAAAAAAGCAATCCCCATCAGGGGAAACACTTCAGACAGGGGAATTAGTTCAGGAACAGAAGGGTTAGAGTGAGTGGGTTTGGGGATACCAGCTGTGCGTGCAGACACCAGTGGTGTATCCCTCACACTAGATACCAGACTGGGATACCGAAAGACTGACCTTGAAGATCTGGGTGCAACAGACAGGACATGACAAGACTCAGGACGATCGACTTGACTCAGGAAGATCAATTGTGACTTGACTTGACTCAGGAAGATCAATTGTGACTAGACTTGACTCAGGAAGATCAATTGTGACTTGACTTGACTCACGATGATCAACTGTGACTAGACTTGACTCAGGAAGATCAATTGTGACTTGACTTGACTCAGGAAGATCAATTGTGACTTGACTTGACTCAGGAAGATCAATTGTGACTTGATTTGACTCAGGATGATCAATTGTGACTTGACTTGACTTGACTCAGGAAGATCAATTGTGACTTGACTTGACTTATGATGATTAACTGTGACTTGACTTGCCTCATGAAGATCTGCTGTGAGTTGACTTGATTTATGATGATCAACTGTGACTAGACTTGACTTATGACGATCAACTGTGACTAGACTTGACTCATGATGATCAACTGTGACTTGACTTATGACGATCAACTGTGACTTGAGTTGATTCAGGACTGGCAGCTGTAAATAATAGGGCGCTGTTGTGTCCGCCATTTTGTGAGCGTGCTCTAGTGTGGCCGCCATTACACGAGTGAGTGCGGGGTTGTGTTCCTCCACGACCCCAAAGTGAACGTTGAACCAACAGTCAACAAAGCATAGTCCACAAACTGACTGAGAGATGAGCGGGGACCTTCACGGATTAAACGTGATTTGAGCGGCTGATTAATGCCCTCACAAAAGAAGTCTATGAGTACACAGTCCGGCAGATCAGAAAAATAAGTAAAGTTCAGATACTCTTGAATATAGTCCTCGAGCGATCGTGTGCCCTGTTTGAGGGCTAATAGTAGTCTTGCAATGTCCATACCTGGTCAGTGTCCACTTGAAAAGCCGCTGGATCCTTGTGTGGCCGAGTATTCTGTTACGGGGCGAACGAGACGTGAGACGTGCAGATCCATATGCAAGGCTTTTTTTAATAGACATGGTAGAGACAGGCAAGGGTCAGACAATGGCAACAAGTATGTAGAGGGCAAGACACAAGAGTATTCCTAAGGCTAGCGTGGGTCTTCGATCGGCGAACAGAATCCAGAGGGCTTGACAAGAGGGGTAATCCAATAAACACAGGCAGAAGGTCAGGAAACAGACAACAAGGCAACACGAAGTGGCTAGACTAATACTAGAACTGGGAACTAGGAAAGGCTCCGTAATGCAGCTATCGCTAGAAGAGTGATATGTGCTAAACAATACTCGGCAGCTTGACGGGGATCAGAGTGAGTGTTATATAGGGAAGGTGTGATTGATGACAGCTGTGTGCAATCAACTGTGTGTGTTTAATCAGTGCAATGGATGATGGGAACTGTAGTCCGGGTGAACTGCAACAGTGGTGTGGTGCAAGAGTCCATAGTAGTGGAAAGGTGACCTCTGGTGGCAAGCAGATGGAAGTTCATAGACCAGATTCATGACAATACCCTTATAATGTATTATAAATACGGGCTTCATAGAAAGTGTTACCGAACTAACTAACAAACTACAGTAACTAAATAAATAAAAGAAAATATCTTAATGCATTACATTAGTTAGAGTTACTGGTGTGCTTATTATGATGAAAATATTGTAACTTTTAAAAACATAAAAATGTAAATGTATCAAAATTAGGCTACATTTTTTTAATGCAAATTTTGGATTTTTAGGCTAAATATGAACAAGACATGCTTTCATGATAGTAAACTTCTACATTTATGCTCCCCTTAAAAACAAACAGATCTGAATCATTCTCTGTTTTTTTCCATTACTCACCAAAATAGATAGATAGATAGATAGATAGATAGATAGATAGATAGATAGATAGATAGATAGATAGATAGATAGATAGATAGATAGATAGTCACAAGGCCAGAAGATGTTGTAATAAAAGCCGAGCATGTGAATTATTATGGGAAAAAAGCAGCTCCTTTAGCATTCACAGCATGGCACTCCAAACACCGCCTGCCGTCTTCAAAAACCCCTTTACTCCATTATGCTAGTCTTCTCCTGTCTGAGAAGACTAGCACTCTTATGTCTGAGAGATCAATGAATCTGAAGAGAGTGCGTGATCTTCACAAGTGCGATGATGAACCACAAAACTCTCAGTACAGCCGAGAACGTCAGACTTCCATCGTTCAGCTAATAATGCCATGCCTGTTTCCCAGTGAGAGCTAATAGTGCTGTTATTTAGGGAGACGAAGAAACATTTCTTTGTCTTTTTATCAGACTCACATGGGAGTTTGTTCACTTTTGCATTCTGATTTAGAGTTTCAGATGAAACAGAAATAAAGTGCTTTTGCACGGCACTGCGATAGCACCTCATCCTTATATGCTGTAAAGTTAAAGATAGCGTTCCTACTCAATTAGTCACTGCATCATTTTTGCATAAAATGAACTTGTCTCATCACTAGCGGCTGCTGCAGCTCACATCTCCTCAAATGACCAGCTCTCATTTAAAATGAATGACTTCCAATTGCTTTGTCACAGCGAATCGCTGTCAGTGTGACCGAGATGGAGTGAGAACAAGAACTTTACAACCAAGATGACGAGATAGAAAGTTCACAAGCAGCATTTGGATTTGTAGGACAGTCTGTGAAGGGTCTCAAACTACAAAATAGTTATAAACAGCACCTCAAGGGTTAATATTTTATCCTTAAATCAGACCAGTAACATGCATGTGTTCCAAATCGCACACTCATTCAGTCGCTGACTATTATGTATTAAGATTAAAAATATATATAATATAATATAAACGATCATTCAGAAGTTGGGAAATGTAATTATTTATTTACCCATAATTTGCTTATTTTTTTCAGAAATTAAAAATGTATACTATTAGTCAAATTAATACTTTTATACCTTTATTATACTTTTATTTAGAAATTAATGCATTTATTAAGCAAAAATGCATTTTTAAAAACAACATGTTGACAAAAGTGTTTTACAGGTACTTAGAATAATAATTAATATTTATAACATATTTTAACACATTAATAATAATAATATATTTGTTGAACAAATTTAAAAGTTTGCGATCAGTAAGTTATTTATTTAAAAAATAAACTAATACTAAAATTCAGCTAGTTGCCAAGGCATTTCTCACATTTCTTATTTTAAATGTTACTAAATGTACAAATGCTCGATGTACTAAAATAACTGAAACTGAAATAAGAATTAATAAATGACAGACTGAAGAATTAATAAATGACTATGAAAACCAAACTACCAAAAATAACAAAAATTCAAACTACGGTTCAAAATATGGATAAAGCCTATTTTAGTATCTCAGTGTTACTAAAATAACACTGATCCAAATCAACAACACGTTTGACAGACTATAAACAGGAGAGAAACAAAAAGAAACGCACACATAAAGCATCAGTGGGATCTTGTTCAAACCCTCGGTGCTTTTGAATGCTGTAGATGACATAAATAACTAAATAAAAGCGCAACTCTGCATGATGTGAAAATCCCTACAATCAAGCGGCTGAAAGGACGGATCGGCTCTTGGGAAAACAGTGCCACAATTTTATCACCGCCCATGTCAACACTAATGCGCATCCGTATCTTTGTGAGGACGAGAGAGAGAGAGAGAGAGAGAGAGAGAGAGAGAGAGAGATTTGGGGGAAAAAAATTGCACGACACATTATTTGAGGAATAACTCATGTCTGGAGCACAAAAATTTGTTAAACACTGAGGTTTAATATTTAAGTTTAGACATAGTCATAAAAACACAGCCCTGGGCTCTGTGTCCCCTGATTCTGCACACATGACCTGCATTATGACTACACATAAAATTAGCCTATGTCAAAAACCCTTCACGGCATTGTTATTCTCTGTGCTTTAAATATTTTTTTTCTTGCTTATCCAAAAAAATAGTCCGATCTGTGCGTTGAACCACTATATAATGCTATTATAATACTATACCTGTCCAGCCGGTCCACGAGAAATATATATATACTCGACTGCCATTGCCTCATCTGCATTCGAGGGAAGGGGCTTACTGATAGGTCATTTGCAGGATATAAACTCACAAGACTCAAGTCAGAATTGTAAGTTGAAGAATTCTGAGGGAATTCAGAAGTCAGAAGTGGGAGGTAAAAAGTCACAGTTACCTTTATTTTTTATCCTGTGGAGGAAACAAGCTTCCATATTTATCTGCTACAACTAAGTTGCTAAAACAGTGTGCAGCTTTCATGAAGACTGCTGGGTGTGATGATTTGTTCGTGTGTTTGAAGAAACAGTGTGATGAAGTTTTCCTGATGGTGCCGTTGTTGTGTTTCGGGTGCGAAAAACAACTCACACTGCGAATGACTGAGACGCCACAAAATGTGAGTGGTGGCGGTGTGTGTGATGTATAATTATGTTCATTATGTCAAGCACATTCTATCAGAAATGGCAGAAGTTTCCTAATATAAAAGCCGAGGGTTGCATTCGTTCCCCTGGTGCACTTTTCTAAGCGCACATTCACAGAGACATTAAAATCCTGTGTCACTCACAATGGCTTTCTTACTGCTCAATGGCAAATTTCATTCTCTTCTATATTGCAGATTTAATAGCAGCTCTGCTCTGAGTGTATTATTTCTTTTTGTATTATATAGTCAGTCGTATTGTGGATTTTCCTGCTCATTTGAAACAATAAAAGTTTGATGTGCAGTGTAGCGATAATCTAACATTAGCATTGCAGCTCCATCTACAACTAAGCTGCACAAACAACAGTTTATTAACATATTAACACTTACATTTACATATCATTGCCTATGCAGTATTCAGCCATGAACAAAAAAAGGTTAAGGATGTAAACCTTGAAATGGACTGTTATACAAACAATTCAACAGCTTCCCCCAGTGAAAAAGTCTATCCCTTTTTGTCCTCTTACATCAAAATCTTTTCAATTTTTTAGAACTATGTTTTGCTTGCAAACGATGCTTGATCTGTGCATATCTTTTTTCATTGGAGAAATCAATATGGACAGAGGCCTTGTATTTTAAAAGGAACCAACAGTTTGAAGTTGCAAACACTCCGCTTTTCTCAGGATGTTAATTTATGGACTGGAGTGGTGTGGATTACTTTTGGATTATTGTGATTATTAATGTTTTTTTTATCAGCTGTTTGGACTCTCATTCTGACGGCACCCATTCACTGCAGAGTATCCACTGGTGAGCAAGTGATGGAATGCTACATTTCTCCAAATCTGATGAAGAAACAACCTCATCTACATCCTGGATTGTGTCAGAGTGAGTACATTTTTAGCAAATTTAGATTTTTGGTGAACTATTCCTTTAAAATCTGGTGTCATGCGCCTCAGCAGACGGCTGCGTTATCTGAATTCTAATGTTGCAGCTCAAGGTGGATATTCAGGCTCTGTTGACCGACAGTCACGGTCACTTTGTTAGTCTGACCCTGGTTTGTCTGGGCTCATTTTGTTGGGTGAGGTTGTAGGACTATAGCAGTCCTGGTTTTTATCGCTTGTATCATGTAGCATCTGGTGTGGCATGGACTGATTCTGTTCTGATTCTATGTAGCTTCTGCTCTCTCTCTGTAGGGTTGCATGTTCCTGTTTGTGGTGCCCTTGTGAATGCGAATGTGGTTAAAGACTGGACAGGGGGGTGGGGGTGGGGGGTTGTCATAAAGAATGAATGATGTCAGAAGGGTGAGACGCTTCCGGCACTTTCTGCATGAGAGAACAGCCGCCTTGCTGTCATGCTGACTGCCCTCTCTCTTTCTTTCACACACACACACGCACACACTGACCTGCTCCTCAATATGCTAAATGATAAGAATGGGATTTTGCTGTAGACACTGTCCAGTGTCACTGGTTTAATGCTGTACTTCTCTTAGTATTAACAGATTCAAGGGTTAGTTCACCCAAAAATGAAAATTAGCCCATAAATTACTCACCCTCAAGTCATCCTAGGTGTATATGACTTTCTTCTTTCAGACGAATCCAGTCGGAGTTATATAAAAAATTGTCTTTGATCTTTTAAGCCGTTTAATGGCACTCAGCAGGTGTTGCAGGGAATCAGTCCAAAAGAAGTTAAATAAAAAGCGCCCATCCTTAATAAAAAGTGTCTCACACAGCTCCGGGGGGTGAACAAAGTCCTCCTGTAGCAAATCAATGCGTTTTTGTACGAAAAATAACCATATTTAAAACGTAATAATCAATTTCATCTAGCTTGCGCTCACTGTTGTAAACGGAAGCAGTTCCGGGTGGATGATGTATGAGGTCAGGTCAGAAGTGACGCACGTTTAAACCCAGCGGAGAGATCGAAACAAAACAACGGTCAGTAATGAGAAGTGCAAAACGAGGATTTGTAAAGAAGAATGTCGGAGGATTTCGATATAAGCCAAGAGGAGACTGGTTTTCCTTTGCTAAAGTAAGGAAACTTTGCTGTTAACAAACGTTGGTTTTCACGAGACTCACCGGCGCATGCGCACCGCTGACCTCATACGTCATCCGCCCGGAGCTGCTTCCGTGTAGGACTGTTGGCGCGAGCTAGATTAAAGTGATTATTACGTTTTGAATATGGATATTCTTCTTACAAAAACGCATCGATTCGCTACAAGAGGCCTTTGTTCACACCCTGGAGCCGTGTGAGACACTTTTTTTTAAGGATGGGCGCTTTTTATTTCTGATGCACTACAACACCCGCTGAGTGCCATTAAACAGCTTGAAAGATTAAAGACTATTTTTAATATAACGCCGACTGGATTCGTCTGAAAGAAGAAAGTCATATACACCTAGGATG
>NW_015505235.1:891379-966287 GCF_001515645.1 Sinocyclocheilus grahami | reverse complement strand
GCCTTTGTTCACCCCCCGGAGCCGTGTGAGACACTTTTTTTTAAGGATGGGCACTTTTTATTTCTGATGCACTACAACACCCGCTGAGTCTAGCTGTTTTTAACGCAAGAGTGTTCTGTGTGAACGGCTCCCCTAGACTGTCACATGTGGCCTCTTATAAGACAGGAGAGAGGAAAGAAAGGTTCAATGAAATCAGACACTGGAAACGGTCCAAATGTCACCCAGACGTCTGTTTGAAGGCTTACGGCGGGAACACACTTGGTTTGCATTGACTGCTCAAGCTGTGGCACCTGACAGCCTCACAGAGATGTGACACTTCACATCACTTCCATACAAAGCAACACGCTTAGGCCTCGCTTCAAACCATTTCACTTTTGTTGCATAGTTCACACTAAAAAGAACATTTGCAGATAATGTACTCAACCTCAGGCCATCCAAGATGTACAGTAGATAAGATCACCAATGGATACTCTGCAGTGAATGGGTGCCGTCAGAATGAGAGTCAAAACAGCTGATAAAAACATCACAAGTAACCCACTCAACTCCAGTGCATTAACTAACATCTTGTAACATGAAAAGCTGCATGCTTGTAAGAAACAAACCATTTCTTCTTGTTAAAATACAAGTTCATAGTCCATAATAACACTTATAATAATGGACAAAAAGTCCATCCTCTCTCATATTCTTTCATATCAAAACACCAACATATTTGTTTAGAACTGTTTTGGACTGTTTTCTCTGCTTGATCTGTGCAGATTTCCCTCCTGATTCAGACAAGACAACTTTTTCACTGCAGAAAGCAATATTATGGATAGAGGACTCTTACAAACAAACAGCTTTTCACTTCACAAGCCATTAATTGCTGGACTGGGGTGGTGTTGATTACTTGTGGATTATTGTGATGTTTTTATCAGCTGTTTGGCCTTTCATTCTGACGGCACCCATTCACTGCAGAGCATTAATTGGCGAACAAGTTATGTGATGCTACATTTCTCCAAATCTGGTGAAGAAACAAACTCATCTACATCTTAGACTGCTTGAGGGCGCAAATTTTCATTTCTGGGTGAAATATTAATTTAAACCCAACAACCCTTTTTAATATGAATCAATGAACACAGCACAATGGACAGAATAATAGATTGAACGCAAGCGAATCTCACCAGTGCACTTTTTAAGGCTTCCTGGCCGCTTTCCATGCATCCCCAGCTTGCATCCAAAGTTCTCCTCCCAGAACTCAGCAAACCACACGTTTCTTCTGTTATTGGAGAGCGAGCGGCTGCGGAAGTAGCGATCGAACGCTGAGGAGAGAGAGGTGAAGAAAAGAAGAAGATAAGCATCTGAAAGAATGACACACATTTGTGTCAGTGAAGTGGCAGAGCATTCGCAAATCCTCGGTGGTATTCCTGTCTGGATGTCTGCATCTAATCCCTGTCCCCACAGACACAATTATACAATGTGTTCTGACAAAAGTGCTCTAATTGGTGGGTCTATTCCCGAGCTGGTGCCTGCAGGCCTGAGAGCCGGCGCTTGAGGGACAGCGCTATGATTACTTGAGTGCAGACAACGACCAGAAGGAGGCTCGGATGCACTTGGTGCTTTATGGATATGGTATTAAGTGTCAGACCATGATGCTAATTGTTCGCAATGCTTGTGTGACACCATTGGAGAGCAGGAATAAATATCTCCACTAAGTCTGAGCAATGCAATCTAGAGAAGATGAGATGCACACTAACTGAACTCCTAAACTGCAATGCAAGTCTATGAGAATCTGGTGAATCAGTTCTCTATGATTGTTGGCTTCTAAACAGGAAAGCAAAGAACTTCATGTAATAGTGGACTAATAGAATTAATTTTTCATATTGAGATGACTAAGATTTTTGTCCAGGAGACATGAACTGACAAAGTTTTTCATAACTAGAAAGAAATATGCAATATTGAAATTTTTATGACTTACCATAACTTAAGGCTTTATTTCTTACAGTTTGGTGATCATTGAAATTTCCAGATATTTTCACATTTTTCTTTTAATATTTCTCTACATCAGCGCCTGGTTCTAAATATTAATCCTTTTGTTTATTTCTGTTACTAACACTTAATATTTTGGATCAGTTGTCATATATACACTACTGTTCAAAAGTTTGGTGTCAGCAAGATTTATTTTCTTTTAATAAGAAAAAATACTTTTTATTCAGCAAGGTTGCATTAGCCAAAATGACAGTAAAGGCATTTGTAAAGTTACAAAATATTTATATTTTAAATAAATTCAATTCTTTTGAACTTTCTGTTTAAAGAATCCTGAAAAATAAATATTAAGCAGCACAACTATTTTCAACATTGTTAATAAGCAATGTTTGTGGAGCAGCAAATCAGCATATTAGAATTATTTCAGAAGGATCATGTGACACCGAAGACTGATGCTGACAATTCAGCTTTGCATCACAGGAATTAATTACATTTTAAACATATCCAATTGCAATTAAATTTCAAATTATTTCAGTTGTTACTGTATTTTTGAGCAAGTGAATGCAGACAATCTTTCCGACCCTAGATTTTTGTACAGGAGTGCTTTAGTCAGTTACAAGTTTTCACATGTACGTACCCTCCACCGTGGCGCGTTTGGGCAGGATGGTAACAGCTCCTTCTGCCACTCTCTCCTGCTGAATGACCGGTGAGATCTTGGAGCCCCAGCTGTCAGACCCCACCCACAGGAAATGACCCGTCTGGTTGCTCCTCTTGGCAGCATCCAGCACTCGTCTGCAGACATACATCATCTTCAAACAACAGAACACATCGCCAGCACATCCATTTCTCACGCCTGACGCTACGCTGTATCTTATCTGCGGTTCAGATAAATGTACGCCAGGAGCTGCCGGCATCTGTTTGCTGTAACTCACTGACTGATATTCAAATAAAGACGCTCTCGATCCTCACTCATGGGCCCTGGAGATCTAAAGCTGGGATTTCAATGGTCAGCCTTGAGAAGGTCCTGTCCAGCTGTCCGCTTCTCACTCATGTATTGTGCATATATTTTATTGAGAGGGATTTAAGAGAGAGGACAGGAGTGCTGTCGAGCTGCTAGCATATTCTGTCACTGTCAAACATGACGAGAGAAGCAACTGGAAAGAGCAAACATTTTTATGAGGATTATGACCAACCATTTTGTCACTGAAGGACACATCCAAAACATGAAATTGTGGAAACCAATGTGTAATGGAAAAGTCTGATGCAGCATCAAAGTAAATGCTTATCATCTATCAAATACAAATCTACACATAATACAAAAAAATGAATACATTTTTTTATTGAATATATACAGTAATTTTTTAACCCAAAGGTCATTTTTTTTGTAGTCAAATCAAACAATTATTCAAGAAAGACATTCAGCTGATCATTTGTTAATGATTTTTTTTTATTGTAGTTATTCTAATATCTTTCATGTTTTTTTTATTTTAATTGTAGTTAAAGTTGTAGTAATTCTGTTGTCTTTTAGGTTTTTTTTAATTTAGGTTATATTATTATAGAATATTTGATCAATTTGATTAGTTGGATCAAATAATTGAGATGCTATTGTATATACAGTAAAAAATGTAATTAATTTAATTTGCATTGTCAGTTTTTATTTTAATTTTAGTTAAAGTTTTAGTATTTTTGTCGCTGTAATTGTTATTAGTTTTTTTACGTATGTCTTTATAGTTTTAATTAATTTTCCATTTTAGTTTTAGTTATTTTAGTACATTGTTGTTGTCAATGTTTTTTTTATTTTCAAAGGCTTTTATTACAAATAACAAAAAATACATTTAAATTGGCCCTTTTTTATGTACATTGCAATTAAAAATATTGATTAAAAACTAATTTAAATAATATTTTATATGCTTGGAAAAACATTTGACAACTCAAATCAATGTTATTTTAGTATTACTGTAATATTATTATAGTTCAGATTTCAAATGAGTATTTTCTGCTTTTTAATTTTAACTTTAGTTTATAAATAATTCAAGTAAAACAATTATGATTAATAAAATGTCTTTAATCATGAAAGAAATGTCTTTCATACATCTTACATCAATACACAATTTTCCAGTCGTTTTTGAATCACTTGTGCAGCAGGATCAAACTCAGAGAAAATGAACCAACCACTTTCACTCTTTAATTTGTTATGGTCTCTCAGTGGGAACTAGTTAGTCTGCCCTTAGTCAATCTGTTAATAAGCCCTCAACATTGATTTTCTTCTTAACTATAAAAGTCTACATAACTTGAGTGTGAGGTCAGTTTAGCATTTGCCTCCGGGGTCTATAAATAA
Organism: Sinocyclocheilus grahami; assembly: GCF_001515645.1. Classification (NCBI taxonomy): domain Eukaryota; kingdom Metazoa; phylum Chordata; class Actinopteri; order Cypriniformes; family Cyprinidae; genus Sinocyclocheilus; species Sinocyclocheilus grahami. The sequence goes on along the minus strand of NW_015505235.1, from coordinate 961,987 downwards.
ATATTGTACTGCTCAGCAGCTGTTATATCAACAAACATATGTATAGATGGCAGGAAAGCCAATATTTTCAAGTCCGTTCAGAGCCAAATCTCAGCACACAGAGCAGCACTCGCTCGGGAACTCGCTCAGGAAAGACCAGCGCAATCTGAAATTAGAGCATCCCTCCCTCCAGGCTCAGAGAGCCTCGCTTTACATCCTCACAAGCATTTTTAATTGCTTTCCTTCTGTGCAGTAAAGTTGGACAATATACAGGTGGCAACAGAGATAAAGGCGGGAGCTGAGCAAAGGCTGTTGGGAGGGACGGTACTTTAGGAGAAATGCGTTAATGAGTCTGTTGTAGCTGTTCCTCCCCTTTACCTCGCTCTATATCACTGGCTGTGTTCAGAATAGCATGCTGCTATATTAATGACTGCTTTTTTTTTTTCTTTTTCTTTTAAAGTAAACTTTCTGCATTCCACAATGCAATGCAAGTGAGTCAGGGTTATACCTAACTAAAACAAAAACAAAAAATGTGTTACCTGATACTAAAATAACACTGATTCAAGTTGCCTTTTTTTCCTTTTTTGGCAAGCATATAAAATATTATTATTTTTTATTATTGATTGATTTGTTTCATTGCAATTTACTTACCCACTCAAAAACAAATAAAAAATTGGGGCAATTCAGTTTTTTTGTGTGTGTGTGATTTCTAATAAAAATGATATTGAAAAAAATTTACTAAAATAACTAAAACAGAACAAAATAATGAACTATATAGACATAAAAAAAATATTAAAAAGCACAAAAATAACTGAAATTAAAAATGTAATTAAAATAAAACATATCTACAATATCTACAAAAAACATATCTACATACAAAAGAAAACGAAATACATATTCAATACACAGCTATAATATGTAACCACAATAGTATCTCAGTGATACCAAAATAACACTGATAGTTGACAATTATGAGTTGATCACACTACCAAAAATTAAGAATAAAACACACACACACACACAAAAAGAGTAATATTTATATATTTATCTGATTCAGCTGCTTTAGTCGTTACGTTTAAAGAACAGTAGGCAGTATAACGTATACTGTATACTACACAGTATTCATTATGCAAGTATTATATTCTGAACACAGCCAGCTTCCTTTCTTCCTCAAGGCACTGATAAAAGGTTTCTCTCAGCTGGAGATCTTTAAGAGAGCAGTGAACGGTTAGACAGGGAATGTCTTTCAAGAACAGAAAGGCGACACCTGATATCGTCCTCGTTTGCGAACATGATGACGGCCCGGGCGTGGGGGGTCTCCAGGAGGCGGCGGATGATCTTGTCGAATTCCCCAGGCCTCGGCTCCCGAGGGATCTTCAGAGACTGTGCGATACACACGCCACCTAGACAGAGACAGAGACTGAGAATTAGGCTTTGTTCAATCTGCACACAAAATCGCATTTGTTTTCCAAATCCAGCCATTTGCAAGTAATGCAGTCGGGACTGTTTATTCAGACGGTGTAGTCAAAAAAAAAGATGATAACAAGAGAACGTTATTAATTATAATGCAACATGTACATTAACTTTTGGGGAAAAATGTATTAAATAAAAATAAAATAATTGTATTTTTAAAAGAAATTATTCATTTATTGGGCAAGGATGCATTCAACTGATCAAAAAATGACATTAAAGACATTTTTAATGTTACAAAAAATTTAAATTTCTGTAAATTCTGTTCTTTTTATATTTCTAATCATCGAAGTGTCCTGAAAAGGTATCACTGTTTCAATTAAAATATTAAGAACTGTTTGCAACATCATCTTAATAATAAATGCAAATAAGCATATTTTAATATTATTATTGATGTTATTATACATTAAAGCTTTCAACATTATTATAAATTGCAATTTTATTAATTTTACAATATTATAAAATAAAGATTTTCATAATATATTTTAACAATCCTATGTATGTATGTATTTATTTATTGAGGTATTTATTTATTTATTGTCATTTATTTATTATAAAATTGATCAAAGTGACAGCAAAGTAATGGCTGCTGAAAATCCAGCTTTGCATCATAGGATTATATTTGACAACATATTCAAATTGAAAACAGTTATTTTAAATTGTAATAACATTTTACAGTTTTCTCTGTGTTTTTAATCAAATACATGCAGCCTTGGTGGGCAGAAGAGGCTTCTTTCCAACCTGAAACCTATGAATGGAACTATATTTTAATCTGGGATCAGGGTAACCAATAAAATCCATACATATAATACATTTAAAAAGTAAAATAATCGGAAAACAAGCATAAATGAGAGTACCAATATGTAGTCGAATTAAGAAAAAATACACAACCAATGGTATTTCTGCTACCTGTCTGTAGGTCTTGTAGTTAGTCTATCAAAATGACTTGAACATTTACAACGATTGCTGTTGTGGACATAAAAGAAGTACTTTCCATCAAGCTCCATCATTCAAATCCTGTCTCCAGGTGCTTGACATCATTTATTCAAACTTAACACGACAGATTGCCGTTCCACACGACCCGGTGCTGAAGAATGTAAAATGCATGAAGAACACGACAATCATTTTGATGCAGAACATTTCTGTGCTCTAATGCAGGGCTAAAATTGGTTGAGTAAAGACCTCAATTGTTTGGACTGAACCAGACATAGTCTGGATTGTATGGAAGTCCAATTATGCTAAAAGTAGAAAATAAAATGACTGTAACTACGAGATACAGTTAAAATGAAGTAGAAATAAAATATGATGTCATAATTATTAAAAATAAAGTCAGAATGATAAGAAATAAAGTCAGAATTATAAAGTCAATTAGGAAAAATAACATCGGAATAATACGATATTTTCAGATACAAGTCATAATTAGGAGGAATAAAGTTGCAATTATGAGATAAAATCATAATTATGGGGAATAATTTTTATTTGTAAGATGTAAAGACAATTGTAAGAAACAAGTTTAGAATTATGAGACTGATCATTTTGAGATTATTTTGAGATATAAAGACAATGATGAATAAGTCATAATTATGATATGAAAAGTTATTATTATAATAAATACATTTTAATTGAGATTTAAAGAACATTTTTATAAATTTAGAATTATGAGAAAGTAATTATTATAAGACGTAATTTTGGAATTATGAGATATTAAGTTAATAATGAAAAAGCTGAATTTATGAAATATAAAGTCAGAATTATGTAAAGTCAGAATTGTAAGAAATAAATGGAGACTTATGAGATTTAAAGAGAATAATGAGAAATAAATTATGAGATACTAAATCATAATTTTGAGATAAGTCATTTATGAGAAATAGAATTATGAGATATAAAGACATAATCATGAGAAATAAAATCAGAATTATGAAATATACAGTCATAATTATGAGAAATAAAATCTGAATTATGATACACAAAATTAACTACGAAAAATAAAATAAAAATAATAAAATATAAAGTTATAATTATGAAAAACAAACTTTTTTACTTATATCTCACAATTTAACTTTTAAATTGTGAGATATAAAGAACTGCCCTGTTTGATAGTTGTGAAAAAACAGCTTGTATACCAACAAAAATGAACCAAACTTTGACATCAAACACACTTGATCTGGAGTTGTGAAAGCGCCATAAGTCTTTGCATCAGCATGAGTTTAGAGTGCCATTCCCTTTGTCCTAAAAATACTGTTAGTGCTTCTTTCAACACTCCATCGCGGCTTTAAAAAAAGACAAGTTTGTGTTTTGCACCCCAGAGGCACATTGGAAATGGTGCCGTAATAATAATAATAATAAAAAATCAGCTTGTTACTTCCACCAAAGAGGTGCTAGTTAAGATTAACCCATTCAAAACCACTAGACAACACAAGAAATGCAGATATGCAGACAGCTATGATTTCACTGGAACATTACAAAATTGAATGACTTTCATAAGTGTCCAACTACAGATTTTGCAACACACAAATAATCAACATTTGTCTTTTAAAAGAATAGTTCACGTAAAAATTTTAATTCTGGCAATTTCCTTCAATATAGTTTCATTTAATGACAACTGGGGTGTTCAAGCATCAAAAAAGGCAGAAAACGTATCAAAAAAGTGGCCCAAATGACTTTGTCTGAAGCCATACAGCAGTTTAGCAACAGTACAAGACCAAAATACCAGTCTAGACATTGACTCTAGCTCTTGAACCGTAACTTTTCAATCATCCTTTTGAATCAGTTCACAAAAACAATATGAATCAGACTGATCTTCTCAAGGTCAACTCAAAGTACGGTTCACTGAAGAGAAAGTTTATAGCTGAATAGTGACTAAAAATTTGTCACACTTTAATGTTTCAGATCATCAAACTAATTTAAATATTAGTCAAAGATAACACAAGTAAACACAACATGCAGTTTTTAAATGAAGGTTTTTATTATTAAGGGAAAACAAAATCCAAAACTACATGGCCCTGTGTGAAGAAGTGTTCCGGCCGACCAAAATTACCCCAAGAGCACAGCGGCGACTCATCCAAGAGGTCACAAAAGACCCCACAACAACATCCAAAGAACTGCAGGCCTCACTTGCCTCAGATAAGGTCAGTGTTCATGACTCCACTATAAGAAAGAGACTGGGCAAAAATGGTCTGCATGGCAGAGGTCCAAGACGAAAATCGCTGCCGAGCAAAAAGAACATAAAGGTGACAGAAAGGAAATAATATGTCAGTCGATTAGCATTGAAACTAAGTTCTTCCTCCTCTATCTACAACGCTCTCTACCGTATGCTGATTTTTGGGGTGTAGATTTTGCTGCTCTGTTAGTCTCACTATGCAATTCAAATATTGACATTTTTAAAGCACGCAGTATTCTGTCAGGCTTGCAGTATGAGCTCTGATGAGACTGATTAATGAAGAGAATAGGAAAGTAGGAAATTATGTTACATATCATTTAGCAGATGCATTCGCTAAGTGACTTATAATACACAAAACTGCGGAGCGATGGGTCGTGATTCCTTACTGTTAGCACTGGGTAATAATGTCAGTTCTTTAAATATGTATAACTAGCAGGCACAGTGCTTGACAAAAGTGGGAGTTCTTTGCTAAAGGTACAATTTAAAGAAGGCAAGAAAAAACATTAAGGTTTATTCTTTAAGTATGCATAGTTTTTTCACAATTGTTTTAAGTGCTCTGACTACATAAGTGACTCAGATTGAAATGCTTCATTATATATTTAATAGGCCAAGAACACTGTCAAAAAAAATCACAAGTTGAGTAAAAAAACAGCTTCAGGACTCTGAGTTTACTCAATTTATGTACAAAAAAATGTTGCATCAACTGAACAACTAAAGTTGGTCTGTACTTTCAGCAAAAACAATAAATTCTACAAACTCATTTTTTTTTTACACTTGTGATTCCAAGTTCAATAAGCTTGCATTTTAAAGGGCATCTATTATTCCCCTTTTTACAAGATGTAATATTGGTCTTGGGTGTCCCCAGAATGTGTCTGTGAAGTGTGCCAACACATTTATGTCCAAAGTGGATTTTGCATAATAGGTGGCCTTTAAATTATGTTGAGTATAACTTTACATCATAATTATGTAGAATTTTCTTCATTTGCATCTTCATTTCAACTTGATTCAGTTTGTTTAGCAAACACACTGGGCAAAAATTGTTGTAGAAACAATTTTCACTTAAAAATGGCTAATTAAAAGGAATTTACAACAATTATAAAGAAATAGCACATAATACATTGAATAATACATTACATTTTTAAGCAGCAAAACTTAATTGGTATTTTCTTGTAAAACATACTCCAATAATCTTTATTTCATTCACAACTTTTTTAATTTTTTTAATTTTAATTATTTTGTTCAGTTAATGTTTAAAAAAAAACTCCATAGTGCTAAAATATCAATTAAATCTGAATAATATATTTATGTCATAAGTCCCCATGCTTTGACCAAAACAGATCTTGCAGTTTAATATTTACTTAATTTATTTAATATATACATACTAAATGGTATAAAAAAAAATTACCTTATTTTTATGTATTTATATATTTTTTTCTTTGATTTGACCATTTTAATGTGAACTATTACCTTTATTTGACTTAAATTTTTTATGTAATGTAAACTTTTTCTGTGTTTTGACAGTTCAGTCATTTTAGAGTTGTGGCTTCTTTTCTCCTCCACTGCTTTACTGTCCACTCAAACGTGATCTCCTGTGACTCAAGCGCTCTTGAATTTCTGCTGTATTCCTTCCCACTACACATCTCTCTCATTGATGATGTGTAGCATACAGGCCACACGTTTTATTCCAGCTCATCTTTCCCGTCTACCTCCACGACCCTCATGTAAAAAACATCAATGCGTTTCACAGCAGCATATATGAAGCTCAGACAGAACAGAAGACATGCTTCACTACTTCTTTAGGTTAACCTCTGCCTGTTTCTCACAAGATGAACCCCGCAACACAAACACCACAAGATCCTTTTGCTTTTAAAGGAATAGTTCACTCAAAGATTAAAATTAATCTACTGAACCTTATATTGTCACAAATCCATGATTTTCTTTCTTCTGTTGAGAACAAAACAATGCAGGATCCAATCTGCTGTGCTCATTACAATGACAGTGGAATTTTTAATGATTTTGAAGTGTCTTATGCTTACTAAGGTGGTATTTATTTGATTAAAATAGTAAAAAAAAACAAAAAAAAACATCATCATTACTGTAGTCTTCAGTGTTACATGGTCATCCAGAAATCATTCTAACAAGCTGATTTGCTGCTCAATCAACATTTTTTGTATTATTATTAATACTGAAAACAGTTGTGCTACTTAATATTTTTTTGGGAAACCATGATATTTTTTTCCAGGTTTATTAATCTTTTCTAACATCATAAATATCACTTCTGGTCAAGTTCAGATGTCCTTGATGAAAAGTTACTGAAAAGTTAAAACCCAAAATATTTGAATGGTAGTGTATATAAAGGAAAGGGGGGAAATATTATATTTAGATATAAATTATAAAAAGAATATTTGACAATCAGTTTGTCACTTTTGACTTTTACTGCCAATCTCCCTTCAAAAAAACGAAAAACATCATAAGAGCACCATAAAAGATGTTTGAAGTCACTCAAAACCCTTTCTGAATTACTTTTATAGTGCTTTTTGTCATTTATCATCGCTTGGCAGAACAAATCACAGTCCACTTTCATTGTAGTGCTCAAACAGTCGTCAAATAAACAGCTTTTATGTTCAGCAGAAGAAAGACAATAAGATCAGAATACAAATTTGGAACAACATAAAGCTAAGTAAATGAGTTTTGATGAATTTCTCCATTTTTGTGTAAACAATCCCTTTAATGCATTATGCTAACCTTGCTTTACCAAGTGAACGTCTCTTCCACCAAATCTTGGTAACATTATAAAGTCCTCAAGCTTCCGTTAATCTACTCGTGTGAACCCTGAACCCAACATCGCTACGCTGAAAACCAGCAGACATTAATCTCTACAGGACACACGCCGCGTTTACTTGAATCCCGAAGCACTGATCCGTTTGCCAGGACGTATTTGAACAAATGCCATTCTTAGTTTAGCTATGGTTATTTGTGAAGACAACATAGTGTGACCGAGAACAAGAAAAAGTGGCCCGCGATAGCTGCGCTGGCATTTGCTTTGGTTTAATAAGGTCAAACAGTGAACGGCGGATAGCGGCAGACGCTCCGACTTCCTTCCGTCCCCGTTGAGTGCTGGCATGTGAATTATTCCTTTCCTCCCGCTGATATCCAGAGCGAAATATGACAGCTCTCAGCCGTCTGAGAAGCACCCAAGTGTAGATTCTGTAAAATCCCTCAAGCAAACTTGAACAAGGGAGATCGATGCACCATTCTGATTGCTTTTGCTCTACTGAGAGAATGAAAAAACCCACACAGACGAAATGACAGCTCTGCACAGCGGTGCCGATGGTCTCATGGCTACTGGAAAAGAGCTCTGAGCAGAGATCGTATGCACTAATTCACTTATAGGCCAGACGCTTCAGGCAAACTGTGATCGTGATGTGACAGTAGCGTAGCCTTAACAGTCACAATACTGTCACGTCAGGTATACCCGCACTTCAAAACTACTGTGTTACGATAACCAACGTCTGAGAGTCCTGGTATCTGGAGACTGTGTGAGATTCAATGTAGTTCGGCACTGTGATGTGAAATGGAAAAAGTTCATGTTTAGCGATAAAAAGTGCCATTTTGAGAATGAAAATTCAATATGATAAAGCATTATAGTAATAGCCATTTCCACCACAGAATAAAACAATAATAAAGGTAATTGCAGCTTTATCTCATAATTCTGACTTTATTCCTCACAATTCTGAGAAAAAAAAAATCAGAATTGTTAAACTCGGAATGGCAAGAAAAAAGTTTATATCTCACAATTCTATAAAATATTTATCAGAATTTTGAGTTTTCTTGCAATTCTGAGAATTCTGAGAGTTTACAATTTGCAATTCTGGCTTTTTGTTCTTAAAATTCAGTTCTTAAATTTTTAAAAAGGTAATTGTGATGTTTTATCTCATAATTCTGACTTTTTTTTCTCACAGTTTGGAGTTTATATCTTGCAATTCTGAGGGAAAAGTCAGAATTGTGAGATATAAACCCAGAATTGCTATATAAAAAAAAAAGTCTGAATTGTGAGAGAAAAAGTCGCAATTACCTTTTTTAATATTCTGTGGTGTGACTTTTTATCTCAGAATTTGAAGTTTATATCTTGCAATTCTGAGGAAAAAAGTCAGAATTGTGAGATATAAACCCAGAATTGCTATAAAAAAAAAAAGTCTGAATTGTGAGAGAAAAAGTTGCAATTACCTTTTTTATATATTCTGTGGTCAAAACTGGCTCCGATAATAGTATGCAAAATTATGATTATTGTAAGTTAAGGTAAACTAAGAACTTTGATGCTGTTAAGTAATGTCATTATTTATATTGATATTAAAGTATTTATTCATATTTATTTGCCTATTGTAGCACAGCAAGTCAGAATTGTGAGATATAAACCCAGAATTGCTATAAAAAAAAAAAGTCTGAATTGTGAGAGAAAAAGTTGCAATTACCTTTTTTATATATTCTGTGGTCAAAACTCCGATAATAGTATGCAAAATTATGATTATTGTAAGTTAAGGTAAACTAAGAACTTTGATGCTGTTAAGTAATGTCATTATTTATATTGATATTAAAGTATTTATTCATATTTATTTGCCTATTCTAGCACAGTAAGTTAATTTAAAGACTATAGGAATGCAGCCGAGGTTAAAGACAATTGTGTTAGCAAAAATTGATGAACATGGCAGTAAATACATGTTACAAAAAATTCTGTTTCAAATAAATGCTGTTGTTTTGACATTTTGTTCTGAACTTATATAAAATGTCACATAAAATAAAGTCGCTTTTCTTAAAATGATGAAAATTACGCAAGTTTATGTTTCAAACAGCATAAAACATCTGCCAATTGAATGAGAAAAATAAACGATTATTTTTGTTTAGTTTATTTTTCTCACTCCACTGGCAGATTTTTTTCTTGTTTTAAGCTTAAACACTTAATTTTCATAATTTTTTAAGAAAACAGTATTTAATATATTATGTCATCTTGCTTCACAAGTAAATGTCTTTTGATTTAAGAATGTTGAGATATTTTTACTGGAAAACAAGGCAAATTTCAAACAGCCACTTGTGTGACAGAACTAGATAGATAGATAGACAGACAGATAAAGACTGGATTGTTGTTTTTTGTCACTTTATTTATTTCCACCTGCTCTTGTACTTTTCCTTTCACACCTAGGTTAGCACCTGGGTTGTAATAGCGGATAAATGTCAAGAACCGTGTACGCAGAGTGACACGTCACAATTTCTGTGTTGTCAACATGCCACGTGTTTGTTCTGCCTAAGCGCGTGTTTGCCGTTCTCTAAATTGAACACGCTGTTCTGCAGCTGCCAGTCTAACTGCCTATACCAAACGTGAAGCATTGCTGCTGGCAACACACGCTCGTGAAATACAGACACACGTCCACATTATGCAAACTACACGTTCTGAACGCTAATCAATAATTCTCTAAATTATAGAAACAATCTGCAAGCCGGGGCGGTGTCTAATGTTTCTTATGCATGACTTTCCATTAAAACTGCATTACAAGTTTGGCATTTGAAGGATGAATCGTCCACCATTATACGAATCACTCTTCCTTTAATTGCATTATTACAAGGGCAATATTGCCAGCTACAGCAATTTATAGCATTCAACATGGTCTCCTTTACAAAACAGACTTGCAAAGGAGCTGAAGTCATACCCAAGGTGATGTTTGTGTTGTGGTCAAATATTTAAAGGAATAGCTCACCCAAAAATGAAAATTTACTGAAAATTTACTCACCCTCAGGCAACCCAAGAAGCAGATGAGTTTGTTTCTTCATCAGATTTGGAGAAATTTTAAATTTCATATGAAGAGATTTGGAAAAATTTAGTATTATTGTTCACCAATGGATGCTCTGCAGTGAATGGGTGCCATCAGAATGAGAGTCCAAACAGCTGATAAAAACATCACAATAATCCACAAGTGATCCATACCACTCCATTCCATCAGTTAATTTCTTGTGAAGTGAAAAGCTACATGCTTGTAAGAAGGTTGAGCACATTTTCAGCAAATGGGTGAACTGTTCCTTTAAAGGGGTGGTTGATTGTGATTTCACTTTTTTTAACATGTGTTAGTGTGTAATGTTGCTGCTTGAGCATAAACAATATCTGCAAAGTTATGACACTGAAAGTTCAATGCAAACAGAGATATCTTCTTTTAAAATTATGGCAGTTTAATGCATACACAAATGGCTCGTAGGGACTACAACAAGCTACTTCCCAGGTTTGTAACATCACAAACCCTGATAAACCCCGCCCCCGGGAACATGCAACAAAGGGGGCGAGGCCATGCTGCACTGCTTTAGAGGCCGTGTTTGGCTGAAAACACGACAATGTTTTCAGCCAAAGATGGGAAACTTTTTGGTGTTTGGTATGTAGACATGTAAACAAGGTGACAGTGCCAACTACTGGCCTGGCATACGTAATACAGCGTTTTTGCCAGTTTTCGCGGATATGTGGAAAAGCAAATCATTTTGAAAAAGTTGTCGTGTATACTTGAAACTTTTTAAAAACTTTTTCCGTTTTTGACTACATCATTGTCGTGTAAACGTAGCATTAGAGAAGAGGAAGAGAAAACTGGGGGTGCACGAAAAAATCTATTCGTATATGAATCGCGATTCTGTCTTCTAACGATTCTAAGGGATTCACAAGTTTCAAAATCAATGTTCTAAAGCAGCGGTTCTCAATCCTGTTCCTCGCGTCCCTCTGCACTGCATCTCTCTCTCCCTCTCTCTCTTTCAGATCATTAGCTCGTCAGCTCCTTCAATGAACAAATTAATTAATTAATTAAATATAGACAGACAGATATTTTTCACATAGCTATGAGAAGCGTTAAAGATGGACGCATATGCGGTTGCCGTGCTGTAAGCTTTAATCAGGATAAAACCGTATATTAAAAGCTAACATAAGCAGTAGCATTTACAAATAACAGCTTATCTAAAAGTATGAGACAACAACAAACAAAAAACATACCATTACGAGCCATGTGCTTGCACAGGTTCTGCGCGATCTTTTTCACTAATATTCTCTGGGTCTCAATCGGGCTCAAATTGATAAGCAATATTGACGACGTCATTGTTTACAATACAACCGGAGCCCATTCTGAGGCGAGGGGCATGATGTTTAGACAGGCACTGGCGGTTTAGCGAATCACAACACACTGGGCTAGCTAAAACAATGAAGCTAGCCCAGCTAGCTGGAAGGTAACTAGCTGGAAGCTAGCTAACCAATCTGAGCCCATTGTGTATTTCTGAGGGAGGGGCCTCATAAAAACAGGAAATCATCAGCGCGTTTATAGGAGAAGGGACAGAACGGTGTAGAATAAAGGTAAATTATAAAAAAAAAAAGAATGTGTTTTAATTAACATATGTTAGACTGCACCCCATAAACACAATCAAGCCTAGAAAAAAAAACAGTCAACCACACCTTTAAGCAACATTACTAGACAGAAGGAAAGTTCTCCAGAAGAGTTCGATTGGACAGCATGGGCAGGCCGTCAGATGGAGTTGTAGACTAGCCTGAGAGTTTGGCTGTTCTTTCCACCACCCGCTGCAGTGGCGAGTTTCTAAACAAAGCGATGTTGGATCAAATCAGGACACTCACCATGACACACCTGGACTAGCTGCAGACGATGAGGCTTTGCAGACCGGCTCTATTAAGTCTTCTCAGGTGGGTGCAGAAAGAGACACAAATGCCTCTTTCTGACTAACACGTCTTAAAATTTGGCTGAAGATGTTATTGGGCTGTTTTATGCTAATTTAAAACAAAAAAGCAGTTGAAAGAATGTTTTATGAAAAGAAAAGGTATGAAAACATGGGATTTAATCAAATTCACAATGCACCACAGTTCTGACCCCAAGGCGATTAGACAAAATGCAAAATAATGTCCCAGAGCTTTTGTAACTTATCAAAAATATGGTAACTAAATCAGAGTTTTAGAGTTACCTTCCAGGAAAACATTAAAGGTACTAAACACAAACAGCTTTAACTCACACCCACAGGGTGTCATGACTAAGCAGAGTTTAATTACTTTATGGGCTTTAACAGCGCTGCCGTACATGCTAAAAGAAAGAAAAGAACCTTGAATACAACAAAACACATTTTCTTTATTAACAATAGCTGTGCAACGCCTGCCCTGCTTGCATTACTGCTCAACCTACAGCATCACAGCAAAGGAAACTATACTTTAAATTATATTTGACAGTATTTTCATTCACATTAAAGTTTGTGCAAAGAATATAAGATATGTAGAAGACTCTGAAGTAGATAAGAGTGGTATTTGTTCATGCAAAAATGGTCATCACAATGCCAGGGGTTGCTAGGATGTTGCTACACCATCACTGAATTGATGAAATTATATTTTACCTGAATTGTCTGAATTTAATGTGGTGAGAAAAAAAACACAATAGACTAAACATTTTTGTTTTGTCTTTGCTGGCTGCAAACAAAACAGATCAGCGTAACGTGATTCACGAAAGAGTCACTGTTATGAAATGGCTCTCTTAATGAATAATGAACAAAAAGAAGTTACCAATTCGAATTAGTCTAACATAATTAGACTGACTGATTTTGCCAGATTCATGCATAAATAAATGCATGAATAAATGCATAAAATGTGTAAATAAATGCATGAATAAATAAATTAATAAATGCATACATAAGTGCATAAATGTGAATATATATAAATCCACAAATGAAAGAATGAATACATAGTGTATATATATATACACACACAGACACACACACACACACACACACATACATATATATATATATAACATGAATTAATTAATTTAATTAATTAATTAATATTAATTAATAAATAAATGCATAAATAAATGCCAAAAATCATATTTAATTTAAAACATTCTTTTACTGTCTGGAACCAAATATAACAATATAAAGACATTACAAAAATATGTGTAATTAAATGTCTTAATATTTTATGCAATTTTGCTTTTCAGTAAATTTATATTTTTACCAGAAACCAAGACAAAACTGGTGATTATGAAAATTATATTTTGCTGTGTATGCATTGATCATAATCATAAAGATGTGCTTGTTTTCAGATAACTTTACTAAATCTGAACGTTTAGTGAACCATATTCTGATGTTGTTGTACCTGCATGATACCGGTTTGATGTCGGCGTCATAGTTACATTTTATCTATCTCATCTACTTCACCTTCATAGCTTAGGAAAATTGCATGCAAAGAGAGCTTTTATGGGGGTGTCCACAATGTTCAGAGCCACATTTGGGCCTAGCAAATAGATATGAAGATAACATTGTGTTTGACACAGAGAGGTGGCATATACGCTCCAGCAACAAGCAATCAATGCACAATTTATATCTCTTCCACAGACAGGTGTGAAGCAAAGCCCTTGCAGCGGGAAGAAAAAGACACGCAAATCAAGACCCTCAAATTCACAAAGAAAACCCAGCAGAGAAGTAAACACTCACACAATCCATCTTCTCATGCTTCCCAATAAAACAGCATGATTATTCCCTGGACATGATAATAAAATAGCCCACTTCATTAGGCATTCCCGAGCTGAACGAAAGCAGCTGTGATGTTTTGTGAAGGCCAGACAGCTGTGGCTTTTATTGGTGGACCTTGCTGTTTATACGTCACATTGTGATTGCATGCACAGAAAGCCAGTCTACAGTGGGTGAAAATGCTGAAAAAATCATTTCAAGTCCCCTTGTAAAGCCGAATCCTCAGAGTAATCTGTGCTCCTCTGGGTTGTAAAGTCTCTGGGCTGCAAGTAACACAGAGTGACCCCTAACACGACGATCAAGAGCCCCGTAAGTCACCTCCATAAATAAACAGCAAATGATGCCGCTGTCCTGAGCTGTCATTCCTACAAAAAAATGGTGAGGTCTTCATTTCTGTTTATGTTTGAAAAGTCTGGGTTTATCTGAATGAAACAAACTAAGCGATGGAGGTAAACACATTCATTCATTCCTTCATAAATAAATAAATAAATAACTTCCTTTATATAAAGACATTATACAGTAAAATTTATGTCAATAAATTATATAAATTATAATGCCTTAATAATGAATGCTGTGCTGTTTTTGTTTTTCAGTAATCTTTTTTTATACTGGAAATCAAAAATAAATAATGTCAAAATAAAAAATGTCAAAATGAATAATAAAAAATTTTTCTATGCAGTTTCACTGTTCAGTAAATGTATTTTTTTTACTGGGAAACAATACAATAATACTAAAATACCTTAATTTAAAAAAAATCCTTAATTTTATTCCCACAAAATCACGCCACAGCTTCTAAACCTGTAAATATGAGGTTCCAATACCAAAAATAAATAAATAAATATAATAAATAAAAACAAAAATAAATAAAATGAATTAAAAATAATAATTCAATATACTCTCTTAATATATTTTGAATTAAATCTAAATTATATAAATTATACTATGTAATTTAGTTTTTCAGAAAAAAATAACATTTTTAAAATACTGTTTTAAAATTCCCCCATTTTATTCCCATAAATCGAATCACAACTACTAAACTCGTAAATAGAAAATTCCCAAAATAGAAAAAAATTAATAAATGATTAATTAAACTAACTATTTAGTTCAAGATTTATTCTCTCAATATATTTTTTATTTAATTATAGGCATTATACTGTACAATTTATGTTATTAAATGTCTTAAGCAAACTTGCATTTCAGTCAATTCAATATATTTTTTACTGGAAAATGACTGGAAATACTGATTAAGATGTCATGATAAATGACAGATATAGGGTTCTATCATGTATCTGGCGCTACTGGGTTATTTTATATGCTATTTGTGCTGCAGCAGTATGTCTTAAATACTCACGGCACGGTATCACCATATGCATTGGCAGTAGCAAGTTCCTGTACTTGCTTGCAGCAGCAGCAATAATCTACAACTACAGCAGCAGCAGCAGCGTAGCAGATCTGTTCCGCCAAGACCAAATACATTAACATTGTCATATCCATCACCATGCTAAAATGTTCAGAGAGTTGTCATGATTGAAATATAAAAATGCCTACATGTCATAATGGATAGCCATTGCATGTATCAGAATTAGGCTACCTATTTGCTTGCGCACGAGCAGATCCGTTTCATCTCTGGAGACGCGTTCTGTCTTTGCGCTTGCAAATTCCGCCATGTAAATAGCAAATCCGCCATGGCACGAGAGCAACTGGCTCTTAAAGGGAATGGGAGATGAGACTCTGATTGGTTTATTGCACGTCATGCCCAAAACACACCCATTACTCATTATGAGAATAGGGACAACCCTTTTAGACCATCGACCGTTTTTCCCATCGTTAAACTAGCAAAAGTGGATTCGGACACGCCCCTAAGTGCACCTGCGCAGTGGACTTTAGACCTTGCGCTTAGATCGTTAAAATAGGGCCCATAGTATTAATTAGACAATGTGCATTTCTACTCTTCATTTGGTTGTGTTATTCTCAGAAAATCACGTCAGCTACTGAACTTCCCATTACAACTCCTGCAGAACAGACCAATTTAACCCAGACTTTTCATGCTTGTCCAGGCTGGTTTGATAGTTTAGTGTTGGTGCTGGTCTAGCTAGTTGACCAGTCATGCAATTCAACCGCAAACCTTGTTGCTAAAGCAGGTGACTCTGGTGATTTTTCCAGTAAATCAGCACCTAAAACTAAACATGCTGGCTTTTTCAAGAGCGATGTCATTCCTCTGATTATCTGATGAAATAACTGTTTCTGTAGCCATTCTGCTTCAGGCAAACAGATGTAACATTGAAAAATAGATGTCCTGAGGCCATTAGAATAATGTTTACTTAATAAAGCGATCACTTAAAAGTCTTAATTTTGCGATAAAATGGCGCAAAACAGCATATGCACAAGTGAGGCTTTGAAGAAGCGGGTTAGTTATTTCACGACGGCCCCTGTAGAAGCACAATCTTCATTTACATCAGTGCCAGTGTTCAGAGGCATGCTGGGATGCCCGGACTCTTACGGCCCTGATGATTACACTAATTCAGTTTCCTGGAAGGCAGCTATTCATTCAGATGTGTTTGGGAAAGCCAAGATGAACGGAAAATCTGCAGAATTAAAAGATATCCTTTCATAAATTTATCTAAGTCTGCGATGAAAATGACCTCCGAGGTCCTGGGAGAGAGACGCTGCAGAATGCCTGATTCTGAGAACAGACAGGTTCTTCAAACGGACAGCCGTGTCCTTCGGGAGGACTTTCTGAACGAGAACTCGACTAACCTCTCGCATCGAGAGCCGAGCAAAACACGCCGAGGTCAAACACTCATCACAATCTTTAATGCAGCAGTCAGAGTCAATGAATATTTCAAATGACTGGCATAAATATGCCTCACTTTGAAAACGCAGGCTCAACTTAAAGATATAGTTCTCTGAAAAATAAAATCATAAAATACTGATTGATTATCATCTTTAATGAAAACTATTCATTCAACTACTTAAAAATATTGTTAACTAATATTAACTAAAATAAAAAAAATCTAAACTAAAATTAAGCTATAAATATAAACTAAAAGTAAAACATTATTTTAACATTAATATTAATTTAGTTTAGTTTATGTATTAACAATAACTTAAAACAAATTACATAACATAATTATAATACATTATTCATTTAATATAATAAATTATATTACATAATTACATGAATTTAAATTAAATTACATAAAACTAAAACATTAAATATGCTCAAAAACCAAAAACAAAATGATCAAAACAATAAAAAAAAACAAATAATATTATAATATTAAATGGCATAACTAAAACACAATAAACTATAAATATACACTAAAACGTCAACAAAAATTATATTAATGAGCAAAGGGTCTGAATACTTAGGACCATCTGATATTTCAGTTTTTCTTTTTTAATAAATCTGCAAAAATGTCAACAATTCTGTGTTTTTCTGTCAATATGGGGTGCTGTGTGTTCATTAATGAGGAAAAAAAAATTACTGAAATGATTTTAGCAAATGGCTGCAATATAACAAAGAGTGAAAAATTTAAGGGGGTCTGAATACTTTCCGTACCCACTGTATATATATATAAAATTCGGGGTTGGAGGAAAAACTTTTTGCACTCTCTCGCAAAGATATTTTGCGTTCCCTCGCAAAACTTTTGCGTTTTCTCGCAAGACCAGTTGAGTTCGGACAAAAACTTTCTGTTGACTTTACAGCTTGTAAGTTAGTGGTTCACACAGCTCATACGTTCATAATGGAGCGGTTCATAGAGTTTTATTTTAAACTTGGACTCAAGTTCAAATACAGTCAGCTTTGCTTATAGTTTAAGGCTCATGGCTTAATGTGGCTTAATGTACTATAACAGTGACATATGAGGCCCAATTCGGTATTAATAAATACTATTAATACTAATAACAATTGTAATATTAACAGCCTTATTAATAGCATTACTATCAGTTTATTGTTAATTACTGTCTTCTTATATTAAGCCATGTTAAGTGCTGTTTTCTATGGGGAAGAAAACGCTTATCATGCAATTCAGCTCATTTGGGCTCATCTGCTTGCATGTACACAGAATATATTTTTTTATAATTTCTATAGCATATTTGGTATTTTTTATCACAGTCTTCATTAAGCCGCATTTTCTTTATGGGAGGAAAATGCTTCTGTTCATATTTTGGGCTTACCTGTGTAAGGATAAATGAAACTAGAATACTTTGATGTGAGGCATCCTAAGCGACATAGATTCCTAATGAACGAGAAAATACAAAGTAAAGAGTTAATTAGAATAATCGAATGTAAGAATAATCAGAGACCGACAAACAACCAATGTGCCTTTCAACCTAAATTAGAATTCAGATACTAAAATGGAGTCAGATTGAGTTAAACCTAACTTGAATAACTCCGCGCGCTGAAAAGACCGAACACGCAAGAAACCTTCATCCGCCACTGGATGCCTTCCTTGGACCAGGTGCGCGGACTTTACACCTGCATTCGATTTATAATTTATTAATAAACTGTATACAGAATTCAGCCTTTTTATACCACTGTCTTAGTCCATTAATATTGCTTTTTCTTTCTATGGAGGATATGCTTAATGTGCAATTTACCGGGTTACGTTCATATTCTGGGCTATTCTGGGCTATTCGAGAGAACGCAAAAGTTTTGCGAGGGAAAGCTAAATTTCTCAAGGGAACGCAAAAGTTTTGCGAGAGAACGCAAAAAATCTGAAATATGTTTTTTCCTCCCACCTTAAATTTTTTCACTCTGATTTTTTTCCACCACCATGTCCCTTTAGGGGCTCCGTGTTTTTCTGTCAATATGGGGTGCTGTGTGTACATTAATGAGGAAAAAAAAATTAACTTAAATGATTTTAGCAAATGGCTGCAATATAACAAAGAGTGAAAAATTTAAGGGGGTCTGAATACTTTCCGTACCCACTGTATATATATATATACACATTACAACAAAAAACAATATGCACTAAACTATAAACAAAAACTAAATTAGATAATAGGCTATAAATAGACTATATAAATATATAAATTGTATATAAGGCATATTATGTTTACTATAACTATATATATATATATATATACACACTACATGTGCATGACTATCTTTTTTCTTTTCCATACAGTGAAAGTGAACAGGATCACCATAGCTTTCATATCTCTTTTTCTATTGCCTATATTCAAACTAAGATGTGTAACAACCGACTTACTATTTTTAATGCACTTTCTTTGTGCTTTTTTGTGTTTTTCACAGCTTGACAGTGTCTATCCCCACTCACTGTACAGAGAAGAACAGCTGCTTTTTATCTCTTTTGTGTTCCTCTCATGAAAAAAAGTCACGATAGCTTGAAATGAGGATAATAAAGACAGAATTTAATTCTCGGGTGAAGCCGAATACCAACATAATTTTACTGTCATCATATCTCGTTTCCAAATCAAAACAACCACCTATTTCAGACCGATGGACTTTTACCGGATTGAACTCTATCTGGATGTGATTTGCAAAGCTCAACAACACTTCAACACACATCCCGGGAATCCACTTACCTTTGGAAACCAATAACCAATTTTCATAAAGGGTTTAATCTCTCATTCGACAAAACCTGGCCAAAAGGAAAACAACATCCTGCTCCTGCACTTTCCCATAAGCTGCTTTATCTTTCTCCACAAGAAGCTGAAGGAAAGGGATTTCTCACATTCTCTCGCATTGGCAGAATGCAAAGGCAAATGCCGCTCTTCTATTGAATATGTATGATGGCACCAGCGAGACCTCGTTTGAATAAATTCTTTCTTATAACCTGACGGACAAACAGGCCGTCTGAATACGACACATCCTCTCGTGCCGCTCGCCCTCTTGATCACGCGTCAGGAGTCCTTCAGCGATGCACTTCAGCTCCAATGGATCAAGAATATGTATGTGTACTGCAGCGCAAATTAAAGACATGCTTCCTTTCAAGTGTGTGGTTAAATCACTTCCTCTTAAACTCTCGCGGCCTCTCTTTCTCATTTTCTGAATCTCAGTCAGTCCTTTAATCTTGAACTAGAGAATTCCCTGTTTTCTACACTAATTACAAGAAAAGTATTAAGAAATAAGACAAAAAAATAAGAATTGCATGGCAACACCCTAGCAACCACCCAGAACATCCTAGCAACCAGCAAGAATAGCATCTGCATTGTGACATTCTAGCAACCGCCCAGAACACACTATCAACCATTTAGAATACCCTAGCAACACCCTAGCTACCTCTTAGCAAGCACTCAGCAACACCTTAGTAACTTCGAGAACACCCTTTTAACTGCCTAGCAAATCAACCACCAAGAATAGCAGCTGAATAACAACATCCTAGCAACCACCTCGAACAGCATAGCAACACCCTAGCAACCACCCAGAACACCCTAGCCACAACACAGCCAAACCCAAGCAACCAACTAGAACACCCTTGTAACTGCCTAGCAACACCCTAGCAACCACCAAGAATAGCAACTGAATAGCAACAACCTAGCAATATCCTAGCAACCACCAACTACCTTGAACTGCATAGCAACACCCTAGCAACCACCAAGAACACCCTTCTAACTGCCTAACAACACCTAACAAAAAATACACCATATTGTTAGGATTAGGGGTGTCCCCAACTAAGGATTTTCATAGTTGAATCGGAATTTTCAAATCTTGCCGATATTCGACTGATAGCCGAATTATATGTTTTGGGGGCGGGGCAAAATACATTACCAAGAGTCCAGTAAGACATTCGACAGTCATAATTACGTTAACACACAGGGAAAATGTGTAACGGACGCCTCGCAGATACAAACGGGGTAAATAACGTTAAAAGATAGTTAACATTAAACATCAGTGAAACCCTAAGAATTCACAACATTTTTTTACAATAGTGCTCTCATTATAATGTTATGTATATGACAGTAGTTATTAATAGGGCTGCAACAAATGATTATTTTGATGATCAATTAATCTAACGATTATTAGACCGATTAATCCGATTATACCGATTATTTTGCTGCTTAATCAGTAGACATTTATTGATTATTCAGCTTTTGCAATTAGTTAAAATATTGAGTTATACATATTCTAACAAATAAATTAAGGTAATCACTTCAGCTTTTGAAAGTCATATTATGTAATTACAGTTATACAATTAATTTATACAAATAAATATATTTGGCACACAAAATTTAATTTTTTATTTGCAGAGAAACTCTCTTATTCACCATTTAATTATATGAAAAAGTAGCTGAATGACACATCATTCTGCCTAAAATCTCTTTTTGTAAGTCATATGGACAAGAAACAAAATAAAGGTTAAATGATAAGACGTTTTATTTTTGGATAAACTATTTTATTAACAACATAAAATCTCTTAAAATACCTTATACGGTTATGATAATCAAAACAGTCCTGAGCTAGATCAAGCAGAAAATCAAGTTGTAATTCTCACTGAAAGCAACACTGACTCTGGTTTTTCATGTTTAATACTGTAAAGCTGCTTGATTTAAGCCTATCTATTGCATAAAGTACTGTATAGATAAACCAGTGTTAATTTCGTCAACGAAGACAAAAAATATTCTTTAACAAAAAAAATTTCTGTGACTAAGACGAGACGTTGACAAGCTAAAACTAATATCTGATGATAAAAACTATAGGGCCTTTCGCACCGCAGGAACCTTTTCATAGTACCAGAACTAATTGTGGAACTACCCACTTTTTGGCGTTTTCACACCGCCGGAACTGGGTGCGATTTTAGTACCAGACTGCCTTCTTCGAGAACCAAATTAGCTCCTACTCCGGAGCAGGGTCTAACCAGCACAACTGGTACTAACCGCGACGTAAGTAGACATTGATTGGCCAAACGCATATGAAAACGCCCTCACCCGCCATGATTTAAAACGCCGTGTAAACATACTGTATACATTGTGTCAACTTATTTCGCAAGTTTGGAGAACAGTGATAGATGGACGGGCGCTGAAGTGCAGGCACTTGAGATTGACCTGTTTCCCTTACACTCCTGTTGTTAATGTTGTTCTTCTTTGTTTCTGTTGTTGAACGCCGCGCACAAATGACGATGCTGTCACCCGGCTTACGTCACTTCCTAGTACTGTCAGTGCGAATGCAACCCTTTAAATGGTACTGGGAAATAGTTCGCGCAAAATCGTCCCAGTACTTTAGTACCGTACATTTAGTTCTGGAACTAAAGCTGTGCGAAAGGCCCTAATGACGAAATTTATGCCACGTCTTCGTTAACGAGACGGGACTATAATGTTATTTGAGGACTACCGGACATTCACAATACATCCTATAGGCTACTGTCTTGTCCTTCAAAATGTGCGTCCCTGTCATTGGATTGCAATCGGATAAGGGGCATTTGCATATCTAGTCTCAGTATGGCAGCCGCCGTGGATGGATAGGCTACCAAAATGCGAACTAGCGATCTGAAACAATGGCCTCAGCACCCAAAGGGGTAGGGATAAGGTGGCCAGACGTCCCGTTTTTCCCAGGAGTCACTAATTCAATTAGTTGTTCTATATATGAACAACTATAATTTTTATACGTTGCTCCCTTTTCACTACTGTTAAAGGGATAGTTCACCCAAAAATAAAAATTGTCATCATTTATTCAAGTTATTCAAGTTTCCAAATTCAATCCTTGATTCAAATTTCTCATAAGCTTAATTGATTTGGTCTAAAGAGAGAAGAATTAATGACTATTTTTGTTTGAAGACTACATATAAAATAGCTACCAAAATAAATGTTGGTAACTGCAGTTTGACTAAAAGTTGACAAAAACACAATGACTTTTCGTCGACTAAGTCTAGACTAAAACTATGAAAGACTCAAATGACTAAAATGTGACTAAGACTATCAAGCATTTTTGTCTCAAGATAAAGACTAAGACTAAATCAAAAATGCCTGTCAAAATTAATACTGAGATAAACCTGACGTGACTGGACTTTACTGGAGTACTGAACTGCAGAGCTCGTGCAAACA
The DNA here is from genome assembly GCF_001515645.1 of Sinocyclocheilus grahami. Lineage (NCBI taxonomy): Eukaryota > Metazoa > Chordata > Actinopteri > Cypriniformes > Cyprinidae > Sinocyclocheilus > Sinocyclocheilus grahami. The sequence goes on along the minus strand of NW_015505235.1, from coordinate 938,832 downwards.
TCCACATTGCTGTAATCAGATGCGTTTTAAACTGCTGCTTTCTCACCGCTGTCAGTTTTTTATGTGTTCATTTTGTTATTGAGAGGAAAGCGCGCAGTATATATTTACATATTCATCCAAACGCCGCTCAGTAGCCTCAGGTTCGGCTGTGTTTGCTCAGTAGTGTTGGGTCGTTCTTGAATGATTCATTCGTTTTGAACGAATCTTTAATGTGACTCGGGAAGAACGAGTCGTCTCGGGGAGTGATTCGTTCAGTCGCGCATGCGCAACATCCTATAGGTTCTGTACTGGAATTAGTATGAATGGAAAAATGATTTTTTTGCTGAACGAGACTCAAAGGTCCGAGTCGGTAAAATGATCCGAACTTCCCATCTGTCACGAATCCGGTCCATGAACTTTCATCTGCTAGCCATCAGAGGTCACCCTTTCCTATTGCATTGCACATCACCCCGGACTACTTTTCCCATCATGCATTGCACCGAGTCAGGGCAAGTCACAGCTAATCTTCCTGAGTCAGGGCAAGTCAGAGGTCACCCTTTCCTATTGCACTAGGGTGCCATCACTATTGCTCAGTCTGAAGCGCTGTGTCTTCTTCTCTTGAATTGCACCGGGAGAGCTGAATTACAGTCTTGTGCTACAGCGCCACACTGATCAAATGCGTTATTGCAGTCTCTTACATTAGGTCATATGAGATCAAACGACTACTCGACAAAAAATATTTGTTGACAATTTATTGATAATGTCGACTAATCGTTTCAGCCCTAGTTATTAATTTTCTGCATTTCTGTTTTGAGCTGCGCGCGCTGAAGATGACCAGTAGAATGAAGCAGCAGGTTTTTAATCAATGGGATTTAACTCATCATTTATCTCATATAGAATACGCTTCGTTATTTATACAACATAACGTTAATATTACGACTTATAGGCTATCTGCACAAAATGCCCCGAATGCATGAACGTGTCTGTGCGGCTCTGAATGAACTCCTTTTGTGGACGCATTCTTCACGCAACAATGTGCAGAAACACGGCAAGTAAACCCTAAAATTCACAGCGTTTTATTATGATAGTGTTCTCATTATAATGTTATGTATATGAAAGTAGTTATTAATGTTCTGCATTTCTGCTTTGAGCTGCGTGTGCTGAAGATGACCAGTAGAATGAAGCATTTGATAGCAGGTTTTTAATCAATGGGATTTAACTCATCATTTATCTCATATAGAATACGCTTCGTTATTTATACAACATAACGTTAATATTACGACTTATAGGCTATCTGCACAAAATTCCTCGAATGCACATGAACATGTCTGTGTGGCTCTGAATTAACTCCTTTTGTGGACGCGTTCTTCACACAACAACGTACAGAAACACAGCAACTAAACTCTAAAAATTCACAACGTTTTATTATAATAGTGTTCTCATTATAATTGTTATGTATATGACAGTCCCAGTCATAGATATTAATATTATGCATTGTTGTTTGTCCTGCTCGCGCTGCACGCTGAAGAGATAACCAGCAGTTCTATGTGAAATAAGACATTTGAGCACCCCCATATAGCCAAAATGGCATGATCATTATACCCTGCGAATATTCGACTGTGAGATTGGTAGTCGAATCAGGCTCCTCCTATCGAAGCATAGAATCTTCGACTATTCGGAGTCACCCCTAGTTAGGACCAGTAAGATTTGTTTAGCAAAGTGACCATTTTCATGACAATTTTTACATTTATATTGTCATTATTTATTTTTCTTAACTAATACATTTGAATTATGCATATATTCGACTGTGAGATTGGTAGTCGAATCAGGCTCCTCCTATCGAAGCATAGAATCTTCGACTATTCGGAGTCACCCCTAGTTAGGACCAGTAAGATTTGTTTAGCAAAGTGACCATTTTCATGACAATTTTTACATTTATACTGTCATTATTTATTTTTCTTAACTAATACATTTGAATTATGCATTTATATCTAAACTAAATTGTCATGATCATTTCTATAACAATATCACGCACCCCTAGTATTCACAAACCCCTGTCCGGGTAACTCTGACCTACTGTAATGCAGAAAAAGATGTATTAAAATTAAAAAGCGCATAGGAAAAATATGCATACAGTACGTAAAGTAAGTACATGTGTTGGTAATGTCCATAAAAACCTTTTTTCCCAATATTAAAAAAAAGGCTTTCTTTTTGGTCAGGAAAATTGTTATTTTGGCACGAAAACATTTGGATACATTCGGTGACATTTGGAATTGATGACATCATGAATGGAATTCTCTCTCACACACACACACACACTTTATAAACCTGAAATGTCAGCAGGTCAGAATGTGACTGTATGAGCTTATTTATTTGAGACTGTCCATCTGAAAAACACACACCGGGGAGACGGATGGGACGCTGTGACACAGATACTTCCAGTGAGTGACAGTGCGAAGGGTGTCTGCCGGGAAAACTTATATCAGCAGAGTCAAAGTTCATATCTGGAGCTTTAATGCAGAAAAAAAACATTATTTTTGTCTTTTTACCAGTAAAAATATCCTTAAATGTATTGCGAAGCAAATTGCAAATGTTAAGTCTTGTTTCCAGGAATATACATTGGGTTAAGTTTATTTATCTCACCCCAACTGGAGATAGACACCTTATTTATCTCACCTTCATTGACTCATCCCAGAACACCCCAACAATCTAGTAACCTCCAAACATCTAAAACACCCTAGCAACCACCAAGAACATCCAATTAACGGTCAAGTTACCATAGCAACCACCCAGAACACACATTTAACTGCATAGCAGACCTTAGCAACCACCAAGAACACACTATGACCTGGCAAGCAACCTTCTAGCAACCAACTAGGGCTGCACGATAAATCGCATGCGATATTTAACGCGTATCTTATCAGTAAAGCCGGTTCTGTAATCAGCGGTAAATCTCCATCACGTGCGTGCTTTCACATTGAGCAGCATTAACTACACAGAGCCGTTGTTCACTGACGAGCTGCGCAAAACCACGTTCATATTCGCGCGATTTTTTGCTCAGCTCGTCAGTCTTTCTGACAAGATGTGCATTAAATATCACATGCCACAACCTACCAAAATAACATAGCAACGTCATCCCAGAACACAATAGCAACCACAAAGAACACCCTATTAACTGCCTAGCAACCTTCTAGCAACCACCCAGAACACCCTAACAACCCCATAGCAACACCCTAGCAATCACAAAGAACACCCAGTTAACTGTCAAGTTACCATAGCAACCATCCAGAACACCCCCCCCCCCCCCCAAAAAAAACACCCTGTGACCTGGCAAGCAACCTTTTAGCAACCAACCAAAATAACATAGCAACCACATAGCAACACCATCCCAGAACACTATAGCAACCACCAGTATATACTGTATATATATATAGTAACCTCCAAACACCCTAGCAACCGCATAGCAACCTCCCAGAACCCCTTAACAACTGCATACTGTAGGACCACCCTAGCAACCACCAAAAATACCATATTAAGTACCTAACAACTTGCCAACAACCACTTAAAACTTCCAGCAAACTCCAGCCACTCAGAACCCCCTAGCAACCACCAAACATTCTTTATTAACTGCCTAGCAACCTTCTAGCAACCACCCAGAACAGCCTAGAAACCTCCTAGCAACCATCCAGAACACCCCAGCAACCACCCAAACACCATAGGAACCACCAAAACACTATATTAACTGCCTAAAAGTTTTCAGATATCTGTAGTGAACAACCAAAGTACAGATCAAGATATTTGTAATATTTTTTCATTTAGCAGTATTAATTTTTCTATTTCTTTAGTGTTTGTATGTATAATCAACCCTATTTAATTCACTTCCTATTCTAGCAACTTGTTATAGTCTGTTATTAAGTAGCAAACTATTCCAACCTTAAACAGACACCCTCTCAGTTCTCCATCTCTGTTTGAAACTAATGTGCTAAATGAATATAATTTAATGTGGCTGTAATCACCTCCATCAATTTGATTGCAGACTCTAATAGCAGCTCTGGTCAGTGACTCATATGTGCTCTTTTATTTACTCCTCTCTCATATTTCTGCAGTATATGACCGTATCTGGCACGCCGCTCTGTAATGGGATACAGAATGATGCTGTTAGACGCCCCGGTGACCTGTGTACCAGATTTTCTTCCAAATGTTTAATGGGTCATTCCTGTTATGCAGAACCTCTTGAACTCTGAATTAATATGTTTGTGCTGTAATTTAGGGAAGGGTTTTGTTTTTTTCCAGTAAAAAAGGTTTTACCGGTTTTTTATAAATCTGCTAGTCACGCTCAGACTCTTTTTAAAGGACAATAGAACTGACATTTAAATAAAATTACATTTTTGATTGATTGATTGATTGATTGATTGATTAATAAAGAACATTCATTCAATTTACTTAAAAAAAATCTTATTACACTATATATACACTATGTGTGTGTGAGAACTGACATTTAAATAAAATTACATTTTTGATTGATTGATTGATTGATTAATAAAGAACATTCATTCAATTTACTTAAAAAAAATCTTATTACACTATATATACACTATGTGTGTGTGTATATATATATATATATATACTTTGTGTGTGTGTGTAATTAATTTTACTGCATACAATATTTTTTGCATTATTGACACTATTTTCCTATTTAATACTGTAAAGTTGCTTTGACACAATCTGTATTGTTAAAAGCGCTATATAAATAAAGGTGACTTGACTTGACAATATCAAACTCAATTTTAAATGAATGAAAATAATATTAGTTCATTTTCTTTTATCACACTATCACAAATTAAAGGGCACCTGTTATGCCACTTTTTGCAAGATGTAATATAAGTCTCAGGTGTCCCCTGAATGTGTCTGTGAAGTTTCAGCTCAAAATACCCCACAGATTATTTATTATATAATTTTGAAAATTCCTATTTTGAGTGGAGGCAGAAACGCACTGCATTCGTGCATGTCTCGTTAAAGGTAAATGAGCTGCTGCTCCTCGCCCCCTTTTCCAGAATAGGACAGTGCCATTACAACTTGTTCCTCTGATTCTCTGTTACTCTGCTTGGTTTTGATTATCATGTCTATCATGGTGAAATCCTCCATTTTAAAGTCATATCAGTGTAAACTTCACATCCAAACCACGCCCACAGAAAGCGACTGTCACATGGCATGTGAGTACCCACTAAACCAAGCTCTCTTTCATGTCTTATTGCGCTTAAACTTTCAAATTCACACAAGTTTGTTAAAAACACACAAGTTGCAAAAACACAGTCCGTTAAAAAAAAAGGAGCTGGTGGATATTGATCATTATAGGGTGGTTGTGTGCACACACTGCCAACACATTTATTTTTAAAAAACATGATAAAAGTGAATTTTGCATAATAGGTGCCCTTTAATAGCCCCAAAGAACACATGCAAGACAGGCACAAAATGACCTTCATACAAGGAAGGATCCAAGTGGTTTGTTATTAACTGGTTTGTTTTCTTGTTAACCTTGAAGGCAGATTTTTGTACTCCCAGACAGAAAAAAAAAATTTAAAGATCACTGTGAGTTGTTAGCATTCTTGGGAGAGACACAAGGCCTTGTTGATTTGCAAGGTGGCAAAGGTTACAGAGATGTTTTCTTTAATTGACAACACCATTGGCCCAGTTATTAATGAGGCCAGAGCAGTATATAGCGGTGAGATGGAAGACGGTGCCCCCACCCCAATTACGGCTCCAGGGTTCTTCTCAAATCCTCTCAGCAGCATGATTAATTCTAATCACCAGTCCTTTTCTGCACCCTCCACGATAAGCTCATTATTACACCAATATGACTGCAAAGCTCCAACATCCCGAGCTGAAGAGCTGAGAGTACAGGAGCCAATCAGAGCAGTGGACCACATATTTAACCAGACAATTACTGGACTTCTTGAAACGTCTAGAAGATGGAACTCATGCTGGACAGTTAATCAAAGGGAACGTGTTAAAAGTGACTCCAATTTGACTATGAACCAATGGACTATTGAACGACATGTTTAATTGATGACAGACTATGTAAGATGTAGCTAAATGTTCCAAAACCAAGGGAGATGCATTGCTGTATATCTACACACATAGCTGTCTTTTTAGGGAGCATCTTCACCTATCTATCTATCTGTCTATCCATCCATCCATCCATCTATCTATCTACACTCTAAAAAAATTGGTGCTATATAACAGTAAAACCGGTTCTTTGGCTTGTAATCATAGGGAAACCACTTTTAGTGCTATTTAGCACCTATTTTTACAGGTGCTATATAGCACCTTTGTCAAATGGTGCCATGTAGAACCATAAGAGGTGCCATATAGCACTTTTTCTCAACAATGGTGCACCAATCATAACTCATCCATGGCTCCCAGCATGCATTGCGACATGAATAAATGACGCAGCTGCATTGTCTTAGTATTTTCTGTTATTCTTACTATTTGCTTTTATTTTTGTTGTGACTTTTTACTGCCCTGTTTTGTGATTTATCAAATGTTTCAAATTTATCAGAATATTTTGTCACCATTGCTGAGATTCACATGCTGATTCTTCATGTCTATGCATGACAGAATTGAAACCTCTTGATAACCCATAATTCTAAAAGTGGTTTATACAATTTTCTCACATCGTCAAGTAGTATCGTAGAACTGCAATAATATAAAACTCATAAAAGAACTACAGATTTTGATCAAATGCAACCAGAGACTTTATAAACATTATTGTAACAGCCAAAGAGAAACTTATTTGAACTTAAAATTAAAGTCAAGGGTCAAGAGGCAACTAAAGCAAACACTATTCACCAAAACGGTAAGTTGAAAAAAACAAAAAAACATCTAAACCTTAATTCTCAATAAAGAACTTCTGTTTTAGATAGAAAATAAAGTCAGAAATAAAGTCTAACTGGTTAGTAATGTGTGAAGTTGGTGTTGCTGTTTGTGGAGAGGTCAAAGGTCTCATGTGGGGGCCCTGGGATATTTCCTTATGGGGGTCTTGGGGGTAAAAAAAAATTATATCTTTAAGAAATAGACTGTATTTTAATGTTGTTTTAACACTTTCCCCAAATAAACTAAGAGAGCGTTAAAGAACCTTTAAAGAACTATACAGGGGCTTACAGGTTTTACGGTACTGGTGCTATATAGCATCTATCTATCTATCTATCTATCTATCTATCTATCTATCTATCTGCGTCACTGTCTATCCATTCAACTATCCATCCAACCATCTGAACGTCTGTCCAGTCCATCTATCCATCAACCTCAAAATTAGTTATCTCAGGAAGTACCATTTTTTTCGAACGGCCTTCTAGACAACAGTATGCCTATGACACCTATGATGCCTTAATAGGCAGTTTGCTAGGTTTTGGACCAGACATGTTTGACTGTGTAAAGGCTTTTTTAAGAGACAGCTTTTGGATGTTTAGCTCATTAAGACACTAAAAAGACCCACTAAAAAGGTCAAACAACCAAAAAAAGCAACATTTAGCTTTTCTGACCCTTAAAATGGCCAAGTTGTCATCATGTAATAAGCTCATCATAACATTCCGACATGTGCCATCAATCTGAACGATACATCACCTCAGTCGCTGCTTCAATGATGGCTGACACATGAGTAAATCAACAGAGAAGAGAACAGTAAACAACGGTCGGACAGAAGTGTGTATCTCTAACCTGTAAAGAGGGGAGTGTTGTAGTCCTTTCAAAAACAAATTGCTGCTACCTGCAATGAGAGAGGAAAGTTTCTAAAGGGCGAAAGAGAAAAGCTGACGGAGATAATGGTCTGACTCACACATCACGGCATGAGACAAGGAGAAAATCAGGCAATAAGGTCTTGTCATTTCTCTGGCTGTGCTCGGCTCATGTCTTGCGCCCCAGGCATGACATAGAGATGAAACACATGAAACCAGTGGCACAGTCCTACGCTTTTTGGTCTCACCCCAAATGAGGGTCTTTAAACCTGATTATTGAGCTTGCATCTTCATTTGAGCCTATAACACTTATATCAGAATGTCCCAGATGTTTTGTATGTATGTTTTCCATACAATAATAATGAACGAACACTTTTGGGCTCCAAAAAGGATCAAATGCACCATTAAAATATTATAAAAGTCCTCCACATTACTTGAACACTATACTGAAGTCTTCTGATCAGTCATATTGGCCACTTTTATGGTGCTTTTGGTCAATTTTAAAGCTTGAAAATGTGTAGAAAGTACAACATGAGCATAAAATAATCAACTATTTTAGAGCTTCAAGATTTTCCAATTTGACCTGCATCACTGAACATTAAGATTTGGCAACCCATCTGATTTCACTTTCAATGACAAAGTGCTCTGGCTTTTGATCTCTCCCCAAACACCAGGGGCTGCAATCATGATTATTGAGCTTGCATCATCATTTGAGCCCATTAGGGAAGACTCAGCCTTTCAGACTTTAAAGAAACATGAAGCCCTTTACCAGAATGCCTTAGATGCTTTTTTGCCATACAATAATAATGAATGAGGATGAACACTTTTGTGCTACAAAAAGGACAAAATGCACTATTAAAGTTGCACACATGACTTGAGCACTATACTCAAATTCTTCTCAAGTCATATATATAATGTTTTGGTCAATTTTGGAGCTTGAAAATGTGTAGAAAGTACAACATGAGCAAAAAAGCATCAACTATCCCTTTAAGAGCTTCAAGATTTTCCAATTCTACCTGCATCAGTGAACATGAAGATCCCATCTGATTTCGCTACCAATGACAAAGTCCTACGGTTTTTGGTCTCACCCCAAACATGATGGGCTACACTCTTGATTACTGAGCTTGCATCTTCATTTGAGCTCAACAGGAAAGATTCAACCATTCAGATGTCCTAGAAATATGAAAACATGTAGGAGAACATCCCATATGCTCTTTCTCATACAATAATAATGAATAGGAACACACTTTTAGGCTAAAAAAACAAACAATGCATCATTAAAGTACTAGTGAATAATAGTGGATAAAAGTCATCCAGCACTATAGTTAAACTGTTCTAAATTCGTATTGGACCTTTTATGGAACATTTTTGGAGCTTGAAAATGTCCATAGAAGGAAAACAGTACAATAGATTCTCCATTTCCGCTTGTATCACTGAATTTGAAGATCTGGCAACCTATTTGATTTCACTACAAGTCTTCTGACCTGAGGACACTGGTGTCTGGCGCTACAGATGCTCGGCAGGGTCAGTGAAGATCGTTGACAAAGCAGAACTGACAAGCGAGTCAGCTTTGGCAAAAACATGATTAGTCCTGCATCCACTGACTTTTCGCACCATTCTTAATTTTCCAACAGTCTAAGTGCTCTGTTTTACGCGCCACTGAGCTGCTGACTTCAACATGGGAATAACATTACCCTCAGAGGTGTGGAGGAAATACATTAAAAGCGACGCAACGAAGAGGAAAAGCGCTTCCTCACAGCTGGGTGTAAGAGAGCTCAAGCAAACACGGTAAGCTTTATAAGTCACAGCTGGTTTTCCTTAAATGTTTCTATTAAACATGAAGGAGGAGTGGAGGTGGAACAGAAACATGGACTCAGATGCTGCAATGTGGTTACAACAACACCAAATCCTCTGCTCTAAAAGAGATGGAGGGAAGGTAGATGGTTTTTGTGGATAAAGATACAAATATTACAGAAAGGAGGATGCAACACTAATAAATGAAATCCATTTCTTATTTATAGAGACAAAAAGTTTGTACAACATCTTATGAAAACTGCCACAGTTCTAGGTCAAAATTTGCAACAACATTACAAAAAAGCACAAGAAAATATGTTTTGCATAAAGAAAATAAAGCATACAGACAAACAAGAATGCTTTCATAATTCAAATTATTTCATGACATTATTTTCATAATTAAGCACACTTAAACCAGGGTTATTATAATTAACTAAACCTGAAACAAACTAAAATTAAATCCATATATACAGTATATATATCATCAACATTTATCATTTTAATTTAGTTTAACTTGTACTAAAAAAATTAAAATGAAATAAAAATGAATAAACTTAATTAATAGATATATAAAAAAAAACTATTACAAACCTTCAAAGAAAAAAATAAAACATAAAAATAAAAAATAGAAAAAATATAAACTCAAAACTATAATAGTATCTCACATAACACCGGTTTAAAAACTCCCAATTCTCAAAAGTTTAAGCTCAAATAAATGAAAAAATAATTGAATGAATGAATGAATATCATTATTATTATTATTATATCAAATAATTATTATTAATAATAATCATTATCATCATAATGAAGAATAATTAACCAATCCTAATATTATAATGAATGAATGGAGAATTTTGGGGAAATATAAATAAAAACTAATTGTCAATTACATTCATTGTCGAAAAGTTTTTTTTTTTCATGCAAAAGTTAATTTTATATTTTTTGTATGATTTTGAGGTGAAAATTATTGCTTTGTGAGTCTTGCCAAAACCTCGAAGATCTAAAAATGATGCATCAGCTTAACAATGAGCTTAAATAGAGAATACATGGAGATGTTAAAATCTCACTCTCACTCTCCCAAGACCAAATCTGAGCTGCTATCTTTCATTGTATAGCTCTTCTTTCACATCTTGACAATGGTTTTCATTTCTGCAAAGGAATTTTAGGAGAAACATGTGAGACTAAGCTGATACTTAAATGAAGCAAATGTCTCCTGAACTGCAAAAGAACATTGATACTTTTCTTAGACTCATTCTCTCTTGATTTACAATCCAGTCATAGCCATCACAGGAAGGCCTTCTGGACACGGTGCTCCGCAGAAACGCTCCATGCGGAATGAATGCCAGCGTGGGTGGGAATACAGAGACAGTTTCACACTGTAGGAATACATTATTAACATCACCGGGTTTCATCAGGAAGCTCATTCTGAGGGACTCCACCACAGAATAAATAACAGACTGCTTTCTCTGGGCGTCTGTCGTGGTCTGCATCCACTCGCGCTCATATCGTGGGATGACTGAGTCAGAGCAGACACGAGATGGCAGCGCCTCCGGGGATCCAAACATACTCTGTAAATAATATCTAAAAATACTCTTAATTAATAAGCCCAATCTGATATCCGACTGATGCCAGTGTTCACGCATGAGCTGTGTTTGTAAGCTTTCATTCTCCCTCCACTGCTTCTGTTCAACCAAACTAGGTTAACACAAGTTGCTACTGTTTTTGCAAACAAAAACTGACGCATACTTGCAGCACTGATACAAACAAATGATTTTCTAAACAGGGATTTTTGGCTTTTTTAAACGAAACATTCTTAAATCAAAAAGCAAAATTACATAAGTTATAAAGTGTTGATTTCTTTAAAAAGAAAAAAATTCACTAAAATTAAAAAAAAACAATTCAAATTAAACGACAGTTTGCTTAAAGAAATAACAAATATCTCCCAGTAGGGTAAACAAATAAATTAACCTTAATTCTAAGGGAAAATTCGTTTTTTTTTCTGACCCCACTGATATATGTCACGGTACGTGCGGGGAGATGAAGCGAGGACTCAATCGCTGGAGAAATGGTATTTTATTTTAGTAAAAAATGAAACAAACAAACTCAAACCACCCCAAAGGGGAAAAACAGACAGGCAGGCCTAAAGCTGCACACATGCAGACACGAAACACACACCATGAAAAATGACAGATCAGCACAGGATGACAGACACAAGGAGAATAAATAGGAACCAAACGAGGAGGCTAACGAGGGAGACACAGGTGGAGCAACTAAAACAATAACGAGGTAACAAGATGGGAAGGGCCAGACAATAGACAGGAGAGAGCACATGGCAACAGACAAACACAACACCAGCCATGTGCTCCCAGAACACAGTCATCTGGTGGCCCTCCTGGGCACACCCGCTGAAGACTGTGACAGATATATATTTTTTCTTGTTTTGAATATAAACTCACATATTTATTTATCTATTGATTTTATGTTAAGTCATTTTGCTTCTCAAGTAAATGTATCTTGATTTAAGAATATTTAAATATTTTTACTGGAAAATCACTCATAAGTACTTTTGCATTGTAGTTCAACAAAACTACAAGTCGTGGCCTAATGGTTAGAGAGTCGGACTCGTAACCCAAAGGTTGTGGGTTCGAGTCTCGTACCGGCAGAGATTGTAGGTGGGGTGGCTCATGGTGAGTGAATGTACAGCGCTCTCTTCCACCTTCAATACCACGACTGAGGTGCCCTTGAGCAAGGCACCGAACCCCCAACTGCTCCCCGGGCGCCGCAGCATAAATGGCTGACCACTGCTCTGGATGTGTGTTCACAGTGTGTGTGTTCACTGCTGTGTGTGTGCACTTTGGATGGGTTAAATGCAGAGCACTAATTCCAAGTATGGGTCACCATACTTGGCCACATGTCACGTCACTTAAAAACATTGGTAACACTTTACAATAAGGTTCATTAGTTAACTACATTAGTTAACATGAACTAATAATGAACTGCACTTATACAGCGTATATTAATCTTTGTTAATGTTCATTTCAACATTTACTAACACATTATTAAAATCTTGTTAACATTAGTTAATGCACTGTGAACTAACAATGAACATCTGTATTTTTATTAACTAACATTAGTGAAGATTAGTAAATACAGTAACAAATGTATTGCTCATGGTTAGTTCATGTTAGTTTATACATTAACTAATGTTTAACTAATGAACCTTATTGTAAAGTGTTACTAAAACATTTTATTATTTACTTATACTGATGTAATTCCAAACTCATATCACTTTCTTATTTAAAAAGGAACAGCCAATTAATATATATTCAATAATAATATTTAAATAAATGTAGATTTTCCATGTAACACAAGTAAGTTATTTTGCTGGCTAGTAACCATATAATGGAAGTAAAAGTACAAGCACTTCAAAAAGAAGAAAAATACCATAAAAGTGGTCTGGCATCGTGTTGTGTTCTGGTCATTTTGACCCAGACAGGATTATCTTTTCACCCAAAAATGCTAGTTAATGTTATTGCACTCAACTTTCTCCCCCAAACACTGATAATTTATGTACTTTTTGGGGATATTCCCTTGCAAAAATGACCAGCCTGCAAAAAATTACTGAAGTCTCAAATAGCAAATTCACCGCCACATCAGTGACATAAAATGTCATTAAAGTCAAATGACGTGATGTACTGAGTGTTAGTCTTAAATATATAATAACAAAGGGACCTGTTTAATTGTCAAGGGTCAAAGAGAGGATGGAAATGGTCATTCAAAACTTTTTTGATGCAAGACACCGTGACTAACATTATAAGAGGACTTCACGATAAAGTGTACAATATAAAAGTGCCAGACTGCATTTGCTGTCACACATGTCAGCTGTCTGAATATGCGAGCCTGTGCATATGCATATGACAAAATATTCTCACTTGTTCATTAGCATCGACTCACCTATGGAGTCCATTCAGTTTGTGGAATGAAGTAGCTCTTGTAGATGTGGGGTAATTACAAACCAGCGCTGGCAGGCCATTAGTCAAGTGCGCTCTCAGGAAACACAGGATGAATGGGAAGGGGAAGTCTGCCGGGAGGGGCGGCACCCATCTAGATAAAGATGTTGGTTTTGAAAAACAGCTGATGCCCTTTCTGTCATTTTTCTGCCGCGACTCCAACATGACTGTACTAGCGCAAATGAGATTCTCCAGGCATGCTGTCTTCTCTGTGCTGTGAAAATTAGCTGAAAGTGATTGTGGGAACAAGAGGAGCTTTGCAGTCTGATGCCTGTCAGAGAAGTGATGGCACTTCATTACCATAAATAGAAAAGGCCTGAAATATTGATTTAACATGAAAGAAAACAGTGATTTGGCCATTTAATTTCAATTTATTTCAAAGCACAAGAATATGCATAGTTTAAAAGGCCGGGAGGGGCGGCACCCATCTAGATAAAGATGTTGGTTTTGAAAAACAGCTGATGCCCTTTCTGTCATTTTTCTGCCGCGACTCCAACATGACTGTACTAGCGCAAATGAGATTCTCCAGGCATGCTGTCTTCTCTGTGCTGTGAAAATTAGCTGAAAGTGATTGTGGGAACAAGAGGAGCTTTGCAGTCTGATGCCTGTCAGAGAAGTGATGGCACTTCATTACCATAAATAGAAAAGGCCTGAAATATTGATTTAACATGAAAGAAAACAGTGATTTGGCCATTTAATTTCAATTTATTTCAAAGCACAAGAATATGCATAGTTTAAAAGGGACGTCTCCCCAAAAATGAAAGTCTACTCACTGTGTTTTTTTTTTTTTTTCTGTGGAGCACAAAAGTAGTTACCTGGAAGAATGTTCACGCTGCTCTTTTCTACACAACAAACATGAACAACTACAGATGTCAAGCTGAAATAAACGCTATAATAGTCATCCAAGCAACTTATTCAGAGTCTCCTGAAGCTGTAAAAATGTTTTTTTTTTTAGTCAAGGAATTTATGGTGAAAAACGACATTACCCATAATGCTTTACAGAAAATTCCACCAATCAGAGTGTCACAAGTTCATCTACTCTTTCCTAACGTTTGGATCAGACGGAAGGCAATGCAAAGACTGTGTTTCCACAACTTGGCACTGCACAGCATCTTGTTCTCTTTATCGTTTGGTTTCTGTGCATTTGCCTCACTAGTTATTTTACGGTGGGCGGGGCTAAACAGGCAGCAATGAAGAAGCAGGTATTGATCTCCCTCTGCGGAGGCGGTGCTTATCCACACATTTACATCATAGAGTGGCACATTCCACAAGATGTCATTCAATATAAGCTGTTTTTAGACTAACGAGAAAGGATGTTTTTATAGCACAATGACTTGTTATATGTAAAAAGTTCAAGTGAATTTTGGTTTCTCAGTTCATGACCCCTTCAATTTGATAGTTCTCAATCAATCTGCAAACTTTTCTTAATGCAATATCAATGCAACATGGCACTGCTGGCTTTGATCATGCAAAAAGGCTCTCAGCACCAGGGCTTTAACCAGGCTTGACAATCAGAGCGATTGCAGGTCTCCCAAACACAAGGTCTCCAGACTGATCGTGTCCCTACAGCGGCCAGACTCGCTTCTAGCTCCGTCTGACTAACAGGAATCAATGAGAGCGAGGCCCCTCGGGAAAGCCGACGCTGAGGCGAAACCTTCAGTCCATTGTAATTTAGATGGTGCAATGCCAGTACGGTAGAAGATACCGCAGTCCGCCAGAATACAGTAACATGATGAGCAATATTACAGCACTCTCGCATCTGACCAGGTGTTCGACTGCCAATCAAGGATAAATGAGCCATCGGCTGGCGAAGAACAAACTGTCATGGAGCTTTTGTTGTTAACAATAGCGACCGGCTGAAAGGTCTGACACTACAACCACCACTTACTCGCTTCCACTGTGTGCTTTGAGTGGGTCTCGATTCCTGTGTCAATTTGATATCGCCTCCGCTGAAAGCCGAACCCCATCGTTTAGAGGGTCTCCAGGTGACTTTTCGATAAGAGAGACAACAAGCGAGATATGAAGCTAAAATACCGGCGACGGGGAGGTCATTTCAGCCACAGCAAACACACAATCATCCAGAAGCTGCGAGTCGAGACAGCATTTGGGGAAATTGCTGTTAGTGCCCTTTGCGAAACATTAAACATCACAATGTGTTGTGCTTTAGACCCGAATTGTTTAGGAAAGGCATGTGCTGTTATATGCTTTATGCCTGGCTGATGATCAAATGAGCCAAAAATCCCTTAGACTTCCATTGAGCCATACATTGAGAATTGAGGGTAGACTTACTTAAGAAACCACCTAGCAACCCAGAACTCTGCATATTAACAAGCTAAAAATCACTCAGAACAACTTTAGTAAACACTTGGGACAGATTTGTTTGCATATTCTGCTGAAGAAAAAGGTTGTTTCGTACAGTACATACCGTGTAAATGTGGCCTACTGTGAAGAATATACCGCATGTAGGATAAGAGCTTTACACAGCGATCTTTAAATCCATTCTGCAGTATTTTCACATATGGTAAGACGTTGCTGCTCACTCACTGAGTTAAGATGGATTTGCTTTGCTGCGCACACAGAGGAACAGTTAGAGCGAGCCGTGGCAGATGTCTGCGTGAAACCACGGTAAACCGACTCAATCAGCCACGCTCTTGCGGGAACGTGGAACATGTGGAAATTGGGGGGCCTAATTAGCCGATTTCCTTCATGAAATTACGCATCTGCGAGGGGTGATTGGACCACCATGTCAATTTGAGACCTTGATCCAAGGCTAATTGCATATCCCAGAAAAAGCCACCCAGGGACACGATTATAGTTAATCTGACAAGATTCACCCTTCTGACTGCTAGAAGGTATAGTGTGCGATCCACTCAGAGCCAAACACGACCTGCGCTCTTTAAAAGATGCATGCCCTGCTTTATATTGCAGCCTTGGACAATGTTTCCTTTAGGCCGGAAAAGGGAGAACAGAAAAATATGAAGGCTATTGGGAGTGGAATACAAGCACACTGCTTATTGCAAACATACTGTATATAGTAGTACACAACCTAACGTTGCATATGCATTTATAGTTGCATACATAAATATAGCTTACATTTAATAATAATATTTTTATATTATTTAACGAGAAATGTATTTATATAAATTGCTTAAACTAATCATTTATATATCTACATCTGTAAATCTATAGAATTTCACAACATTTTTAGATTACATTGTATAATGCAGTTAAAATTCAATAAAGATATTTTGATATTAATTATAAATGTATTTTTATATAAATGGCTAAATTAATGGCATCTACAAAGAATGTTACCAAATTTATAGATTGCATTGTACATAATTTAAATATTAGAAAAAAGATATGTTTTCAAATAACTGGGGGAAAAAAAGTTATTTTATTTTGATTTATTTATTTATTTCGACTACAAATCATTTTATAATAGTAAACTCAATAATAATATTATTAATAATATTAAATTATTATAATATAATAATAATATTTTAATATTATTTAATAATACATTTATTTCTATAAATGACTAAACTAATAACTTATATATTTACATCTGTAAATCTATAGAATTTCACTAAATGTATAGATTCCATTGTATAATATTGCAAAATGTAATACATTTTTAAAGATTTTTTTAATATTATTTGATTATATAAATAACTAAATTAATAACCAAATGTATAAATTACACTGTATGCAATTGAAATAGTGTATATACAAATAATAAAATAAGCTAGAATTTCTTAAATAATTGAAAAAATGGCAGCCATGTATAATTTGTCTATAAATCTATAGAATTCCACTTTCACTAATTTTGTAGATTCCCACTGTATAAAATAGTCCAAATTTAATAAAGGTATTTTAATATTATTTAATTATAATTGTATATGACTAAATTTTTTATATATGTATGAAAAATCTTTCCAAATTTATAGATTACATTGTATAAAATGTAAATATTACATTGAAATAACTAATATAGGCTACTAAATAAATTAATAACTCTTTTTCAATTATTTGCTGTGTAAATAATGCACTGTAAATTAAATATGTATACAATAACTGGTTTAAATTCAACAAATGTGTTAATCTTATTTACTATACAAGTTATTATATACAGTAAATCAGCATTATATAAGCTATCCATCTTTGTCGATATTGATACCGGCCATTAAAAGAGAGAGGGAGACGGAGAAAGACGAGGCGCAGAATATAAAGGCATGCCTAAACCCTGCATAAATTCACATCCCTAGGCTGAACAATAAAATATATCCATGTGAGAAATGACAGGCTTGAGGATGATGAAACCTAAATCCATGGTTTTATGCTGTTTTGTGGTGGGTGAATAAATCACTTGTCAAGCACGGACTGGGCCAAAATGGCTTCATTTGAAAAATTGAGAAAGAAAGGGGAAAAAAGCACAACCACATTAGTGTTTGCACACACACTTTAAATTCTTCATGAGAGTCCCAGTTTTCCTTAAAGTCAACACGAAATCAAAATTGACCCTATTTGCTTTATTCCTATATATTCACTCTGAAATTGCATTAAATATCTTTTCCCATTAGAAAAAAACATCTGGGTTTTTAATGCATTATTAAATAAACTTCAATGCATCTTATCTGGATCACAAAACATTCATATGTAAATCTAATTTCATTAATAAAATTACTTTTTACATCACTAATTCATCAAGACTATAAACTGGCTTGATCCCTTGCGAAGGCAGATTCTTTGAAACGGTTGAACATTTGTCAGATGTCAGGACAACTCTTGTCATGTCAGGACGTCTCTGAAGTCTTAAAGAGCGAGCGGGTCGCCTCCGACGTGACGTCTCCGTTCCCTCCTTCAGGGAACGAGGGTTACATACGTAACCGAGACGTTTCCATCAATGCCAACAAAACCCCTGACGGGAAGCACCGGACAGCGTTTTTCCCTGCGGAGCGACGGCTCTTAACCCCGAGCTCCTGAGACAGTGGGAACTGTGCACTTTAGCAGCAGGGATGGATGCATTTACACTTCAAATGTTTTCAAAAATGAATCTGAAAATTATTCTCAGTTTACGATATTCTTGGAATTTGGACTCCAAATCTTAAAACTAAGAATCAAAACTCAGACTTTTTAGCAGGACACACACACTCAAAACTGACATTGTTTATAGCACTTTTAACAATACACATTTTTTCAGAGCAGTTTGATGGTAAATCATTATGTTTACCAGATTAGAGCTGTGATAATTCAAGCAATCAAACAGCCGTATATGCTGAGATATGCTGTAGCTGTTATTTTAGTATCACTGAGAAAATATCATCGTTTTTTATATATTCTGTTTTAGTAATTTTGTGGTGCATTCTTGTCATTTTTAGTGTGTTACTTGCTTCATTACTTCACACACATTTAATTGCGTCATAATTCCATACAATTTTTCACATGCTTTCATTTAAACAACTTGCCAGTTCCGCATGTGAAACATCTTTTCTTTTCTGCTGACATCATCAAGCCCTCGGATTTTCAACCCTTCCCTTCACCTTTCACCATCCAATCATACGCCATTACATGAAATTAAGCCCCACCCCCTTTTTCTCATTGAATATTCTATTTTTACTTGTAAACATGTCACATTATGTAAGTAAAATGGCTTGCAAACTCATTTCATGTTGTCAGTAAACATCTATATTAGCAAAAACAAAGAAATCTTAAAAGTAGAAGGTGAGAGGAAACACAAAAGACAAGCGCGGCCTCAATCCCCTCGTGTCGCAGCCGTTCTGTAACACGCACACAGCTGTATTTCTCTGGCCGTTCAGACTCAGCTAATCAGCTCTGGACAGTTACATCTATCACGCAGCTGGCCGGGCCTTGATTCATTACCAGCCGCCAGCTGCCATTTCGGAGCAGATCTGGGCTCGGCTCATCCGGTCTGGCAGGTGGGAAGCTTCTGTGGCATTTGTCTTTCCTAAACAGTAAAGTTGCCCGAGCTTGTTAAGGAGAACAGAGTCCACTTGCAGCGGGATCAATGGCTGTAGTCAATCTGCAGACATCAATGAAGGCAAGAAAGTATGGATGTTCTGCTGCCTCGGCCTAATCGTATATCCACTAGCCAATGCGCATTGACAGCTTTTCAGTCGGACAGGGTCACTTTGAGAAAGCGTAACCTGACTGAAATGACAGTTCCCAGCTAATGAGTGTCCAAAACACCATGGGAAACCAACTAGAACTTCATAACAGAGCAGCAAACCCCCCTTTTTCTTTTTCACACCAAAAGTATGTTGAGCTCTCGAAGCTGTACTTCTCTTCAAATAAAAAGTGTTATCACACCATTCTTCATTCTAGAGCCTCGCTTGAAGTCTTCATCTTTATATGAGTTCTCGAGGCTTTTCCATTTCGAAGCACTTCTACGCTCTTGTGTTTCCAAACATAATAACGCCAGTATTGGTTTTGCAATTTATTTCAAGCGTGACACTCCTGACCTCCCTCTAAAGATGTCTTCTGCAAGGCTTAAAGTAACAGAGCAGACGTGCATTTCTGTCCTGAATTCCTGTGGGAACGGCAGCTCCGAAACCGCTGCTCTGCTCTGGACCTCTGAGTTTTGGGGTTTTCGTATGTCTTCAGCAGCATGCTCATTAGCGCTAGCCTAGACGCATACAGCTGAGGTAGTTACAGAGGATGGCTAGTTTAGATGTGAGTGAGGACATGCTATGGACGAACACGTTGGACAGAGAAAAGAGCAGAAGGATCTCAATGTCTTCAGCTCATCCTTTACTCCAGTCACAGTATTTTGTGAAAAAGAATAGTAAAGCTCATTCTGCGAATATGAAGTGTAGAAAAGTTAATCAAAGTTGTCCTAAGACAAGAACACATTTTGGTTTTAGGTTTTAGGACAACTTTGATGAAAGGTTTTGATCCACTTCAAATGTTGACTACTGTACATTATATTCAGTATCATATAATCAATAGTTTCATTAAACCTCTATGAACTTTCATTTCACATTGATTCATTAGTTTAGGCAAAGATTATGGATTTTGATTAGCTAATAATCCTTTTCCCACTCTCTTTTTGGGAAAAAAGACAAAAATGCAAGCTTCAGCAAATAATGTAGCATTTTCCTGCTTTTGCACCAAATTCTGCAATTGCAAACCTGTGAAATGATCAAGTGGTTAGTGAATAAGATGCACATGTTGCGCTGAAATACCACCTGCTTAAAGTAGTGCAATGGCTAACGTCAAGATTTTACTTCACCCTGTCTACTTTCTGTAAGACTTGCTAAAGTCTCTCATTGCTGCGTGGACAACAAACACTTGGTCCCGCCGGTCGGTCTACATCGCCTTTGCCCTTTGTGAGCAATGTCAACATCCACTGAATGGACAAAAAACAGCTGAACACTCAACTGAGAGCACTTCGGCTCCCAAACTCCTACAAAATCAAGACCATCCATGACATTTCGGTCGATATGTGAAAAAGCAGAGTCACCAGGGTACCCGGTACGTTCAGAAGCACTACAGTACGTAACAGACACAATCCCCATTTATCCTTAGTTTAACAACTGAGAATTAATTAAATGGATTCAACTTCTGTACATCTTGAGCAGATAAGAAAGTGCAAGATAAGAATAATAATATGCTTCCCCTGCTTATTCCAGAGTGGAATACAGATTTTAAAACACTAGGCTTTTAAACACTCGTCCACTTTGTAAATGGATACAGAGCAAAAAAAAAAACATGCACAGGCACTGAACGAATAAGGATCATTTACACAATACGAGACTTTCAAGTTGTTCCAAATACAACAAACTCACAGAGAAACATGGACATTGTGGATTATTGTGATGTTTTTATCAGCTGTTTGGACTCTCATTCTGACGGCACCCATTCACTGCAGAGCATCCATTGCTGAGCAAGTGACAGAATGCTACATTTCTCCAAATTGGATGAAGAAACTCATCTACATCTTGGATGGCCTGAGGGTGAGTAAATTTTTTGCACATTTAAATTTTTTGGTGAACTATTCCTTTAAGGCCAAGCATACACTACAAGACCTGTGCAAAATAAAGCACTCAGTTTCTTGTCTTCTGTCAAGGCTAATAATCTGTTGGTTAGTATCTGGGACTAAAAACATAAAGAGGAAAGAAGCTTGTTTCTTGAAACGTGCATTTGGTTCAATTTCATCAATGAATCTAGCCAATCTTGGAAAAGCCATCTTACCCATCTCCCTGGAGATCTGCACGAACGCTTCCACACCGCTTTCCCCGTAGTTCCCTTCAGAAGCCAGTGTGGAGACGTAGTTCCAGCCCATCGCCGTGACAATATCCAGCATGGCCTGGGCCTGGTAGGAATCCGGCGGAACGACGCGGGAAAAAAAGTCGTAGCGGGTGTTATCGCTTAGCTCCGGAGCTGTGGATGCATAGCTGATCTGAGGAATCTGCAGAGAAGAGAATAAAGATAGAGAAAGTTTAGAAAAAAGGTTCTCTTGTATCACAGTGGAAGAAAGAGGGATGCGTTTCCAGATCCAGTGACCTGCTTGCTTAGACAGCAATTGTATTCTGCCTTCTAAGATACCTAATTTTGGCCAAATTACATGCCATTACATCACACATTTCTCCTTTATACAAAAGCCAATCATAGAATGCATTGCAACAAGCTCAGCGAAATGGTGGATTAGTCAACAGATACAAATTATAAAACACTTATTTCATTTGATCTTGAAAGGTTTTGATGATGATAGTTGCAGTTCACCCAATATACGCTACTTCAACACAATAGCTTGGCAATTCATAACTATTTTACGTTTTGGTGAATTGGTGTTCACAATTCATATGATCTCATGTTTCTTATGACGGTTATGTTTAGGGGTGGGGTTATAGATGTGCCTTCATGCTTATGTGACGTGACATGTGGGGACGTGACACCTTGGAATTAGTGCTCTGCATTTAACCCATCCAAAGTGCACACACACAGCAGTGAACACACACACACCTTGAACACACACCCGGAGCAGTGGGCAGCCATTTATGCTGCGGCGCCCGGGGAGCAGTTGGGGGTTCGGTGCCTTGCTCAAGGGCACCTCAGTCGTGGTATTGAAGGTGGAAGAGAGCGCTGTACATTCATTCCCCCACCTACAATCCCTAGGTGGTACGAGACTCGAACCCGCAACCTTTGGGTTACAAGTCCGACTCTCTAACCATTAGGCCACGACTTCCCCTTATGTTTTTTTCCTAAAAATCTTATGTTTTCATAAGAGTCACATCGTTCAGATTCATACGAAATCACCACTAGTTACGTTTTCTCGTGAGTTGGGAATGTTGTTTGTGCATAATAAGTATTGCATTAGCTTAGCAACATGTGCCAACCAGGGTTATTATCATTAACTAAAACAATAAAATATGACTAAATCCAGAAAAAATTAATTACTTGAAATAATAAAAGTGAAATTAAATAAAATATTAAACTTAAACTTATTTTATTTCAGCTAGTTGCCAATGCAACACTTTTTGTTTTTGTTTAGTTAAAGTACTAAAATAACTGGGGGGAAAAATGTAATAATACTATATAGACTATATATTTTACAAAGCCCAACACATGACATGGACACAAATATATGTATTGTGGCCACGAATTTAGAAGCTGTTTCCCTCATTTCATAGTTTTAGTTAAATCAATTATTAATTTGTTCCTTTTCATAGTAAATTGTGGTTTTGCGAATTCATTCCCTCATTTTGATTTAATTCAAATGAGGGGGGAAATTAATACAATGAGGCCACAATTTTCTTAAATGAGGAAACGAATTGTTAATTCATGACCACAGTTTCTATACACTAAAAAAATTAAAGTCAAAAGAAAAAAAAGAAAAAAGAAAAGGTAAACAGTCAGTTCTGATGCTGAGAATCATGGGTAATGGAGTCTGTGGGAAATCTGACTGACAGATTCATTGTCTAGAGAAAGAGGACAGGAGGAGGTTAAAGAAGCTCACGGCTGAATTATTCTGAAGGATTCTGTTACAAAACTGTTTTGAAATGCACCTCACGTCAAGCTACACAAACGGTGTTAAATCCAAACATCCCCGACGGCGCGGCGGTACACAATCACCTAGACTGCGCTTTCACCTCTCGAAGCTGTAAATAAGAAAACATTTAGCCACAAAGCACTTGAGCAACATCCCCGCATGCGTGCAGATAGCTGCGTCGAGTAGATTCATGAGTAATGACGCTGAACAAAACTCTGACATTGAAAAATACATCAAATTTACTCCGTCTCCTGCAGTGAGGAGTGAAAATTGAAATCTGACACTGTAAGACTGATAATCAAGAGCTTTTGATAAACGTGACAACTTCGAAAACATGCAAAAAACACAGCTTCAATGCTCTCAGCGTCTTACGCAAAAACTACGTTGCTAATAAGATGCCAAGTGAATTTTTGCAAAGTTCACTCAACGGAAAAGATTAACCATAATGCATTGCAAACTTTCATTAAGTATACCAGTAGCTACTTATGAATATTTCATGAAAAAAGGCTACACAAATAAGACAACACCCAAGAGGCCAAGATACATAAATATGGGAAAGACAACTCCTCTTTTATTGCATAACACTTTAAAATAAGCAAATATTGCTTTCTGGTGTGAATATGAAGTTATGATCTCATATCAAGGCATCTTGGTTTATTGCACAAAGAACACAATGGATTTTGAGAGCTTTATTTGAAGAAGAATGCATTTTAATACAAATACCAAACACTGGTCAAGTTAAATAACAAAAGAAACTGCAACCAAATGTGCCTCAGAAACACAACACGGCACGGCACGGCACGGCACGGCACGGCACGGCACGGCACGGCTAGATTAAAATAAACTAAAATAGGCTAAAATAATAATAAAAATATAATATAAAAAAAATATATATATATATAAAATAAAATAAAACAAAAATAATTATATTTTTTTAAAGATATTTTAAAATAAAATACTTTTTAAAAAGTCTGTTTTTCCTGCAAGACTCATAACATACCAGTCATAACATAACCAGTAAGTTAGATTACAAAATAAAATGCAGACAAATGCCTCAGCTACTAAATAAAATACCTTTTTAAAAGTCTGTTTTTTTCTGCGAGAGTCACACCACTAGACCACTAATTAGGAAGCGACACTTGCATGTCTGATTATGTCAGAGGAGATGCCACCATAAACCATGGGTCAATTTGATCACTACCGTCAAAATAAGGCAATAAATCCAATCATATCAGAGGGCAAAGGATTTGAATTCATCCTCTGAGAACACAAAAGCATAAAAGTGTTTGCTCAATCCTCAGTAATCCCCTTTTTCAACATTTCCTCAAGCTATCGCTGTATAATTCAACAAACACTTAAAATATAAAAGAAAAAAAAAGTTTACCTGTAAACTCAAGTCTCCAATGCATTTAATGAACACTGCTTTAAAGCTTGCTGAATGAGGACTTCACTATTGAGCAGATATTGAGCAGTTGTAGTTTATGATACCAGCCGATAAAAACACTACTCTAAAGAGCTCAGCATGAGATGTTCTGGCCAAGAGCTTTAAAAGAACCTCAACACAACAGAGATCTCCGAATGATGTATGAAAACTCAGCTGCACGCCGTCGCACAAATGCATTTGCATTAAGAGAACAGGCTGGAAGATAAGAATGAAAAAATGTGATGTTTGGGATAGATCTGTGGTATTACAAAACAGGACGTGATGAAGAGATCCTTGAGCATTTAAAACCTAATAATCCTCAGAGAATGGCCAACCCGAGACCTCCTTAATGGATAAAAGAACAGCATAAGCTGCTGACAGCATTTGTGACCATGTCAATTACCGGATTACAATGACGACTCGTCCCTCAGTAAATAAATAAATCAAAAACCGTGGTAGGGCAATTGACATGCCCTAGACTTTTAGCATTTTTATTCATTTAGTCAGTGTTATTTTAGTATTATTGAGATACTATTATAAATTGTATCGCTATTTTGAATGCATTTTTATTTTTATAACTTCCATTTTAATTTTAGTTAAAGTTTTAGTAATTTTGTTGTGTTCTTTTATTTATTTTTTTATTATGTCTATATAGACTTTTATTTACTTTTTTTAGTTTTAGTTATTTTAGTACCACAAGTCAAACTAATTTGTGGAATATTTGTAAAATAAAATAAAATAAAATAAAATAAATTGACAAAAAAAAACGTAAATTAAAAAAGATGAAAAATGGAGAAAAACCATGGGGGCCAAAAACAGGATATACATTTTTAATTACACATTCATATACATTTTAATATAGAACCCACTGGCTTCAAAAATGCACTTAAATTAAATATAGTCAAGCTTTTTAATGTATTGTAATGTATTTAAAAGCAGAAATGTGTATTTTTGTTAAAGCACTTACATTAAATGGTCTTTCTTAAGTTTGTGGTTTCATTGCTATAACAGCAAGGTTGAAGATTAATAAGTGATTTTATAATGCTAATAAGCTCATGCTGATATATTTTTTTATATTCTTGCAGCTAGACATCACCCTGTCTACTTCCATTTTAAGTGCCTTACCGTAACAGCAATAATATTTTACGCTAATTGACATCAATGCTATAGTGCATAACGTGTATTGAACCCAGAACATTCCTTTAAAAGAGAAACAAAAAAGCAGCGTATATAAATATATCAATAATGTAATAGTTTTCCTATTATTTGTGAAATGCATCCACAATGCATCCACAGACAACTCTCCCAGAATGCTCTGCAGTAATAATTTGCATATTCTTTGCGTTTTCGTATAGAGAGGTCAATCAAATGAAGTTATAATGCAGTACTGGATGTCGCAGGTATAATATCTGATCATACAAATCCCACAAACACATGTGCATGCATTTGAACAGTGTTTGTGTGTGTGTGTGTGTGTGTGTGTGTGTGTGTGTGTGTGTGTGTGTGTGTGTGTGTGTGTGTTTGAGGATAATGGAGCTGCATGGCTGAGCGGCTGATAGATGGTTCTCCAGCACTGCTAATTAACCCTTGCTCAGACCTTTATTGTCTAACATAAGGCAGACATGGACCTTAACAAAGGGTGCAAATGCAAGCGTGGCCACATGCACACACACAAACACACACCGAGCAGCCTCACGTAATTACAGCTGTATTGATTAATGCGTCTTGTATGTTGAGATAACACTGACCTGACGACACACACTCATTCCCAGGCGAGTTTGTGTTGTATGAGAGTAGAGGGGGCATATTATGAATGTGTGAGTCCACATATGCATGCAGTAGCACAACAACAATAGGCCAAAACCTCACTGCTACCAGTCTCAAACCTCAACATGCATATTTTAAATGCAGAAAAGACTATTTATTTTTATTACAAGTCTGAACAATCCCTAAGCACTGGTGCATAAAACTTTTTAATTTAAAAAAAAATATTTTTTTTAATGCAATCAATCACGCAAGCAAGCAAGCAACAAAATGCAATAAAATAAAAGACTAAGATATTAAGATTTTTTTAAACCAAATATTTATTGTTGCATGTACTGGCACATATAATGTAATAAAAAAAAATAAAAAAATATATATAATGAATAAAATACCAAAAACAAAAATCCAATGAAAATGCAAATATAAAATAAAATAAGAAGATATTAAGAATTCTTATTTACAAAATATATGTATGTTCAAATGTATGGACATACAGCATTATGTATACTACTATTAAATTGCAAATTGTTAGTATATACTGAATTATGCATTCAGTATATACTAATACGTACATTTATGCATACATACACACACACACACATATATATACATACATATATATATATATATATATATATATATATATATATATACACACACACACACACACACACACACATTATTTCCAGTATATATAATCGTCTATGATTCTAGTAAACTTCCAAAATTTCCTATTTTACACAAATATCTTAATTCGTGAAACAAGACCTTTATGTTACCGAATCATGTTACTGCTTTTATCTATTTTTATGATAAATTCCCTGAAAACATGTCTTATATAACTAGCCTAATATATCAATTGTGAAAATTTATTGTTATAGACATCTAGATATTTCTACAATTTTCACTCTGGTTGGAAACGCCAAATGATTAGAAATCTGAGTCTACAACAGGATGTTTTGTGTCGCTGTTATCTAATGGTTTCCTAAAGGGTAACATTTTAATGCATTCCAAGACAACCGACCCTTGATCTGTTCACAATAACACAACTCAATGAAATATCGACTGGTGAGGATGTGTGCTGCCGCTCTAATAATGCCACTGCATCAGTCACAGCAGACCAGAAACACACAGATCCACTCAATGCAACACAATCAAGAACCTCTCTTCATTTATGCCCTACATCCTCTTCTGAAGTCTATCATATACAGGCTAGAGTTCAGACGAAATCCATTATGGATGCATTATTCAGGATGATTCTGTATGAACTCATTTTCGGAGTTCAGCATTCAAATTAAGGGTGATGGTAGATTGAAGGGTGAGAAAGCAGATGTCAAACTCGATGGGCATCACAGATGTCTGGAGGCGTTTTACAAACTCATCCTCAACCTAAAGACGCTGCACTGCTTTACTATCAGCATCACTGTTCAGACTCAAAGAGGTGACTGGACTGAGCCTTTAAATAGTTCATTTGAGAGAATAGCCGATTTAAACCTGGGTTTTGAAAAGTTTACA
The DNA here is from genome assembly GCF_001515645.1 of Sinocyclocheilus grahami. Classification (NCBI taxonomy): domain Eukaryota; kingdom Metazoa; phylum Chordata; class Actinopteri; order Cypriniformes; family Cyprinidae; genus Sinocyclocheilus; species Sinocyclocheilus grahami. The sequence goes on along the minus strand of NW_015505235.1, from coordinate 910,602 downwards.
GTAGTTTAGTTGGGCCATGTATTTTCATTTCACACAAAAGAGGCATTGTGTAAAAGTCACAACTACCTGAAGATGTAACCATAGCAACAGCATGCTGATTAAGATCAGATCAGATGATTAAGATAATATTGAACAGTACATTGACAAAACAGCAGGGCCTACTGTCATTATTTATCAATCTGTGATAGATTTAAATATCATTTATATAACAAAAATGACACAAAGGCAATTTTTGGGTAGCAGAAGACAAACATCGAATGATAACAGGCCAAAATGATCCATGAAGAATCATATTTTTTTATAAAATAAAATAAAATAGTACAATGATTTAAATGTAATTCAAAATTCCAAATGATTCATTCAGTTTAATATAATCTATAAGGTTTCTAATAAAATTGACCCCTAATTTCCTATTTTATAAGGATAAGATATTTTTTTTTGCACAAGACAAACCTCAACCAATAGCACTCTGAAATTATCATAAAGAAACCCTAAAATAAATAAATAAATGGCGAAACCTCCTGAAGCTTACTGTATAATGTTTAATGTATAAATATAAAAACAAAATACAATTATATTTAAGATCATGTTTATATTATTACATTATATTTATATATAAGATTGTATAAGAGTCTTATTTTTTATAATAATATTTAAGATTAAGAAGCAATGAAGAAAGATTAAGACCAATCCTCAAGCACTGGTACACCAAATTTAAGGTTGTCAGTGCATAAAATAAAATAAAAAGAAATGAAATGAAATGAAATATTTCTAGGCAGCACAAGACAAACCTCAACCGACAACGGCCCCGAAATTATCCTTAATAAAACCTTTAAAGCAGTTAAACCCCCTGGAAGACACGGTATAATTTGCACTGCGGTTCTAACCAACAAACATGTTTTGTGTGCTTTTTAGGCCAAAAAGATGTGAGGAAGCAGGTCATGAGTCTTGTCTCAGTCCAAACAAAGGCACCATCTGCAGGCACAGCACATTTAGCTGTAAGCATCTGTCGTTGTGCTAAAACAATAGATTGGATCAATTGCTTAGCACTGCAACATTACAAACACGTTATCTCACATTTAATGACAGAAGCAAAGCAACCCACAAAGGATAGGATACTCGCCGAGAACACCAGCTAAAATGACTGCCAAAAGAGTCCAGAAAATGCCATCGATGCCACGCAGTGACCACAATAAAGCAAAAAGGACCCAGACAACCCAAATTCTGAATGTCACCCAGCAACTGGCCATTTCACCCGCAATGAGGCGGATTGCTTACATTGTGCACTAGTGATAATGGCAGCAGCGGGGTGTAATTGCAGGGCACGATGCCCTCTCTGCTCAACAGGGGCTACGACGGGACGCGCTGCATTGGCAGGTGGCTGCGCACTGGCTTCCAGCTTCACAGCGGCGGACAAAAATGACTGCCAAAAGAGTCCAGAAAATGCCATCGATGCCACGCAGTGACCACAATAAAGCAAAAAGGACCCAGACAACCCAAATTCTGAATGTCACCCAGCAACTGGCCATTTCACCCGCAATGAGGCGGATTGCTTACATTGTGCACTAGTGATAATGGCAGCAGCGGGGTGTAATTGCAGGGCATGATGCCCTCTCTGCTCAACAGGGGCTTCGACGGGACGCGCTGCATTGGCAGGTGGCTGCGCACTGGCTTCCAGCTTCACAGCGGCGGACGGTTTCATCCGTCATCTGGACGGCCTGTCGGATTAGACGGCTGGACTGACAGAGCTGCGGGTAGCGGAGGAGACAGATTAGCTGACGGGGTTTAACTTAAGACGGCCGGCTCCATCACCTTACGTTACCGCTTCACATATGAAGAGATGTCTGCTTTAGCCTCAAGACTGATGCAGTACTGCTATCATACAGGAACAGGTAACCTCTGACCTAATACTCAGGTGGGTCCTACTGAATTCTCTAATTCAGACAATTAAATGTTATTATGGCTTGATTATTTGCACAAGAAAAGGAACTGGATTCAAATAAAGATCTACCAACAGTGAGAGAAATATTGATAATATCATACTAAATTGTATAATTTTATCAGTAGAACCGAAAATAGTAGAGGGGGGTAAGCCAACAAAAATAAATCTTTATATTTTACATTATATTATTAAAAATATTTTAATATTTATAATATTTATGTTTTACCTTTTTGGGTAGCATGAGGCAAACTTCAACTGGAAACGCTCAGCAATCCACAAATAAACATTTGAAATTATGGCTTGGTTATTTGTGATGGACTAAGTTAGTTTACACGAGTGTGACAACTTGTTTATTGGATTATATAACTATATCATATTTAGAAATATTGATAATATCACACTGAACTCTGTGTTTTTATCGGTAGAGCTGAAAGTTTTAGAGTTAGACAAACCAATAAAATAAAAGAAATAACATATTAGCATAATATTAGTGAGACAAACAAAACAAAAAATAAAATATTAAGTAAATTTTTAAGTAGCACGAGGCAAAGCTCAACTGATATGCATACAATGCATAAAGAAACCTTTAAAATAGTTATGACTTTATTATTTGCACAAGATGATGATCATTTGAATAGTCAACCATATCATATTTAGAAACATTGATAATATACTGAATTCTGTATTCTTATCAATAGAGCTGAAAGTTGTAGAGCGAGACAAAAAACTAAAATATATAAGATATATTAAGACCTCAACTGACAGCACTAAAACAATGCATAATGAAGCCTTTAAAATAGTTGACTTAATTATTTGCACAAAAAGATAACAACTCGAAGTTAATTTGAGTATTTAACCATATCATATTTAGAAACATTGATAATATCATATTGAATTCTGTCGTTTTATCACTAGAAATGAAAAGTTTAGAGTGAGAAGCAACTAAAACAATCACCACATTCAAATCCATTGCTAATTGTTTTACCTGTTTGTGCTGTTGCTTTCCTTCCACAACGATGTCTCTCTGGAAGATGATGTCATTAAGGAAGAGACTTTGGGTAGTTAAAGGGATTTTACAAAAGACTAACAGGATTAAATCAATATTACTAATTTAAATCCAATTGGAACAATATTCCCCCCCCCCCCAATTTTTTCTATTTTATATTTATTCTTTATGTTTCTATACATTGTTATTTTGATTAGGGAAAAAAAAGAAAACATATTATTTTAAATATTAATATTAATTTTAGTTTTTTTTTTTAATATAAATTTCCCAGTTTTGACTTATATGCAAAGTACCAAAATAATTTAAAATAATAATAATAATAATAAAATAATTTCCAGCTTTCAGAATGGTAGGTTTATTATATTAAGGAGGATATGAAGGGAACATGAAAATGTGCTACATAGTAACTGGACTATCTCAGTAGACCTGGGCGATTAGCATGCTAAGCCTCTGGGATCACGATGTCTCTGCAGAGTCTCACCCTGTCTGGGACGAGCTGAGAATTGGATGAGCTCACAGCTCGCTCTGTTCCCACTCACACAGGAGAGCCGCATATCACACCTCATCTGAATGTCTGAACGCATGCCTGTGGACCATCCAAACTCCATTCACTGACCGTCTGATGCATACAGCACACAAAAATGGCGAGAAATAGACTTCCAAACTGATTTGGCTTGAAGCTACAAAAAGTCCTTGCTTGGTTGTTGCATATCACACCTCATCTGAATGTCTGAACGCATGCCTGTGGACCATCCAAACTCCATTCACTGACCGTCTGATGCATACAGCACACAAAAATGTAGAGAAATAGACTTCCAAACTGATTGGCCTGAAGCTACAAAAAGTCCCTGCTTGGTTGTTCATGCATGTATGTGTGTGTGTGTGTGTGTGTGTGTACATATCATCTACATATATCTACGTTTTTCATTAGAGATTTTACAAAATTGGATTAAATAAAATTAAAACCAATGGTAGGTTTATTATATTAAGGAGGATATGAAGGGAACATGAAAATGTGCTACATAGTAACTGGACTATCTCAGTAGACCTGGGCGATTAGCATGCTAAGCCTCTGGGATCACGATGTCTCTGCAGAGTCTCACCCTGTCTGGGACGAGCTGAGAATTGGATGAGCTCACAGCTCGCTCTGTTCCCACTCACACAGGAGAGCCGCATATCACACCTCATCTGAATGTCTGAACGCATGCCTGTGGACCATCCAAACTCCATTCACTGACCGTCTGATGCATACAGCACACAAAAATGGCGAGAAATAGACTTCCAAACTGATTTGGCTTGAAGCTACAAAAAGTCCTTGCTTGGTTGTTCATGCATGTATGTGTGTGTGTGTGTGTGTGTGTGTGTGTGTGTGTGTGTACATATCATCTACATATAATATCTACGTTTTTCATTAGAGATTTTACAAAATTGGATTAAATAAAAATTCCAAATTAAAACCTAAATAGAATATTAATATTAACTATTTTTATTTAATATTATACTATTTAATAAATATAATTGTATTTATAATTAATTATAACACTTATAATTTATAATAGAATTACATACGAAGTAAAAAATATTTCTTTCTATCAAAATTATAGGTTTATGGTTTAATATTTTATCCAACATATTAAGCTGTATATAAAGGGGACATGAAAAAGTAAGAAAATGCTTAAATAAACTGCAATTTAAACTATATATAAATCCAACTGCTAATAAATAAATTATATATATATATACACACACACACACACAGTACACACACACACGCGCACATAGGTGCATTTACTGTATAATGGGAATTATTTAACAATTATTGTGCTCATTTAGAACAAGAGTATAGAAAGAAATGTGACTTATTTTACACTTTTTCTGTACATAAGTAGTACAACATCATATATAGATGTATTAAGATTTAATAAGAAGCAAAGCCCAACATATTCATGCAGAAATAAAAGTGTGTTTGCCCACATTCTTGCTTTAAACAGCCCTCCATTTATCTCTGTCAAACGCATGTGCATCATTAGTGGCCTCATGGGAAGCGTATCTTTTTTATTTTCAGCTGCTTTCCCTTTAAAGCTGCCATTATCTGGCAAATTCAGACCCCCTTGTCGTCCTTTTCATGTAAACCCTTAGGCGGCATCACTTAGGCTATAACTATTACTAGTAGTACGCCGTGGTCCAAACGCCTCATAATAATCCCCAGCTGTAACGTCAGTGATGTCAGCAAACTCTCCCACAGCTGTTCCAATTAAAACCATCGGTCTAATGCCTCTTTGATCTCTCTGTGCTTCCATTACTTTCCAGAGCACTCCCTCTGCATTAGCCTCCATGCTAATTTCTTCCTGGTTTCCGCAATAAGGGAAAATTTGACAAACATCAGGAGCACTTTTGATGGAGGGAGGATTTGGTGACCGAGTCAGAGCCGCTGAGTTTGATGGCTCTCTCTGAATATCAATGCGTCTGGCAGGCCTCCATCACATTGTTGACTGAAAATGAGAGGGAGAGCGCGAGCACTAATGCACTAGCTGAATTGCTATGCAGCTCAATGCTCCGGCGTTGAAGGGTTGATTAGCGCTAAAGGCAGGTCTCTGGTTTGTAGAGTATAATTTACCTTCAGCCTTGACTCAACTTCAGAAATAAGTGATGGCGGCACACTTGTACACCGCTGCTAATTTAAATAATATTGATAAAGTCCTTAAAGGTGCTGTATGTACGTTTTTGACTCTACTAAAGCATAAAAATACCATAATATGTTTGCAGATATTTAAGAAACATGCTAAGTTAACACACTTGTTTATCTGTAAAACAATGCTTTTGAAAATGTGTGTTCCGGGTCGGAATGTCGGTCTCTGTTTTGGTTTGTGAAACCCGCCCTCTGCCAGTTTACCCAATTGTATTTCGGGACCCCGGGTTGCCAGTTGGCGGAAAACACAGCGCATTTCATTTCATTCATCTTCAAATGCGCTCGTTCCTGTTGGTGTCGTCAATCTGGCAACCTGCGTGTGCGTCAAGTCTGAGGAGGAGGGGCCGGGTGAAAAAAACCCTCTCCATTATTTTAAATTTGGACTGCAATACCTAGTTCAACCACTCGGTGTCAATCCTACATACAGCACCTTTAAATCTGCTCTCTGACTTTCAAAACCTCTTGAATATTGATGCAGACCTTCTTGAAAAGATGCCTTTTCTGGTAGAACATGTCACTTTGTTGATACCTCGCTAATTTCTATAATTTCTCTCTCTAATGGTGGTCTAACTCGGAAAGGTCAGATCTCTAACTGCATAGACATTAATGTGGAGTTGGTCCCCCTTTGCAGCTACTAACAGCTTCTACTCGTCTGGGAGGCTTTTTGCCCATTTATCCACTGATGTTGGACAAGAAGGTCTGGTGCACTTTCATTTCCAATTCATCCCTAAGATGGTGTTGATGTCAGGGGTCTGTTCAGGCTGGTCAATTTCTTTCACACCAAATTTATCCAACCATGTCAAAATTGGCAGCATAGTATTGTCCAAAATGTCTTTGGTATGCTGAAGCAGGTCTTATGAAGCAAAACAATCGGTCTGTACAAGAAACCGAACATTATTTGCAACATTATTTCCTGTAATCCAGAACCTCGGGTGAGGCTGAAGGAAAGGGAGAACATATAAACCACTATATCTAAATTTATTCTTTATATTGCCTCTTATAGTAAAGAACTTGATTTTTTTTATGTGTCAAAAAAAACTTTTAAAAAAATGTATATATATATGAGGGACAGCATTTTGCACCACTTCTGTAGAATGACCCATATACTATATATATATATATATATATATACAGTATCCCCGTTCACACGGATTGGCGAAAATGACTAAAACACTGTATTGTGGATGCCAGGCCAGTAGTTTGTGATGTTACTTTGTAAAGAAACACTACGCACCTATAGACTGAACACGTAATGTGCACCCGTTTCACCAGTTTAACAAAATTAATCTTTTTGTAGTTTATACAGAGACGATAACGGTATCATTTTCAAAAACTTGCACTTTGAAACCCATTTTAAAAGTTTTCATTTTCAGGCCCCCAAAACGCCATTGTTGTGTAAATGAAAGCCCAAATTGCGTACCGTACAAAATTGTATGTTTTTAGTTAAAAAATAATGTCTAATAAAACATACATTTACTCATCAACAATCTACTAAAAACGGAAAATGTTTCTTAAAAGATTTGCATACAAACATTAATGTTGTCAAAACAATCCCATTCCCACGGATCCATGAAAACAACTAAAATGCTGTATTTTGCATACCAGGCCAGTAGTTGATGTCAAAAGGTCTGGCATCCATAATACAGTGTTTGTAGTCATGTTCATTGATCTGTGTGAAGGGCGATTGGTTTGACAACATTGTCACCTACACGCAAAACTTATTAAAAACGTTTCCATTTTTAGTACATAATTTTTGTGTAAATGTACCCTAAATGCAATTTAAAGGAATATTCTGGGTTCAGGACAAGTTAACTTCTAGCATTTATGGCATAATGTTGGTTTATCCTCTAGTTTTCTTTAAATAAATAAATACGTAAATAAATAAAAAATGAGTTTATGGTCAGCACTAACAATGGAAGTGAATGGGGCCAGTTTTTTTAGCATTTAAAAGAAGAAATGTAATGTATAGTTTTTATTTGATTTTATAAAAAGCACATTTACATAAGTAAATAAATAAATAATAAGGTAACTGTGTCATTTACAATAACAACTTTCAGTGTCACAATGACTTTCTCACATTTGAAATGGAAAACTTTTCAGATTCTTCTTAACAAGAGCAAAAAGCAAAACAAAAATAAAAATCAATGTTATAGTCAAACACTTACAATAGATGTGAACAGAGCCCTTTTTGAAGCATTTAAAAGCAGAAATGTGAAGCTTTTATAAAAGCACCACCTACATTTGTTTTTCTAAGATGTGCATCATTTAAGAGTAAAGCTGTTTAAATGGTTTTCATTTTCAGGCCCCCAAAACGCCATTGTTGTGTAAATGAAAGCCCAAATTGCGTACCGTACAAAATTGTATGTTTTTAGTTAAAAAATAGTGTCTAATAAAACATACATTTACTCATCAACAATCTACTAAAAACGGAAAATGTTTCTTAAAAGATTTGCATACAAACATTAATGTTGTCAAAACAATCCCATTCCCACGGATCCATGAAAACAACTAAAATGCTGTATTTTGCATACCAGGACAGTAGTTGATGTCAAAAGGTCTGGCATCCATAATACAGTGTTTGTAGTCATGTTCATTGATCTGTGTGAAGGGCGATTGGTTTGACAACATTGTCACCTACACGCAAAACTTATTAAAAACGTTTCCATTTTTAGTACATAATTTTTGTGTAAATGTACCCTAAATGCAATTTAAAGGAATATTCTGGGTTCAGGACAAGTTAACTTCTAGCATTTATGGCATAATGTTGGTTTATCCTCTAGTTTTCTTTAAATAAATAAATACGTAAATAAATAAAAAATGAGTTTATGGTCAGCACTAACAATGGAAGTGAATGGGGCCAGTTTTTTTAGCATTTAAAAGAAGAAATGTAATGTATAGTTTTTATTTGATTTTATAAAAAGCACATTTACATAAGTAAATAAATAAATAATAAGGTAACTGTGTCATTTACAATAACAACTTTCAGTGTCACAATGACTTTCTCACATTTGAAATGGAAAACTTTTCAGATTCTTCTTAACAAGAGCAAAAAGCAAAACTAAAATAAAAATCAATGTTATAGTCAAACACTTACAATAGATGTGAACAGAGCCCTTTTTGAAGCATTTAAAAGCAGAAATGTGAAGCTTTTATAAAAGCACCACCTACATTTGTTTTTCTAAGATGTGCATCATTTAAGAGTAAAGCTGTTTAAATTATCACTTTTACAGTCTTTTAGAGTTTTTTTTTAGGGTTTTAGAGTTGAATATAAATTTAGTTAGTAAGCTTTTTTATCATATTTAAATGAAGTCCATGTCTTGTGGCTGTATTATTGAAACTGTAAGTCCTTAAATCCTTAACATTTAAGGATTGGTCCAGTTCACATCCACTGTAACTTGTTTGAAAAGGAGAGATGAGTGGATATATTTTTTGTGGTAATCAAAATTATGAAAAAGACCCTCTAGAGTTTCAGAAGAGATCTCAACAGTGTTGTCAGAGGTCATAGTCACTATTTACTGTATGCGTACAAGGGTTGCAAAAAGGTGAAAAATTTCCAGTAAATTTCGGAAATATTCCAGAAATTTTGGAAACTTTCTAGGATTATTTGGAATATTCCAGGGATTTTTGGAAAGTTTCCGGAAATGTACCACCCCTTTGAAACCCTAATGCGTACTAACTATAGGAAGCGTGAATCTTCTTGATGTTTCATGACGTGAATGCTGAGTTAAGCCAAGCAGCTGACATTAATCATGAATCTTTTGAATCCAAGACCATCATGAAAAGTGTAACTGACATAACATACAGACGTTTTTCTGCAGCAAGATATCAGATTAAAATCTATAGGAAGTGTTTATGCACCATTCTAATAATCTTTTCACTTCAATAGCCTTGCAGTGTGACAACTGCATGATGTTCCTCCATTAATATGAGATGAAAACGGCATGCACAATTAAAATGCATGACATATGGCATCTAATGCTGCTGTAACTGCTTAACGTGTCATGTCAAACACTCAAGCACTCAGTGTGAGTCTCTCTGAAACTGAATTCTCACACCTCCATGACTGCCAATAAACTGCTCAGGAAAACACAGGGTGACCTTTTGCGGCTGTTTGGAGCTGAAATGAATAATAAATGTTATAGACAATAATGCTTTGGTCAAGTATTAAGTATTTATGTTTACGGGGAGCCCCCGTGATCTACATTCAAAGAGCTTGCGGTCGATTTTCATCAGGATAATGCTTTCTCTGTGCTGGACTGTAAAACAATGTTGGGTCAAGTGTATCTTTTGAGAATGGCTGGGTATCAGTGCTATTAGTATTTATTAATATTTTGAATATTTAATAGTTACAGTTAACACTAACAACACTGCTTTTCAACTCATTTGATTACACAGACAGAAGCTTTATATTTGCCGTTTTATTTTTAATTGTGGTTTCCGCCAAGACCAAATGCATTAACATTGTCATATCCATCACCATGCTAAAATGTTCCGAAAGTTGTCATATATATATATATAGTAATATGTAGAATTAGAAATGTAATATGTTAATATGAAAATGTTTCATATGTTAATATATCAATCAAATTTTGATTTAATGTACAAAATAACCTTTTATATTACTTTAAAAAAGTGTACTCAAGTAGGCAGTATGCAAGTGCAGTACTATTTAATTCCGAACATAACCTGTGACCTTAGACTCTCATTAAAAAAAACACACATCTTAGCTCACCTAAGCCCTAAACTCCAGCCTTTGTGCAGAATTTCATCCATTTAATTCAATATACGAGATCTTTTTCTCTAAGAACAGTACAAAGTGTTACTCAGCAAAATGCTCAGGGACTCAAATGCCTGTCTGGCTTCGCTACGTTCTGGAGTTCAAGACCTCCAAATGTCACCGTCCGTATTAAATGTCCTTCCTTGCTCAGGAGATCAGCTACTTGGACACTTTTTGCAATGCTAATGGCTGTCTACATTGTTTAAGCGGCATTATTTTATGAAAATAAATTATATTCTACTTGTTAGTCACAACTGAAGGACCAAAAAAACATTCTTATCAAAATAACTTAAGTTGTTTTTCAACGGGACATAAAGAAACAACAAAGATCATGGACAAAACTTAATGGTAGACAAAACAGTATGCAAAAATATAACAAAAATAGTATGCAAAACATTATGCAACAACAAAGATTTCAAACATCTACAGTGGATCTAATATATGAATAGTTAATTATAACTAGTTATGGTTAATTATTCATATTTCCCCATGAGCTGATTCGCTACACATCTTTAGAAGAGAACAATTGCGTTTTTTTTTTAAAGAAACAAATTCATCACTAGACATGTTTAACTTGAAACCATCGCTTCTGGTCAAAATACAAGTCCATAATTCATTATAACACTTCCTCCAGTGAAAAAAAGTCCATCTCTTGTTATCTCTCACATCAAAGACATATTTGTTTAGAGCTGTTTTTTTTTTTTTTTTTGCTTGTAAACAGTGTTTGATCTGTGCAGATTTCTCTCCTGATTCATACTAGATGACTTTTTCACTGAAGAAAGCAATATTATGAACTCCACTTTTGGCCAGAAGCGACAATTTGAAGTTAAAACTCTCTTAATGATTGATTAGTTTCTTATAAACACACAGCTTTCACTTCACAAGATATTAATTGATGGACTGGAGTGGTGTGGACTATTGTGATGTTTTTATCAGCTGTTTGGACTCTCATTCTGACGGCACCCATTCACTGCAGAGCATCCATTGCTGAGACACTGATGCAATGCTACATTTCTCCAAATCTGATGAAGAAACAAACTCATCGTCATATGAACTGAGGGTGAGTAAATGTTCAGTTAATTTTCCATTAACTATTCCTTTGGCAAAATGTAGTAGTAACTATTTTACTGTTTTACCAATGTTATTCATATAATAACATATATATATATTTTTTTTTTTTAAGCAAGCATAGTTTTATCTCTCAAACTAACCATCAGAGTGTCATAAGCAAACACAAATGAGACTGTACAAATTCATACAAACTAACCACCAATTTGCCAAGACGTAAAATAGTTACAAATGAGATTGTGTTGGCTATTCACAGACACTGTAGAGAACAGTTCAAACACAGGTGTTGACACAAGTTTTAGCCTCTTCTCGCTCAACTGCCACATTTCACACTTCACTTTTACAGTCGAACAAATACATCATCCGGTCCACATAGTGCACTACGCTACAGTGTGAACACATTAACAAGCACTATTTATACTACAACACAGCGTAGAATAGAGTGAAATGGGACACAGCCAAAGAGAGAAGAACTATTAATGGAGAAAATGAACACGACTTAATGTTTCTCCCCTAAATAAGACAGAAATTTCTGCGCGGATCACAGTGGCATTTGGGTGACATTTAGCAGTGCAGACTGAGGGGATCGGGAGCATGTCCTGCTAATTTAGTAATTAACCGAGTTCATTTCTAAACTTCAAACAGAAGCGATAAGCATGCAAATACCTGCGGATGACAGCAGAAACCAAAAGACTGTGTTCATATTTCCACTCTCCTCCTCCTGTATCTGTTAATTACCATGCATGCTTTTAATAATTAATGCTGGTGATGGATTAATTGATACGTTTCGTTTGAACTCTAGTGTCTTGCTTGTTCTGCACTTTAGACATCTGTCACAGCGCTCTCACTTTTGTTTGAGAGTTTGATGAAGTGATGTCGGGCCGTTAACACAATAAACCCCTTTTACCCCCAAGACCATTAGCAAGAAACCGAGCGAAACGGAGCGAGAGAACAATATTAAAGGGTGTAAAAGACACGTATAGAGTGTGAAGCAACTGCTCGGTTTCAGTCTGCTCGTGTCGGATGTTTTAACAGTGAAAAACTAGACCGCATAAAACTCCCAAAGCTATCCAGTCTCACAATGGAAATATCATTCCAGTAATGTTTGCCGTGTACAGAAGCTCTCAGTGGTTGTTTGTAGCCTCATTCAAGAAAGGGTTTTTGAAAGACTAGGAATACAGAAGAACAACAGTTGTTTTTAATGATAGTAGTGTAGGAAAAACATTTGCTCATTTGATTGTTGTTTACTCACACACTCAATATTTAGTATGCACACACATTATGCTGCATATACATGATAAAATGCAATGGAAGTCAGAAATTGACACTAGCATCAACCAAATAACTAACTAACTAACTAAATTTATTTATTTAACACTGACACAAGCAAGATAATATTTTGTTTTGTAAGCATATATGATTATCAATATAATATACATTAAGAGAATCATTCAAAGACTAGGAATACAGAAGAACAACAGTTGTTTTTAATGATAGTAGTGTATGAAAAACATTTGCTCATTTGATTGTTGTTTACTCACACACTCAATATTTAGTATGCACACACATTATGCTGCATATACATGATAAAATGCAATGGAAGTCAGAAATTGACACTAGCATCAACCAAATAACTAACTAACTAAATTTATTTATTTAACACTGACACAAGCAAGATAATATTTTGTTTTGTAAGCATATATGATTATCAATATAATATACATTAAGAGAATCATTCTTACAAAATAAACCCCTTCAAGGCAATACAACACACCATCGACTATATAATATAATATAATATAACATATTAATGGGTAAATAAATAAGTAAATAAAAATGCATTCATTTATTTTTGATTCATTATTTTAAGATAATTATAATACAAATAATAAAGATTTCTTATAATAATAATAATACATTTTGTAATTCTCTCTATTTATTCATTCATTCTACTGTTTCTAATACATCTGTATACAGAAAAGGTGGTGTTCTAAAAAAAAATGCATCTGTCAAAAGCATTGAATCCTCTGACATTAAAATGTCCATTGAGAGAACCAGTAAACACTGTTATCGTGACCTTTGCCTGTGAGAGTTTGTAGGCCGAACATGCAGTAAAACCACTGCGGTTTCAGACTCTTGCTAATCCATTAGACTCTGATGCTGGAGATATTCCACAGCAAAACATCTTCCCACAAGCCTGCCACCCCTGAACCGTGGTAAATGAGAGGTAAAGGCAGTAGGCAGCAGCCGTCGCAGACACCTGGCAGTGAGTGTCAGAGCGGTGAAGCTCCAGTGACCCGCAGACGACAGGAACACGCACCTCTGAGTTTGCTCATTTGGACAGAATGAGCCCACGCTGACGCCGTGTTGTTCACTGCCTGTTTGTGAGATGCGCTTGTCTCTCAAAAACTCACTAATATGTGCGGGGAAAGCTTTCTCACCGCAGGATTACATATGAAATCAACTCTTACTCTAGAACACCACCAGTGCTCATACTGAGCTTCAGTGATTTAAACAAACTCGAAATATTAAACCACAGTGTATAACTTCAGTGAATTGTTTTTCAAAGAGATCAGTCTCATAAGTTTCACTTGATGGACGTTGAAATAAGTGGAAAAATCTCTTTGATTTACAAGGAGAAAACAAAGCCATTTTTAAATTAAAGCCATCTATCTATCCATCCATCTATAGATTTATCCATTCATTGATCCATCTATCAGTATCTATTTATCCATAAATCTATAGATTTCTCCATCTATCCATCTGATTGTCTGTCTACATGTCCATTTATCTATCCATCCATCATCTATACATCCATCTATCCATTATCTATTTATCCATCTGTCCATCCATGAATTTTTATCTATCTATCTATCTGTGTTTTATACATCTATAGATTTCTCCATTTATCCATCCATCATCTACCCAATTATTATCTATTCATCCATCCATAGATCAATCTATCTATCATCTGTCTATCAATCCATTTATTATTTATCCATCCATCCATGCATCTATCTATCTATATCTATCTATCCATCCATCCATCCATCCGCTCTCCAATAATTGAATTTTCTAGACCAAAAATCTAATCTTTTGATCAACTTAATGCATCCTTGCTGAATAACAGTATTCATTTCTTCTTAATAAAAATCTTACTGACCCCAAACTTTTGAACAGCAGTGTGTACTCACATTATTCACACTATCCCTTTAACAACAACAACAGCAACAGTTTATTTATACAGCACATTTGAACACAACCGAGGTTGACCAAAGTGCTTTACAAAGAATATAACACAAATAAAATAAAAGAGTAACAAGGAAATCAACAAACATAGTTTCGCTTCCCTTCAAGCAGTCTAGCGGCTGCATTCTGAACTAACTGAAGACGAGAAATTGAAGACTGAGAAATACCAAAATACAAAGAGTTACAATAACAAAGCCGAGATTATATAAAGGCATGGATAGCTGTTTCAAGATTTTTTCTAGATAGAAAGAGCTTAACTTTACTTAGAAGGCGAAGTTGGTAAAAACATGACTTAACTACAGCTGAAATCTGTTTATCAAACTTTAAGCTGGAGTCAAATAAAATTCCCAAGTTCCTGGCACACTGTGTATTATATGGAGTGAGGAAGCCAAGATCAAAATTAAAAGCAACATTTTCCCTAGGACCAAACAAATAATTTCTGATTTGTTTTCGTTCAGGTGTAAGAAATTGCTTGAAAGCCATAGCTTAAGTTCGTTTAGGCAATCTAACATTGGCTGAAGTGAATACTTATTATTACGCTTTAAGAACGAGTATGGATCGGTGTGTGATGAGTCTCTGGGATGTTCTTGACAAGTGAAGCGTAAAGAGGGCACCTTCAGGACACTCTTGACTTCCATTCGACCGCAGATTTTTCAGGCCAATTCACAGTCAGCACGTCACAAGTGATAAGCTTTAATTGGCTGGATTACAACGCCGCAGATGCTGGAGGAATGGAAAACCCTGGATGAAGAGCCCTGGAGTCACGGCAGAACAAAGCTACTGTACGCCCAGCCAATCTGACACATAATGTAAATCAAAAGAAAGTCCACAGGTGCAAACCAGATGAATGGAGAGGGTGTGGATGGAGGAGGAAGGCATCGCCGATGGAAAACTTTGAGCTCAAGAAAGGCAGAAGCCAAAAGGTACTAAAAACCGTATTTAGGTCTGAAGCACAAAGCTGTCAGAGTCGATTAATTCAGCTCGTGTGGAGAATCTACAACACTGCCTCTCTAACACAAGAACACAGACGCACGCGGCTCTCCGGGGAGCAACTAAAACACCTTTTAGAATACAAAACAACCTGAGCAGATCCATAACACAAGCCACTGTTTCTGCGCTTGATTTCTTGCGATACATTACAGATGTGCTGCTAAATGGAGACGTTGCTTTCGAAGCGAAACCTCAGACCTGCTAGTGGTTGTAAAAGCCCTGGGGTTTGGTTTCAGCTCTATATATTCCGCCACACTTCTATCATTATGTGAAGTCTGGGATAATGAATAGGTGATGAAATCACAAGCAGATGCAATCGGAAGTCAAGTGATATGTGAGGAGGATTTCTGACATGCCTGCAAAGACTGGCTTTGATTCACAAGTTGATATTTGTGGTTTCATGTTACTCATGTTTCACACACTATGTAAAGGTTTTTGTATATAAGAACACAAAATGCCTGTCATTCACAAAAACACATTCAACAGCCAGCACATTTTACCACGTAAACCCATTTGATGGAATTCCACAGATGGTTAAAAATCAGCAGATTCTGTCTGGACATGCATACATAATGCTTGGGCTGTTTTATTGAATGATTGATTAATTGATTGATTGATTTTGGTTTATGCTCACAGCTCCATTTAATTGATCAAAAATATAGTAAAAACAGTGATATTGTGTAATATTATTACAAATTAATAAATTCCATTAATACATTTTGAAAAGTTAGATTTATTAGATTTTTTTTTGTAATGTAAAGTGGTCAACAACTTTGATTAACCACCTTAATTAACTAATAAAATTAATTAATTGATAAAACTTAATGATTAGCTTAATGATCATTAAACTTCAAACTGAATGCAAAAAAATAATTTACAAACACATTGGTTTGTGTTTATTTTTTAAAAAGTACATTTTTAAATTCAAATTAGGTTTATGATAATAGTATTATTATTACATTTACATTTAGTCATTTAGCAGACGCTTTTATCCAATACGATATACAAATGAGGACAATGGAAGCAATCAAAATCAACAAAAGAGCAATGATATGCAAGTGCTATTGTCACGTTGTTGCTACTGTGAGGGAGCGAGGAACGAGGAGACGTGGAGTACTTCAACAAGGAGACTTTATTAACCCAACACAAGGGAACCAGGAAAACACACGTAGCAGGAGAGGTTTACATATACAATACCGGACACCGAACTAAGAACATGGGAACACTTTATATACACATGACATGACGAGGGGATGACGAGACACACCTGGGATCAATAGAACTAAACGGGAAACACCTGGAACAAATGATAAGGACAGGAACCAAATATGGGCATAGAAACACATGGGGAGCAAAACACACACAAAACACGAAACATAGTCTGACAGCTATAACAAGTCAGCTATAACAAGTTAGCTTAACGCAGCACACGTAGCAAGGTTTTTTTTTTATTATATAATAAATAAAATGAAAACAGATACAATAGAAAAATAATAGAGCAAGCTAGTGTTAGAGGCCTTATTTGCATTTGTTAATTGAATAATAAATAAAAAGAAAACAAATAGATAGAATGCAAAAAGATTAGAAAAGCTATTGTTATTTACGGTTTACAGTAGGTAAAAAAGGGGTGCAGAGTCAGTGGTGGTTTTGTAGGCAAACATTAATGCCTTGAATTTTATGCGAGCAGCTATTGGTAGCCAGTGCAAATTGATAAACAGAGGAGTGACGTGCATTCTTTTTGGCTTATTAAAAATTAATCTTGCTGCCGCGTTCTTGATTTATTGTAATGAGCCCTGAGGCACCCCAGTAGTTAGATGTTGCGACTTGGACCCCTCACCTCTCCAAGATACCTTGAAGGACCTATCTGAGAGGTAAGACTCAAACCACTGAAGTGCAGTTCCTGAGATGCCCTTTGCCAATAGGGTTGACAGGAGGATCTGGTGGTTAACCGTGTCAAAAGCAGCGGACAGATCCAGTAAGATAAGTATTGATTATTATTTATAATTATTATTATGATTATTATTATTATTATTCAATGATGTAGTATAAGTTTGTATTTTCATAATTAAATGCCAATTTCCTCCAAATTTGGTGCAATTTTTTTTTTAATTAGGACTTTACATGCTAATACCACAGATTTCCCTAGAGACTTATAAGAATGTTTTATTTACCTGAACAAATGCAAATTCCACAAAATTTTAACTAAAATTATCAAATGCATGAGAAAGAGCTCACAGATTTCATATGGGGAACTATACAAAATGTTATGTACATAAATGTCTTTTCCACAATTTCCCTAAAATGATCTGAAGAATGTGCCAAATTATCTGTCCTCATAAGGGTATAAGATGCTGTAAAGTACAAAAATACTTATTGGTTATTGTTTAAAAAAAAAAAAAAAAACTTTAAAAGAAAGTAGTTGCCTCAGGCTAACATGCCTAAATCAAAAGGTTTTTATGAAAGCTTTGATGGGCAGTGACTCACCACTGGCAAGAATGGTGTGATTTGTGTTCAGTGTGTGTTTTATGCATTCCAGGTCTCGTTTTATTGGTTTGTTTTTCTCAGCCTAGCATGACGTTTTTTCTTAAATGGACCTGGTAGCGGGTTTAAAGCACAATGAAGTCAGGAGGAGTCATCTGCATCTGAATGGTGCTTTAAGTGAGTATGTTTCTTTCTGGCTGAGTCACGCACAGACGTTTACTGTGGAGAGTGAATCAAGGCAGAAACACAGGATGCTTTCGTGCTGTGTGCGTGCAGGCGAAGCAGGAAGACGTCCAGCTGGTGTCTGCTCTGCTCTGGACTCACCGTTCACCTGTGGAGCGCTCGCTCCCCGGGACAGGCCGTCTACACGGTAAACACTGAAGCAGGGCTCTGACACTGAGCCGCAAATGTTGCTTGCTAAGAACTGCTTCCTGTGGGACCCAACAGGGTATTTGAAGGTTGTATTCAAATAAAATGTAATAACCTGTGCTCCTGTTATACAGAGAACACTTTTCACTATCTAATCGATTCGGATAGATCAAATTAAGTTATTTTTATCTGTTTTAACTCCCTGTTTTATGTCACATTACACAAGGAAAATTGGTTCCAAACACTTTTGCACTTTGACTTGAATGAATGAATGAATGTTATTATTATTATTATAATAAAAATTATTAATAGTAATAATCATCATCATCATCATCATAATGAAGAATAATTAACCAATCCTAATATTATAATAACAACAACAACAATAAAAATAAAAGTATTGGTTAATTGGTTTAGAATTGTTATTGTTATTATTACTAATTATAATATACTTATTACTTAAATTATTTTTATTAGTAGTAGTTTTAATTTGTAATATGAATTATTACAATTATAATTATTATTTACTTAATTAGACAGGTATAATTGGAAATACTACTACTAATAATTACAATATAATAATTATATTTATCAAATGTGTTATTATGATAAGGAATATAGAAAAAGGATATACAGTATATATATATATATA
>NW_015505235.1:808423-872479 GCF_001515645.1 Sinocyclocheilus grahami | reverse complement strand
ATATATATATATATATATATATATATATATATATATATATATATACACATGTGTTTTTTATTATGCTATCATGTTTTATTGTGTTAGTTAGCTGTATTTTTTAGTTATTTTTTACCTAATCAAAATAACCCAACTGCAGTTTGATTGAGATTAATTGGAATGCACAATGAAAAAACATGATTTTGGAAAATTGTTAAAAACTGAGTTATCTGTTTTTGCAAATGAACTCTTCATATATTCTTTTTTTAATAAAATAATTAAATAAAATGACTTATTTTCGAGGTTGTAGAAGGGCACGAGTAACACAAGTGGAGTCTCATGGTGCTGCTGACATGAGTCTCCTGACTTCTAGAGGAGAAGCAGAGTCCCTGCTGTTATCAGAGCGATGTAAAAGATAACAGACGGCTCGACAGAACAAGACGAGAAAGGTCACGGCGGACGGCTTCAGCATTAATGCTGTTTATCACAACGGGTTTTATCCGTGATTATATCAGAATGTGACGGTAGTAAACAGAGCTCTCAACCCTGCGTTCAGTGTCAAGAGAGCATGCATAGGTCAGCAGGAAATCTAAATGGAGCAGATTTACTTTACCAATACACACTCGGTCTTATGAATGATTCATCAGTGCATGTTATTTCAATTGAATATCTGTAATCGTTCATCAAAATATAATAAAATGCTCTACTTCTATAACAACTTTCCTTCTCAGTTGACAACCACCTGCCAACACAGAGACAACCTTTCACCATACAATCAATTCATGACGAACAAAACTAAGTGCTGTCCCACAGCTTTATGACTTCTAGAGGAGAAGCAGAGTCCCTGCTGTTATCAGAGCGATGTAAAAGATAACAGACGGCTCGACAGAACAAGACGAGAAAGGTCACAGCGGACGGCTTCAGCATTAATGCTGTTTATCACAACGGGTTTTATCCGTGATTATATCAGAATGTGACGGTAGTAAACAGAGCTCTCAACCCTGCGTTCAGTGTCAAGAGAGCATGCATAGGTCAGCAGGAAATCTAAACGGAGCAGATTTACTTTACCAATACACACTCGGTCTTATGAATGATTCATCAGTGCATGTTATTTCAATTGAATATCTGTAATCGTTCATCAAAATATAATAAAATGCTCTACTTCTATAACAACTTTCCTTCTCAGTTGACAACCACCTGCCAACACAGAGACAACCTTTCGCCATACAATCAATTCATGACGAACAAAACTAAGTGCTGTCCCACAGCTTTGTCTGACTAATTATTTTGTTTCGCTCAAAATTTTATTATATAACAGAAGTCAAATGGGTTGTAAACCTGCTGATTTTACTGAAGAAACTGAGGACTTTGAGGACAAAATCTTCCTCTTTGACACCGCTTTTCTCCTCTCTGTGGCATTTAGCATGAATTAAAATCCATTGGTTAATTGGCCTGATCTTCTTGATGTTGTATAAAGCTAATCTGCAGGACCAGGCAGTTTTAGCAATGTGGTCTGAGAAAGTCAGCTGATCATCAATCATAACTCCAAGGTTTCTGGCTGTTTTTGAAGGAGTTATGGTTGATGTGCCTAACTGGATGGTGAAATTGTGATGAAATGATGGGTTTGATGGAACCACAAGTAGTTCTGTCTTGGCAAAGTTGAGTTGAAAGTGATGGTCCGTCATCCAGCAAGAAATGTCTGTTAGACATGCTGAGAGGCGAGCAGCTATCGTCGGATCATCAGGATGGAATGAGAGGTAGAGTTGAGCGTCATCAGCATAGCAGTGATATGAAAAGCCATGTTTCTAAAGACAGAACCTAGTGACACGATGTAGACAGAGAAGAGAGTGGTCCAAGAACTGAACCATGAGGCACTCCAGTAGTTAGATGTTTTGACTGGGACAGTTCCCTGAGATGCCCTTTACCAATAGGGTTGACAGGAGGATCTGGTGGTTAACCATGTCAAAAGCAGCGGACAGATCCAGCAAGATAAGTATTGATTATTATTTATAATTATTAATTATTATAAATCAAATGGGTTGTAAACCTGCTGATTTTACTGAAGAAACTGAGGACTTTGAGGACAAAATCTTCCTCTTTGACACCGCTTTTCTCCTCTCTGTGGCATTTAGCATTAATTAAAATCCAATCAAAAGCGATTTCTGTTTTAAAAGGATTCAGAATCAAAAGGTAAAATTGACTGTTGCAAAACACTAGTGATTGAACACAATGTTCAAAAGCCGAAGTCTCTCTGCCGGGATTAAAGTTGACTCATGTTGTGGCAGTGATTCATTCTCTCCACATTAAACAGGTGAATTCTCCACTAAGCCACATCCTCCGCTACGGACAAGCTAAGTTAATTAGCCCATTGTATCCGGCCTGTAGTTTGTCAAAGTGGCACAAGAGAAGCCTTTCAAGAGCACAATCAAGATGGCAGTCAGTGTCATTCCTCTACAGCAGACTGAAGTCAACGCATCGAATGGGAATCTGTCAGACATGCAGATTTATGCTTTAAATCTATACGCTGACCAGCCGAGCCAAAACACATCTGAACTCGAGCCGTCATGACTGTCAACACACCGGAGAAAAACTATTGCTCAAGAGTCTGCTGTCAGCACAGGTGAATCTCGTGAAACTTGTCAGGATGTCTGGCTCGTTTTTCACCAAAAAACGACAGGAACTAGAGCTTGCTTAAATATATACAAAAAAGGAATATTTATACATCACACATTGTGTTATCATTTTATTAGATTATTTTCATGGAAATAAAGTGTATTTCCCCACACTTTTTATTACTATAATGCAATTTTTTTAATGATATATTAAAGTAACATATAACGTATCTTTTTATTTAATTGAATTTTTTATTTTTTTTAACATGATTGTCATTGTTTCTTATTTTCATAGTAAGTATATTTTCCAACCATTTTTATTACTGTAATACAAAATATAATGATGTTTCAAGAAATATACTGAGTAAATATATATATATATATATATATACACACACACACACACATCATGTCCACCACCATTATACACACACACACACATCATGTCCACCCCCATTATATTTTAATATATATATATATATATATATATATATATATATATATATAATTTTAAATAATAATTTAATGAAATTTAATGAAAATTACAAGTAAAATGTCTGGATATAGTCAAAGTATAATAATGTAAATCTAAATATGTTTAATTGTAATGAAAATAATTTCACAATGCTTTATAAAACTTAAAATGCTTTATAAAATAGAATATAAAAGGAAAATATTTTTTCTTTTTCTTTTGATTTTTGGGTGAAATATGAGCTGGCGTATTTTGGTTGGATTCACCCAGCCAGGATCCTGACAAACGAAAATAACATCATGCAGGCCACACTGACAGAGCTATTACAGGTGCATCATTTCCTGTGAAATGAAACGGTTTAAAACAGACCTTTTCTTTTAGCATGTCAATTCCGCTGGTCTCCCTCCATCTGTCCATGGGGATACTAAAGCATAACGTAATGCGAGTGCTGCCTGCGGGGATCAAAGACATCCTTTGGTCTCAAGTTCAGTCTATAAATGAGAGGAAATCTCAGAAAAGATGAATTATAAGTACAGCCCGCCCGTCTTTCATCTCTGCTCTTCATCATTCTCTTTTCATCACTTTCTCATGTGTCACACACTGATTCAGCAGCGAGACTTCCTGTCTTGTGTCACTTATTAAAAATTCAAGACAGGAAAAGCTCACAGCTACAGCCAAGAGACGAGACATGCCAACACAAACACTACAAAACAGAACAACTGAGAATGAGAATGAGAGAATAGAATAGAATAGAATGATAAAGAATGATGGCTAGTACGTTAGAACGATAGATAGAATGACAGAACGATAGATAGAACGATAGAACGATAGATAGAACGACAGAACAATAGAACGATAGATAGATAGATAGATAGATAGATAGATAGATAGATAGATAGATAGATAGATAGATAGATAGATAGATAGATAGATAGATAAAGCTATAGGCTAGATAGAAAGACAGAGAATGACAGAATGATAGAATAGATAGAAAATTACAACATTCAAAGAATAATAGTGTAAGGGAAACAGGTCAATTTAGCTCAAAGGGAATCATTTAAGATTTTAAAGACATTAATGAGGAAAAAAATTAACTTAAATGATTTTAGCAAATGGCTGCAATATAACAAAGAGTGAACAATTTAAGGGGGTCTGAATACTTTCCGTACCCACTGTATGTGAATGTATGAAGACCTGAGATTAAGAGGTCTGTAAGGAATCTCTGAAAGTCTGCTCTTTGTTAGAGTTGGGGGAAGTCAAGCTACAGAGCTCGTGATTGTGGTTACTATCACGTGAGGGTCATGCTGTCATCTCTTTGACCATTTAATCTTGATTACTTGCCCTAAAATTGACAATCTCCTTCCTGAGTTGTTATGATCAGTGTGTTCCTTTTGTGTTAATGTTGAAAGCTGTTCTGTGAAAGAGTTGGTTAGGCTTGCTTCAGACTGGCTAGTGCTAGGGTCTGATTTATGAACATCCTGTTGTCTTGGGCCTCTGTGGAATTCGGCTCCTCATGTTTCAACCATGTTTTGACCAAATCTTAGATTGTCTGATTCGGTCTGATATCCAACACATGTGCTAAAAAAAATGATCGAAAGAGACAGAATGTTAGAAAGAATAATAGAACAATAGAATGAACATTAGAATGACAGATAGAACGATAGAAAAAACGATGGAAAGATAGAATGATAGAAAACAGAATGATAAACAGAGGAACAAAACAATAGAAAAACAATAGATAGAATGATAGAAAGAACAACAGATAGAACAATATAGAATGGCAGAATGATAGAAAAACAATATGAATGTACAGCGCTCTCTTCCACCTTCAATACCACGACTGAGGTGCCCTTGAGCAAGGCACCGAACCCCCAACTGCTCCCCGGGCGCCACAGCATAAATGGCTGCCCACTGCTCTGGATGTGTGTTCACGGTGGGTGTGTGTTCACTGCTGTGTGCGCGCACTTTGGATGGGTAAATGCAGAGCACTAATTCCGAGTATGGGTCACCACACTTGGCCTCATGTCACGTCACATCACTTATATAGACAGGTGGGTGGCTTTCCTAATCAAGTCCAATCAGTATAATCAAACACAGCTGGACTCAAATGAAGGTGTAGAACCATCTCAAGGATGATCAGAAATGGACAGCACCTGAGTTAAATATATGAGTGTCACAGCAAAGGACCATGTGATATTTCAGTTTTTCTTTTTTAATAAATCTGCAAAAATGTCAACAATTCTGTGTTTTTCTGTCAATATGGGGTGCTGTGTGTACATTAATGAGGAAAAAAAATGTACTTAAATGATTTTAGCAAATGGCTGCAATATAACAAAGAGTGAAAAATTTAAGGGGGTCTGAATACTTTCCGTACCCACTGTATATCAAAACTTAATTTCGGATTTTTAATATGCATTGCTAAGGACTTAATTTGGACAACTTTAAAGGTTGTTTTTTTTCTTCAATATTTAGCTTTTTTTTGCACACCTCAGATTTCAGATTTTCAGATAGTTGTATCTCGGCCAAATATTGTCCTATCCTAACAAACAATAAATCAATGGAAAGCTTCTTCATTCAGCTTTCAGATGATGTATGAATCTCAATTTCCAAAAATTGACCCTTTTGAGGGCCAGGGTCTCACACACACACACACACACACACACATACAAATATATTATTATTATTATTAAATATGCATATACATATTTTTTTCTTCTATTTTTCTTTTTTTCCCAAAAACAAACCACTTCAGACTATTTCAGTTCTGTCCTGAGGCAGATATTAGATGCTGTGCGGCAGAGGTGAGATGATCTAGTGACAGTACAAGAAAGCTGATGTTCACTGTGGTAACCTGATTAGAAGCACAAAGGGACTTGAATGAAAAAATAACCAGGATTCCAATATGAAGGAAAGACCGTTAAAAATATAAGCAATACTTCCTGGTATTATCATCAGATCTGATTCTATTAGAGATCAGACTGGTTCTGTGCCTACAGGCCTTCTGGACTTCATTTTTATTACGTCTCCTGAAACTCTTCACATTCTACTACCATTTTCCCCAGTAAACATCTCAGCAAGTTTCTGAGAAGCATCAACTCTATACGGATTTCCTCACATTCCATACATCCAACACACAAAAATAGTAATGCACACAGACAAATTTGCACAAACAGAAAAATGTGGGAAATACTTCAAAGAGCATGTTTGAAGTGTAAAAGGATGCATATCATCTTCCGCCAGCACTGTCGCATTTGATATGAGCGTTTGATATTTTGATCTTTTTTCACACTGGGTTCAACAGTCTGCCGTACGTAAACACACACTCCTATGCTGATGTATACAGCACATCAGACATCTCACATACATTTCACCAGTGCACTCACAAACACAGGATTTACACAGAGTTCACAATACTGATATTACAACATATGTAATTAATGCAGCCTGAAGCACTTTATATACTGCATTCATCCCAGAATTTGGCTAACATTTTGGCAAGGTTCTCTCAAAGTTATGAACAAACATTCATAGAATGTTTGTTCGGACTTGTCTGGTCTTTATTAATGTTCTTAAAACATTAGCACAAAAACATTATTATTACACAATTCATGGAACGTTTTATTTTCATACATTTAGAGATATGTTTTGGAAGGGAAGTTATCTGGTATTTATTAATGTTCTCCGAGTGTTATTTATACACCGCTAATGGAACATTTTATTTCTGAAACATTTTAGTCGGACGTTCATCTAATGTTTTTTTTAAATGTTATTATTACTTCTTTGAGAACTTTTAGAGAACTTTCAAAGTAACATTCCCATAATGTCTGCCAAAATTCTAAAATGGAATGTTCCCTTACCATTCGCATAACCCTGTTTGCATAACCTCTTTGTTTTCTTTCTATTAACACATATACAAAATATTTATTTTTGGAATTGGTTGATCATAGGCCTCACTGCTCTGGGCTTATACATCTCATTTTTGAGTGAAAAAGCATTATTTGTGAATAATTTTGCCAGTTTTCACTCAAAAAAGGTCTATGATCAATCAGCTCCAAAAATATATACAGATATCATTTTTATTTTATTTTATTATTATTTTTATTTTGGTAGGCTGGATATTTTTGACTTGGATTACCACAAATGTAACAAGGTAGGGGGAAAATACAAGTATAAAAATTACCAAAAATATTTGGCAAGTGGTAATACCCTGTGTGAGCACAATTAATATTCAATTACAGTCCAATTTGCATTTTCGGTAAAAAAAATAATAATAATAATAAAATAAAATTATTACATTAAAAAAAAAACTCCCATTATGTTAAAATAAGGTTTTGACATCCTTATAATATTTGCATACTGTATTGTAATTGGTCTTTTTGCAAGTAACTTGCATTTTTAAGCACGTTTATAAAATACAGACATACAATGTCTTTCTCATGCGCAGCAAAAAGGAAGAAAGATTACTCATACCATTTCACTACATTATCTAGTCATTTTAATCAGTAAAATCAATTATGCAACAAATTAGTCAATATTACCACTAATATGTGCGTTTGGATTAAATTAACTTTTATATATGCATGCATAAATGAGTTTCAATATGTGCCAGCCTGAGGATGAGGAAAAACGCTTCGTAAAGCAGCTCTGGAGTGATATATATGGTAAAAAGCACTATACAAAGACTGAACTGAATCCTTCAAGCAGAACCAAAGCTTAAAAGTTACTTTCCAGAAATGCACTTGAAGTTACTATCTAGGGCTTTGTCATGCACACAAACTGTATGGATTCCTAATACACATTCCCAAATGCCGACAGGCATCTTTCCCATCAGCCACTGTATTTAATGGGAGCAGCCAATTAATGTTGTCAGCCGATGGAGAAGGATTGTGCTCCTGCCCCCTCGGGGATTAATCATTTCTCAAGTACCCCTGATACTGACAGTACTGCTCTTTAAACTCTCTTCCTCACATATTCTTCCTCTTTCGTGGCCGATCTGTGCCCATGGCACTGTGAGATCCCAGTATCTCCGTTACCTTTGAAGGTCAGAGCATGTGAATGCAGAACGAACCACTAGATACACGGGAAGCTCCCTAATCGCAGAGGACTGATACGCTTTTGTATTTTTCTAGACAGGAAACCAATGGCCTAAATGCAACTGAGTGTTTCCCTTCCTTCCACAGGTTTAGGTTATAAATAATTTAGGTTTAGGTTATAAATTGCAAAATTGCAATACCAGTCATATACTGAGGATGTCGTTTAGTCAGAAATAATATAATATAATATAATATAATATATGCAATTATTTTCACTTAAAAATAATCAAACTAAAACCATAAAATAAAATAAACTTTGACTGAAATAACAAGAAATATATATATTTTAAAACTTTTTAAATGCATCTAGTTTAATTTCTGTCATGACAACTCTCTGAGGGATTGGCATGGTAATATACATGACAATGTTAATGTACTTGGTCTTGGCAGAATAGATCTGCTACGCTGCTGCTGCTGCTGCGGCAGAGCAAGTACCGAGACTTGCTACTGCCAATACATCCACAACATGCTGCTGTGAGCATGTAAGAAATACTGCTGCTGCAGATATAACATACATTAAATAACCCCCATATAGCATACATGAATCACCTCGTAGCAGATCTATACAGGTGGAGCTGGGGAGGGTGGAGGGTTTCTGAAGCAAGCTGCAACTGCTACAGCAAGCACTAGTCATATATTTGAATGTTGAGCAGCGAGTTCATTGGCTACCGATACAGGAGAGAACCAATCAGCTGTGCTGTGTGATAATGATGTCATTATGTCAGATTGAGTTAGCCCTATCGGACTGCGCCATCTAGAGTTTCATGCCAGAACTCTGTATTTAGTTTATTTTTATGTAGTAAAATAACAAAAAACTAAAAATGAAATAAAATGGATAAAAACCTATATAAACATTTTAAAAAACATACTAATAAAAATAACAAACACAAAGACAAACTGAGATGAAAAAATAAAATATAAAAATAAAGAAATTCAAAACTTTAATAAAATGTATATAATAAATTACATTTATATTAAGCATGTAATATGTATAAATATATATATATATATATACACTAGGGCTGGATTTTGACACAAATTTCACGATTCGATTCGATTCTCCTCACAATTTGCGATTAGATTCGATTCAAAATCGATTATTTTGGATATATATCAGGTACAGTACATGCCAAATTTTCTCAAGGAAACAAATCTCTCAATTAATGTTGTAAAATATACATGAGAGTCAGTTGGTTCTACATTACTATAATATTGAAGGTTAAAATGGACTGATTCGTTAAAATTACATTTAATTAAGTTTTTAAAATAAAGTTACAATTACATAATAATATTTCTACTTCAATTAGTTTTTTTTATATATATATATAATTGAGTACTGATTGAGCGATTACATGAGACAGGATACGGATTGTAAAGTTGTACTCTTTCTTTTAACTTACCTTCGGATGTTTAGTCATGTTTATTTTGTGCTGAAACTGGTATTAATATGGAGGAGATTATTATTTCACGTGCACCTTGCACTGCGCAACTGTTGATCGAGGCGCTACAGCGATCTGTCACTCCACATTAAACAGAGCCAAAATGGCATTTATTGTTTGAATACTGCAATGCAATGGACAGAATTTGAAATCTGAGACTTTGTTTCACATTAAAAGTACCAAAGCACAATGCTTATTGCGATATTTTGGATGGGAAGCGCCCTTCAATGTTCCGTCCATTAACTGAAAACAGGCTAGACTAATCGATTCTTGGGATTTAAGAATTGATATCGTTCCATAAAAATGAGAATCGATTAATATCGAGATATCGGTATTTTTTACCCAGCCCTAATACACACACTTAGATATTTAATGCATTTTAATATCTAATATTTATTTTTTAATCCTAAAAGTAGGGTTTTTCCTTGCACATTTCAAAAACTGCATTTTTTTCTACTAACAAACAGAAAGCTGCTAAAAGAAGGCTGCTGTGAATAAGTAACTCAGTGGGAATGTGAGACGCCTGGATTCACACATCTAAATGTGTCTGCGACAGACCTTATTCTGCAGATTTAATTACAGGTAAAATGCACATGCAAATTCATTCAGTCTGATGGGAACGTTTGCCTCATAATCAATATATGACACAGTGCTGATATTTGTTTGGTATTAAAGGCAATTTAATATCAATTAACATAATTTCATATTGATTGTTAAATTGATCAAAGCGCTGCAGCATTCCCGCAGATAAAACATAATGAATCAACTGTGACAATTCAACACATAATACCTGGTGAAACAATCAGGGTGCAGCGCAAATTGATTTACTTGATCGCATTTATTATTTACTTAATTATGCATTCATCACCCGCTGAGGTCAGAATCTCTCAGCTGCTGTTTACTAAAATCACATCCACTTTTATTCACAAAAACAAGATTTTTAGCAAGAGAAGTCCACCCTCATGACCCATCCCATCTGCTGGATGCATATTGCATGCAAGGATTTCTTAAAACAGCTATATAGTCAATCACAACCAGCTACAGTTAGGACTTTTGAGACTCTAAATCTCACGCAAAAACACAATGACCTGTGATTGGTCGCTTTACTGGTCAGTCAGGTGCAAGTGGGTGGTTCTTATCCAGAAAAAGCAGTCAATGTGACCGTAATTCTGTTAACCTCGAGTTGCAATCAGAAAACTAGATTAATAATAAGCACTACTCTTTGACCTTGGTATTCCTAATGAATGAAAGCACAGTCTTCACTTTTCTTATAACAGGCGCCCTGTAATTATCCGTAATTAAGCGACTGCTGCAGAGAGAAATTAGCCGATGCGTCACGCAGAACATTTTCACAGTTATCTAGCAGTGTCATTCACCTTTACACGTACTTGCTAACACACAGGTCCAGTACACACTTTCATAGACACACAACAAACAGTGGAGAAGCACGGCTCTTCAGCCACCTTCCCACACAAACACATGCTACGCTTCCTCACGCTGTTAGCATGCACGTCACTGTGCTCAAACACACACACGCATGGTAGAAATCAGAGTGAGAGTCTTATTAATATCTACACTGACTTCACCGTCAAAAAAGAACAGTGTCTTTGTTAACTGTCTGTGCAGTGAGCCATCTGGTGAAAACTAAAACTCGACATAAGCAGGCGTTACACATCAAGTTTACCGTAACAAGTCATCCTCTGATGAAATTTGGAATTATTTTACAATAATGTTGAAATATCTTTAGTATGAACATTTTTATGTATTACTGGAACTAAAACCAGTACGGTCACACAAAGTGATTTTATCAATCTATGTACCTATCAATCTTTAATTCTATCTATATAAAATACAGTAAAAATAAATAGAAATAAATAAATACATTATTATTATTGTTGTTGTTGTAGTTGTACAATAATTACAAAAAAATTCAATAATAAAAATTATTTAATTGAACAATTATATAATAATAATAATAATAAGCATTTATTATTATTGTTGTTGTTATTATTATTCAACAATAATAATTATGAGTAAATAAATATTTGCAAATTACAAAATGTATTTTGCTTGTCATAGTAATGGCAGGCTAGGTTTTTGTCTAATATATATATTTTTTTAAATAAGTCTCTTGTGCTTACTAAGGGTGCATTTATTTGAGCAAAAATACAGTAAAACAGCAATACTGTAAAAAATAGCTCTTTCTCTTTGCATATTTAAAAAAAAAAAAAATTATTTATTCTTTTGATGCAAAGCTGAGTCGTGAACCATGATACTTTTTTCAGGGTTTTTTATTGAAGTTCAAAAGAACAGCATTTATTTAAAATTTAAATCTTGAAATGTGTAACATTATAATTGACTTTATAGAGACTTTTGATCAATTTAAAGCATCCATGCTGAATAAAAGTAATAAAAGTATTAATTTCTTATAAAAAAAAAAAAAAACATCCCAAACTTTTGAATGACATTGTACTATATATACACAAAAATAAAACACAGCTACAGCATCTTAAAACTGTGAGCAGATACTGCACATCAACAGGTGAACCAAACCCAAGGGCAGAATATAAAAACAACCTGCAGACATATTCAGTCTGTAAATGCAACACAGAAGAAAATATACAAAGAATACAATCACCAAATAATGAGAATGAATTCCTGGAGACGCACAAGAGACTCCCATTCTTCTGTGCTGAACCATTGTTTTATTAGGCGAGCAGCATAAGAAGTTTGCCCAAAAATTGCTATTGTCAGAAAATTTCATGGTTGCAGGAGCAAAGGCATCATTTGAGGAGTTGCGGGGCGGGTGAGAAACACTTTTCTTGCTCTCAGAAAATGAATTTCAAGCATTAATGCCTCCAGTTCTGCGGCTCACGCCTTGCCGACCTCACAAAAACACTTCAAATGAGTCGCGTCTGCCGGGGTGCAGAGGTCCAGACGGATACACAAACACACGCATCTGCGCTCGACCAGCTAGTGAACAACCTCACTGGTAGAGATCTTAGTTAACCTGCTTGACTCTGAAACCAGCACCTGCGAAGTGAGTAATATGACCTGAAAAAATGGATAAATCAAAACTAAATTGGCTAAGCATATGATCTCTCCCCCTCTGGTTTGCTTTGCGGATAAAGGTGGCCTCGTCTGAGGTGAACGGGTTACTTTGACAGACCGATGGTTATGACAACTGACCCACACACTTCTTTCATACTCCATTTGGTTTGATTTCCATCGCTTTACCAGCCACCGAAGGTAGACGGAATCAAGCGCCCACTCACATCTTTGGTTCGACTTTAATCATCAAAGCCGAGCAGATGTTATGCTGGATGTGATCATTAAATTAAGGTTATGGCACTCGTGATAATGATTACATTTATGATGATCTCAGGACTATAAAGCGTCATCTCATTTGCAACTTGTAATCGTGTTACAGTTTCAGCCATTCTCAAAATCTGAAATGACTATTAGCTTAGGTTAAAACAAACCTAAAAAAATCACAAATGTGTGGAGACCCATTGCTGCCACACAAGAAAATAAAAGGAAATAAAAAATCTAAATGAAGCGGTTACAATTATGAGATTAAAAGGAAAACTTGTCATAATTTTGCCATCATTTTGAGTTGTCATTTCAACTTTTCAAATTTTTATGATTTTGTATGATTTTGACTTAGTATCTCAATTGTGACTTTTATTTTATATTTATAACTTACTATCTCAACTTTTCCAACTTACTATTTGAAAACTTTCTCATAATTATAAACTAGTACCTCATCATTTTGACTTTATCTCATAATTATGACCTAACATCTAATAATTTTGACTGTCACATAATTTTGACTTAGTATGTTAATTTCTATGTTTCTATGTATTTCTAAGTCATCTCATAATTATGACTTAGTGTGTGTCGATTTCAACTTTTGTCTCATAATTATGACAGTATCGAAATTTCAACTTTTTATCTTGTAATTATGACCTAGGATCTCATCATTTTGACTTTATTTATCATACTTATGAAAAACAGTCAGAAACTCACTGCGCCTTCAAAACAAAACCAAAAAAGTTTCCCAAAAGTAGATAAGTTGAAAAAAGTCTGCACACTCCCATATGCAAGATAACATTTACTAAAAAAAACAAGGCACCTTGGCATAATTATAACAGCATCTCATCATTATGGCTTTTAATGAGATAGTATCTCATTAATATCATAATTATGACTTAAATAATTCATGACTTTGAGTATCTCATATTTATGACAGTAACCCAATTTCAACTTTTTATTGCATAATTATGACCTAGTATCTCATAATTATGACTTTTATCTCATAAATATGACTTAGTATCTCAATTTTGACTTTATCTCATCATGACCTAGTGTCTCATAATTCTTTTATATCACAATAACGACTCAGAATCTCAATATCAACTTTTTATCTCAAAATTATTTTGAGTAATTGACTTTTTTACCTCTTAATTTTGACTTCATCTCATAATTATGACTCAATATGTAACAAGACTGGATTTGCCAATATACCAGACTCTGCAATCTCCATATGTACTCAAATATGTTTAATAAAATTACAAGAAAACAAAATTATTCTTTGTTTCTCCTCTTTAAACGTGTCTCATTGAGGATTTCAAACAAAATCTCAACAATATCTCAAACTGTGCTCAGCTTGCCAAGATGACGAAAGTATGCAAAAGGCACACATTTCAAATTACTCCAAGAACAAGTCTAAACTATGCTACAGTCAACAATGGACTCGTATGTGTCTACTTAAATTCCTCAGAAAGAGTTTAAAGGAGGAAAAATGGCAAAAGAGATTCTTAAATGAAAGCAAACCAAGTCTCCTGAGCTCTGAAAGAGCATAAGTGACATTTCCCTGCTTATACAGTGCAGTTACAGCACATTTCATTCACACACTTTCATACAGACATCCGTTGAAAGACTTCCTTCAATGCTTCATCTCATTCTCTCTCACACTTCCTTCCTCTTATCACAAAATTCTTTATCAATGTACAGTCACAAGTGTGATGTGTTAAAAAAGAACAGATGAGATGTCACATCTGCACGGACATACAAGCGCAGCGTCTGTCACGAATATTTCTCTCAATTTAAAACCTGAAGCTTTTACTACTCATTTGTTTCCTGACAATCCATTCTTAATGAGAATTAATTTCAATTCATAAGTTATATAATACGTCACCTGTGATAGCTGACTGTCCACAGTAATTTACAATGCATTCATAATATAAATTTGACCACTTTATGTTTTTCCTGTGAATCAAAGCAGCGGCAGAAACATACAAAAATATACTTTGCACTTTTAAATTAGCGAGTTCAAAGGTTTCAGCCACAGGAGTAAAGTGACATGATCACATCCTAGTTTATAAGCACATTTCCAGCACTTCCATATTTATTTATCGCAAGCATGCACCAGCGGAGCTAAACACTTTACCAATTAACAAGTCATAAGAACCGGGGAGATGGAATCCATGAGAGAGAAGTCATCCTTCATGCAAAAATAAATCTTTTGTAACGCCACCTTTTTGCTACATTTAATAGCCCTGTTGCATCCTGGGATTGCGGCAATGGATTGTGACATTAGGCTGAGGTACCAAGGGGCGTGTCGCAACATGAAAATGTCTTCTGCAATCCACTCAGATGAGTGTTAATTGGAAGTAACCTGAAACAGTTCAGTGGCACTTCTCTCTGTTGGGATGAAACGAGCATGTGCTGCTGTCCTGTCTCTATACCAAGTATATTAAAAGTTTGACACTGCGTTAACATGATATTTCGCTTTTCTACCTCAACCTGAAATCACCTGAGACACCAGGGTCCCATTGAACCACGTCCGTGCTCACCTGAGACAGACTGGGCCTTTATATCTTCGCTATAAATTCTCATTAAAAACTACAAAAACAGTTAACTAGTATAGTGCAAGTTTGTTGTGTTTTTAAACTTCTTTGATAGACAATATTAAAGTCCTTCTGGAGCAAGTCAGTTCACTTGGTGACCATCTTAGCCATGGAGAGTTTAATTTCTAGCCATGCAAGTACAGCTAAAATAAAATAAAATAAATAGTGTGATGAAAAAAGGAATAGTTCTTATTGGAGGAAGCCAGTTCATTCTACTGCAATCCTAGCTATTACCTCTACTTAAAAGAGAAAAGACCAAAATCTCCAAAACTATCACTCAAGCTATAACATATTTCAAATCGACAATAAAATCTGACAACAAATTTTCACCTTTAGCTCAAAATCGAGTTGAAAAATTAGTGGTGGTGCTTGGCCAATAAGGTAATTGGTGAGACATCTGGCGCCTTCAAGTCTTCCTGGAAAGTTTTTGTTTATGAGTTTGCATGGTGTGATGTGAATTTTAGTAATTTGCATTGGAAGAAAATGGTCGTGACAATTTCATAATATTTCTCCTATTCACTCATTGACAAGCTTTTTAATGCTAATGGAACTAAATGAAGCGCAAAGTACATTAGGCGATGTTCTGTGATCTATGTATTTTGTGATTTCTGTGCTGCCATAGAGAAAGATGGGAAATGCAGTTTGGTAGTGCAAGCCTGTCACCTACTGTAAATCATTATCCAGCTAAATTAGTACTTTCTGAAGCTCTTCTTCCAGGAAAGCATTTGTAGATGGCAATTTTCCATCAACAGTAGATTAAATTAATTCAGAATAACTGTAGAGTCATTCACAATTACAGCTGAATTATGACCAACACCAGTTAGCTTACATCATAATTCTTAAATTGAGACAACTAACTTAGAAAGAAAATCCCTACACATATGATCATTTTCACACGACTTGAAGGCATCATTCTTTTTCTACAACTGCCATTTTAAGCATCCGGATTTCTCCAATTCATTTTCCTACTTAAACTCCTTAAACTGTTTCTGAAATAAATGTTTTTGATATAGACTATATCCATCCTGTAGACAGCTTTTTAAAATGTACATCAGCCTCTCAAAGCCATGTCATAGCTACTCAGAAACACCCGCTGAGGAAAACGCTGGCAGTGGGAAATGCGTTTTCAAGAATAATGGGATATTCAACAAGAAAAAGGGGGGGGGGGGGGGATGTAGGACAGGACTTGGTTTTATCCACTGGGAACTGATTGGATGGTGAAAAGTGTCAGGTGGTAAAAAAAATAAGAGGGGTTGATTACATCAGCTGATAAGGAAAGTCAGAAGAGTTTGGAGAAACAGATTTGGAGAAATGCAGCATTCCATCACTTGTTCATCAATGGATCCTCTGGGTGCCGTCAGAATGAGAGTCCAAACAGCTGATAAAAACATCACAATAATCCACACCACAGCACTCCAGTCCAGCAGTTAATGAATTGTGAAGTGAAAAGCTATGTGTTTGTAAGAAACAAACCCATCATTAAGATGTTTTTAACTTTAAACCATTCTGGCCAAAATGTGAATCCATAATCCATAATAATGATTTAAACTATGAAAAGTCCATCCTCTGTTGTCCTCTCACATCATAATGCACCAATATATTAGTCTAGAACTGTTTTGGACATTTTTTCACTTGCGAAAGGTACTTGATCTGTGTGTATTTCTCTCCTGATTCAGATGAGATTACTTTTCACTGGAGGAAGCGTTATTATGGATTCATTATGGATTTATTATAGATTATGGACTTTCAAGTTAATCTTAATGATGGTTTTGTTTCTTACAAACATGCAGTTTTTCGCTTTTCAAGATGGTAAGTGATGGACTGGAGTGCTGTGGTGTGGATTACTTGTAGATTATTGTGATGTTTTCATGTTTATCAGCTGTTTGGAGCTGGTCATTCTGACGGCACCCATTCACTGCAGATGATCCA
Organism: Sinocyclocheilus grahami; assembly: GCF_001515645.1. Classification (NCBI taxonomy): domain Eukaryota; kingdom Metazoa; phylum Chordata; class Actinopteri; order Cypriniformes; family Cyprinidae; genus Sinocyclocheilus; species Sinocyclocheilus grahami. The sequence goes on along the minus strand of NW_015505235.1, from coordinate 855,043 downwards.
CTGGTGAGCAAGTGATGTAATGCTAAATTTCTCCAAATCTGTTCTGATGAAGAAACAAACACATTAACATCTTTGATTGCCTGAGGATGAGTACATTTCAAGCCAATTTTCATTTTGGGTGAACTATTCCTTTAAGGAACACTCTGCAGTGTTCAAGTGCAAATATGGTGTCAGTGTTGTAAACTGATTAAAATATTTTTTTCAATTGCACACCTCAACTACTGCCAATCAAACCATTTTTATTTTGATGCCTACATGCAGGTTTTGATGTGGTCAGGTGAAATTTAAATGCACGCTCTTTTCTGTGTGCCGCACGCGCTCCTGCAGAGATAACATTAGAAGAGATGCAAGGTAAATCGCCTCGCTCTAGGGTGCCAAACAACTCCACGGCCACATATGTCAGGCATCTAAAGATGAGATTTAATGCACAACACCTACACGGCGAAAATGCATGCATCGCCAAAATCTCCATCACAACATTTCATTATTGCATAAAGGCACACAGCTGCAAGCTCACGGACAATGGAAAGAGAGACAGTTATGGGAGTGGGCGCCAAGCAGGTATTTATCTTTTCGCTGCGACTGCAGATTTTGATTAGCAGGTGCTCTGACAGAGGAGTGCGTGAGTCTTGGGTGCACTTGGGCAAATAGCAGATGGGTAATTTCAGGTTTTATACATGGGAAAAAAAATCTGTCACCTCCGCTACACGGAAGCCGGTTGGGGGCTCATCCGCCTCCCACTCGCTCCTTCCCACACATGCTCGAGAAAAATCGCACATGCTCGCGCTGAGACGTCTCCCCTGGGAGGCGGAGGAGATCTTATCCGCTCCCCAGTCCCAGGATTAATACTTTCTTCTAATAGTGCACTTATCTGGTCACGAACCAGAGCGAATCATTAGTAACTCCGTGTGAATGCAGGCTGGAGAGGGATCCTGGGGGGCACAATTAGTCCTGCACGCTGATAGCACCCTGCCACGGGAACCCTGCTTGATGTGAGGGCCGTCGGATGGCATGTTACGAGAGAGAGTCGGGCAACAGGGGAACGGAGGCAGATGGCCGGCAAACTCGAGTCTTTAAAATCATACAACATCATTGGTTTTTATGCATCTTTCAATTCTTTCTCTGAATGTTGTGAATTAAATTATTGAGCTTGACAGCCCTCTCATTTACTTTTCTATTGCATGGAAATGAGCAGCTTTGCTGCATTTTTTTCCCAATATTTTGTGTTGCATGTGTAAAAACGTCAGGCAGGTTTGGAGCGACATGAGGGTGAGTAAATGATGACAGAATTTACATTTTTACAGACTCAAACTAATATGCTAGAGGGTGCTATAAATGAGCAAGCATGGTGCCCACAATTGAAGCAGAAAGAGAAGCCTCCTGTGATACACAATGTGGGTCATTTAGTGACAAAATGGACAAACCTCGACATGGCACAGCACAGGAAAGCATGTCAGTGGGTTAAATGGGGGAAACATTAAAAAACATTAAAAGAAAAATGCTCACCGCTCTCTCACTTGTGTACAGCGCGAGGGCGGTGAGGTGAGGAAATTTATGGTTTGAGTACAGGAGAATGGGGCGCAGGCGGCGGCGCGCCGTCACGACGTGTCATTACAGAAATGGAAATGGGATTTATAGAGCCGCAGCGGCGCGCCGTGACTTCTGCCAAATGGCCATCGTTCCTGGGGGCATTACTCACAGCACGCCTCCCACCAGGACCTCAATACACACCCAATTACTATATGCTTAAAACTATTACTATGCACTCAGAATAATGCCCCTGTCCATTACTCTCGCCGTAGTCAACAGAGGAGCACGCTGGGAAAACAATCTCCCTTTCTGATGCACCTATTCAACAGGGTTGCAGTCAACGGCATGACATGATCAAGACTCATCCAGACGAACAACAAGAGATATATGTCAGAAAAAAGGTCATTCGCATGTAAAGTATTACAAAAAAATCTACCTGAAAATTGCTGCATTAAATTAAGGATAATCCAGTGGTCTGAACAAGACATTTTAACTCATGTTTTTAAATCTTGTCTAGTTGAATCTTGTATTAAAATAGGTGAATTTTGATTAATTGAAGTAATGGAAAAACACATACTGCCATGATTTATTGATAAATATAGTATTTCAGGTACAGTAGCAACTTTTACAGTGTCAAAAAGTATCGAAGTATTGCTGCATTCGAAGAAAGCATTTTATGTAAAGCTTTTTTTTTTCTTTTTATATCAATTTTAAGGCAACAAACCTGTGCATGAATTCATATCTTTCATAGAGCTGTAGTTGAATTTGCAGCTATTAGTGCAAAAAATATGAAATTATTAAATGAAAAATTTAAAGAATCTGACAAATATAAATAGGATTGCATAAAAATATGTAACATATATGAAAAAATTCAAAAGAAAAACATCTGAAAGAAATCCAATAAAGAAAGAAATGTAAAAAATCCACTATATATATAGTACCAATTCATAGTAAGGGAGTGATAGTATGTGTAAATGACACCAATGCTGAAATTTGATGTTTTATACTGAAACAACCTCAGTCTAGTTATTTTCAGTATGTGAAGCTTATGCCATGAATGGAATCGAGTGGGATTTCAAGTTTATCACACTGAAGGCAAAGCATTTACCCTGATAACTGATATAAGAGCAGCCGTCGTGGCAGGCAGCCAACCGCCAGCCAATGCACGCTGCTACAAGACCACTAACAAGAGATTGAGTGAAGTGAGAGATGGAGATAGAGTAGAGGCTGCTTAGTCTGTGTACATGCAGAAAAAAAAACACTAAACGGTTTAATACTATCACGCTGCAGTTCTTACTCTGTCTGGCACTGACTAATCGTTCAACAGTGTGTAACCCATGAGGAAAGGTCATCAGAAACTCTCTGTCAGTCTGAGGAAACTACTGTTGTTCTATCTAGCTATCTATCTATCGGCATAAATTTAGCCTTGACAGGCTGCTTAGTTAAAAATTACATTTCTATGAATTCAAATTGGAACTCAAATTTCACGATTCTGACATTATATCTTATAATTAAAAGTTTATATTGCATAATTCTGAGTTTATATCTCATACTTCGGAGTTGCTATCTCACAATTCAGAGTATATATCTCACAATTCTAAGTTTGTGAGAATGTCTCAAAATTCAGAATTTTTACATATAATTTTTTATACAAATCTCAGAATTATGATATATAAACTCAACATTATAAAATATAACTTCAGAATTGCAAGATATAAACTCAGAACTCTTGAGTTTACATCTCGCAATTCTGGGTTTACATTTTGCAATTGTGAGTTTATATCTCATAATTACAAGTTTATATCTCAAATCAGAGAAAAATTACATAACTGAGCGAATGACACTTAATGACAGTTGTCATAAACATGCATAAAAAACCTTCATATTCATGACATGTGTCATGTCATGATTATGTAGGTGTCATGTCATGATTATGAAGGTGTCATGTCAGTCTTATGCACACCCCTTCAAGTAAAGTGTAACCCAGAATTGCAAGATATAAACTCAGAACTCTTGAGTTTACATCTCGCAATTCTGGGTTTACATTTTGCAATTGTGAGTTTATATCTCATAATTACAAGTTTATATCTCATAATTCTAAGTTTATATCTCACAATTCTGAATTTATATATCAAATCAGAGTTTATATCTTGCAATTCTAAGTTTGTATCTCAATTCAGACTTTTTATATATACATTTTCAATATATATCTCAGAATTATGAGATATAAACTCAGCATTATGAGATATAAATTCAGAATTGCAAGATAAACTAAGAAGTCTGAATCTTGTAATTCTGACTTTTTCTCACAATTCTTACATCGAACAATTCTGAGTTTATATCTCATAATTCAGAGTTTACGTCACACAATTCAGAGTTTATAAAAGTCTGATTTGCAAGATGTAAACTTAGAATTGCTTTTTATAGTTGTTGTTTTTTTTAATCCCGTGGCGGAAATAAGTTTTCATAGTTTGCCACCTAAATTCAAAATTAGGGCTGCACGATAAATCGCATGCGATATTTAATGCGCATCTTGTTAGTAAAGCCGGTTCTGTAATCAGCGGTAAATCTCCATCACATGCGTGCTTTCACATTGAGCAGCATTAACTACACAGAGCCGTTGTTCACTGACAAGCTGCGCTAAACCACGATCATATATAATCGCATGCGATTTATCGTGCAGCCCTATTCAAATTCAGGAACTCATCTGAAATTTTATGGGCATTCTCAATACAGCTGTGAAGGACACACAAGCACATGATCAATTTCGATTTATTGTTTTTAATTAGAATTCTTCCTTAAAGAGAAACAGTGTTTTCATGCACCATTGACAGCAGTGAGCAACATTAAAACACGTGTCCCCTAGAGGCCTGTGAAATGTCAATAGGTCAGGTCATCTCATTCACAAGCTATAGGCATTTTCTAAAAGCCTCTGTACTATTACTATTTATATGCATTCATCAATGGTTTCTGCATCAGTGTTAATGGACTTTCTCCTCCAGTGTTCCTGTCCGCTGTCTCAAGGGCTGTTCTGCTCAAAATGACCCCCGCCAGACTCAGGCCTGACCTTCAGAGCCTATATAGGGGACAGAGGACATCATGAACGCTCAGGTCCCTTTGCTGGTAAAACTTTTTATTTCCATCTGTGTCCCTGTGTAGATTTTACATTTTATTACCGACCTGCCTCTTCAAAAAGATTGATGAATGGACGTAACGGTCTGTGTCTATGCGACCCCCAGCGGGCTAATGTGCGACAGCGAGCGATTTTATATGATTTGATTTACGATATCACCATATTGATACTCCATGACATTTGTGTTCAACTCGTACAGCTTTCTAAATTTGCAGAATGCATTAAAGCTTGATTTTATACATTAGAGCGCAGATAATTAAAGATATATATAAATGAAATCAAAATTTTAAAAAGCTTAATATGCATGCACAATATCTAGATACGCATTTACAAAATTTAGACATTTTCTCGTTAATTTAATGCATCCTTAATTTCTTTCTAAAAATCTTATGATTATACAGTAATACTATAGGATGCATTAAATTAATGATCTTTTGATTAATTCAAATAAATGCCATTCTTCTGAACTTTCTATTCATCAAAGAATCCTGAAAAAAAATATACATCACAATTTTCACAAAAATATGAAGCAACACAACTGTTGATAATCAACTCTGATAATAATCAGAATTCTTTCTTAAGCAGCAAATCAGTATATGATAATGATTTCTGAAGGATCATGTGAGACTGAAGACTGGAGTAATGATGCTTAAAATTCAGCTTTTCATCTCAGGAATAAACTACATTTTACAATGTTATTTTACATTTTGAAAATATTTCACTATATTGCTGTAGTTACTGTATTTTTAATCAAATAAATGTAACCTTAGTGAACATAAAAGTCTTACTTAGAAAACATCTTAATATGAAAAAGGTCAATTTTAACTGTAGTCTGCTTTTGTGTTTTTAACGTTTCATAAAAATTATTTAAAAAAACACTTCACCTCTGAAAAATATTTTCTTTTCAGCAGATGTTATTGCTTAAATGCTTTTCTTGATGCAAAATATCAATTCCCTATTGATAAACTCAAGCCTTGCCCTACATTTTTTCTCGGAACATACCACATTTTACTCAGAAATACGACACACTACACTCTAAAAAATGAGTCAAATATGGACTAACCCAAATTTTGGGTTAAAAATGTAATGTAAAAATTTAACCCAACGGTTGGGTTAGTCCATATTTGACCCAAAGTTGGGTTGAAACAACCCAGCATTTTTTAGAGTGTACAGAAGCAATGTGTTTCATGACCATTTTTGCATATAAAACATTCATTCTCTTGCTGCTTTCTTCACAAATCCTCTAAAAGCTGGCCAGGGATTTCTAACCTTCCCTTTCTTGGAAGCTCCTCTAAATTCTGTTGAAGAAGATCCAACCCAGAGCGAATTATCGTGCGCATTTCTGGTCTGAGCTCACGTCCCTGCTGAGAGGAAGTTGCAACATCCTTAAAGAGAGATTACCAAAGTCTTTTTTCCAGCGCTCTTCAAAGACGCCATCTTTGAAGACAAAAAGGAAATCTGTGCTTTGGCCATTTTTCACACAAGACATTCCCACGTATTCTGCTCCAAGCATGTTCAGAATTCAAACGAATAATGTTCATTTGAGTGAGTGAGTGAAGTGACATGTGGCCAAGTATGGTGACCCATACTCGGAATTAGTGCTCTGCATTTATCCCATCCAAATTGCGCGCACACAGCAGTGAACACTCACACACCGTGAACACACACCCGGAGCAGTGGGCAGCCATTTATGCTGCGGCGCCCGGGGAGCAGTTGGGGGTTCGGTGCCTTGCTCAAGGGCACCTCAGTCGTGGTATTGAAGGTGAAGAGAGTGCTGTACATTCACTCCCCCCACCGACAATCCCTACCGGTACAAGACTCGAACCCACAACCTTTTGGGTTACGAATCCGACTCTCTAACCATTAGGCCACGACTTCCCCGCATTTGTGAAATCCTGTCATGTGAACTTCTATACTGACCGTATTAGCGACTTCGATGGGATTGTATATTACGCCTGGTAAGGAGCTGTTGGTCATCATATCGAATTAATAAGGTCAATTAGCAAACACACAAAGTCATCTAGAGCCAAGGCGGAGGCAGAGAACAATCACAGGTGTCCGTTTACTTCTCAGCATGGCACGGGTTTGATTTATGGACACTTGATTTCTCGGTTAAACAAATTGCTAATAGAGCGGCGGCTGGTGAAAAATGGCCTGCAGTTAATTATGTGTGACAGGGAGAGGTCTCTTATTAAAGGGAATTGTATCATGAAGCGTCACTGTGTTCTGCACAGCGAGACTCGAGATGAGAAAATTGAGATTCTTTGGGAGTGAAAAGGAGATTTACATGCATATGTTATTAGTTATAATATTCGCTGCAGGAGCCGTCACTGTGTTCTGCACAGCGAGACTCGAGATGAGAAAATTGAGATTCTTTGGGAGTGAAAAGGAGTGAAAAGGAGATTTACATGCATATGTTATTAGTTATAATATTCGCTGCAGGAGCGATAAAACTATATCGTCTCTAGGGCTGGGAAAATAAATCGATGCATCGAGATTTTCAGAACGCATCGCAATTCTTTCTTGAATCGATTCTGAGCTTAGTTTTGAACAGCTGCTTTAGAAACGGCCGTACTCTGCTTTCCAAATCCTTACACACACTTCAACCTAAAATAGCCTAATCATTCATAAAATTCGAAAAGGTTGAAGCGAATTACAAAGGTGTTCACAGTGGGCTGTGTTTACATTAATCTCGCATCATAAAAGCATTCTGAGTTGAGGTGAAATTACATGACTCTGTCCCAAATGGCACCCTAAACCCTCGCGGTCTTCCTCTGAGTCCGCACTTTCGTGACGTAATGCCGCTTTGACTGTCGGGTAGAAGTCTGCTGCGGAGCTCGCACCAGTGGGTGAGCATAATGGCCGCAAAGGGGGCGCTCGCGAGCACCCTTCTGAACGCTAAAATGACAAATGGGACACCCTACGGTCTCGTGGACACATTGTAAGTCCGTAAGACCGAAAATGCACATGAGCCCCTTGTCCAAATACCCACACTTGCGGTCTTGGCCACTTGAGAGCGAGTGCGCGTGACAGGAAGTAAGTGCGCAAGACTGTCCCAGGTCTTAAAAATACCAAAGCGCAGTGCCCTTAACGCACACTTAACGCACACTAAACCCACACGATCTCGAATACCGCTCCGGAGCGCTATTCGAGGCTTAGTGTATCCCATCATGCATCATGTTCTGGAAATAAATCGTGAGACTTTTTGCCAAGATCGCGCGAGAGGTCACGGAAACCTTTCCAATATAAGTTAAATATTAATAATACCGTAAAAAGATATTACATATAATTTGGTGGTAAAACAAAGTGCTACACATTTTATTGCTGCAAAGATTAGTATATTTATTTTTGTACAACATTTGCAACTGCTTTTTATCACTTAATTAAATTGTGTCATCTATAGGGCTACTGAACAGACATTTAGAAGTTGGTTTTAAAATGCAAAGTATTGAAAATAATAATAAAACTTTATTTACTATAAGTGTGTCCCATCAGGTAATGAAAAGTTCGACACACACTTGTGGTCTTCATGCTCACTTGAGCACTTGGGCCAAATACAGGAAATACGTCATATGAGTAGTCAAGTGGTCGAGTGCAAAGACCACAAGTGTGGGTATTTGGACAAGCCAGAGGTGTACCATTTGGGACAGGGCCTGAACGCACATGCGCTCTTTAGCACTCTTCTTCATGAGCATTTGAGTGTGTGGATAAAAACTAGATTAGAGCGCCATCTGCTGTTAAAATCTAAGCTCAGAATCGATTCCAGAGGAATCGCGATGAATTCTGAAAATCTAAGAATCGATCCACGAATCGATTCTGCATCGATTTATCATCCCAGCCGTAATCGTCTCACATGTGGTGTGTAATCTTGAATGTCATAATGCAGACATGAAATACAGATGAAGATAAAGTCATTTAATGGTCAGAATAAGTTGGATACAATAATTATACAATAAGTTGTAAATAAAATAATGATTATGGAGTAGATTTTACAAGACAATACCTAAAAAACTATTTTACTTTACATTGAATTAAACATCAAATTTTGAAGCAGAAAGACTAAAACAGTATTTTTGTTTTATTTACTTTGAAAAATCTATTTTACGTTCTACTGCAAAAGGTCACATTTAATTCAAGTGTTACTTACCATTTTTGTACTTATTTGTGAAATTTACTAGCAACTATGTACTATGTTGTACAAGAAAATACCATTTCAGTTTTTCTAGTCCAACATTTCATGTTTAATTCAATGTGTTACTTGCCGTTTATTTGTAATTGTTCGTAAAATTTTAATAGTAATTTCTGTTTGTTTTTTTACCAGCAACATTTTTTTTTCACAATTTTTTTTCAGTGGTTATTTTTTTAAACTAATACTCCAATGAAATTTTAAACTTTATAAAGATTTTTAATTAAATTAAAATAGTTCAAGATTATTGGATTACATTTATTAAAAAAAACTATTAGTCTTTCTTCTTTAGTGTTGGAAAATGATTAATCGTGATTAATCGCATCCAAAATAAAAGTTTTTGTTTACATAATATATGTGTGTGTACTGTGTATATTTATTATGTATACATAACCACACACACATGCATGTATATATTTAAGAAAAATATGTTATGTTTGTATATTAAATATATCTATATATAATATAAATTATATGGATATAAATATATACATGTAAATATTTTCAAAATATATACTGTGTGTGTACTTATATATACATATATAAATATACACAGTACACACACATACATTACGTAAGCAAAAACGTTTATTTTGGATGCGATTAATCATTTGACAGCACTATTCTACTTCAAAAATTCACATTTAATTCAGTGTTTTACTTGCCATTACGTTATAATTATTTGTAAGTGAGTGAAAATGGTTTCATAGGTAAATCCAACAGCGATTCTTTTTCTACTGTATGAGCAAATCAAATAGCATTGGTTGCCTCAGCAAACTAAATATATAAACTAGAGATAAACCGCTAGCTAAATATTACTTCTGCTTTTTCAGTCATTGAAACAAAATGATTTGCTAAAATGACTTTCCAAATCTAGCATGTGATTACAGCCTCAGCTTGTTTAGTTATAAACCTAACTGAACAATACAATTTGAAAAATATAATACAAAAAAGCAATGTCCACACCTTTACTTGTTAAGGAAAAAAAGAGACCTATTACTGGAAAGCTACGGTACTTGGAAAACAGCTACACTACTAAACAAAGCAGCATGTCTAATTTTAGCTAGCTACTCCCAAACATGCTTCCACTAGCTCTTTTAGCTTAATAAACATAAAATCTAGATGATATTAGGACAATGTTTTTTCACATGCCGCTAATTACATACGCAAAGGCAGTGTGCTTCACCCATTCACCACAACTACCCTCCATCTCTCATTAGCTGCCAGCAGCACCTCAAACAACCTCCTGACCCGTGTGAAGGCAAACTCTAATTAAAACTAGTAGACGAGTCTTTCAGAGCCGTCTGAGCTCTAATTACAAGGCCAAATATGAGGCTTCTACTGTCTGATGGGAAAGGAGTATTGATTAAAAAGCCACACCGTTCTCTATCCGGCTACTGTCCGGTGAATTAGCATCACCCAGTTCTCTCGATCAAAAAAAAAAAACTGCATTTTTCCATTGGCCTTTAGATAAAAATCTCTGTCACAGTCGTAATGTCACAGACTTGTTGAAATAATCATCAAAATTAAGTGACTTTATGCTGAAAATAGTAACATCTGCCAATGGAGTAAAAAAATACGGTTACACTTTACTTGAAGGGGTGTGCATAAGACTGACATGACACATGTCATGAATATGAAGGTTTTTTATGCATGTTTATGACTACTGTCATTAAGTGTCATTCGCTCAGTTATGTCATTTTTAATGCAAAGATGACATTGTTTGAGATGTCTTTGTTATGGGCTATGGTTAGGGGTAAGGGTAGGGGTAGGGTTAGGTTAGGGTAAGGTCAAATAATGTCATATTTGCATTAAAAATCCATCCGTCCTTCGGATGAGACGTTAAACCGAGGTCCTGACTCTCTGTGGTTATTAAAAATCCCAGGATGTCTTTCGAAAAGAGTAGAGGTGTGACCTCGGCATCCTGGCCAAATTTGCCCATTGGCCTCTGACCATCATGGCCTCCTAACAATCCCCATATCTACTGATTGGCTTCATCACTCTGTCTCCTCTCCACCAATAAGCTGGTGTGTGGTGGGCGTTCTGGCGCACTATGGCTGCCGTCGCATCATCCAGGGGGATGCTGCACACTGGTGGTGGATGAGGAGATCCCCCCTGACAATGTAAAGCACTTTGAGTGCCAAGAAAAGCGCTATATAAATGTAATGAATTATTATAACTGAGCGAATGACACTTAATGACAGTTGTCATAAGCATGCATAAAACCTCCTTCATATTCATGACATGTGTCATGTCATGAATATGAAGGTGTCATGTCAGTCTTATGCACACCCCTTCAAGTAAAGTGTTACCAAAAATACCAATTGTTTTTTTTCCCCCCAAAGTAAATATATCTTAATTTACAAATGGATAGATACTTCAACTATGAAATAAGTAAAAAACAAAAATGAGTAAAAAAATAACATACTTGCAGTTAAAAAGAAAATAGTAATAATAATAATAATAATACAATTACCAGAAGCAAAAAGCAAAACACAGGCTACAAACAAACTACACCAGGGTCGCATGACTTCAACATCTCCACCATTAAGCTTCCAATAACTCTTTCACTCTTTATTTTCAAACATTTTCGCTGAAAGTTTGAGTCAAACAGAGTGGAATACAAAAATCCGGCAGATCTGATTGGGTGAGTCAGCTGTCAATCAGGGTGGACAAGCCCCACCCTTTGCCCTTATATGGCAACAACACAAAAAAATGACATTCCAGCCCTGCAGTTCCCTTTCTGATTTTACTTTATTTTTTACTTAAGGATTGTGTATGTGCTCAAGAGGAGCTGAAAGGTATCAGTGCTGCGGTGGGCACCGGGCGGCCTTGGGAAATGTGCAAATTAAAGTCAAGGGGTGACACAAGTGGTCAAGTGAATGGAGATTATGTGCCTTCATCAAACTGCAAATAAAACACACCCGCACACTTCTTCTTCCTCCTCCTGTGACAAACTCTCATCTCGTCCCTGCGCATGAATAATTCACTCAGATACTCCAAAAGGAAGAGCTATTAAAATTACATGGGATTGGGGAGAAGCAGATAAAATATTCCTACCTTTCCTTTCTTCCCAGTGTACTGTAGCTCTGAGCTGCACGATTAAAGCAGTCTGTTTGAGTTTTCTTCACCTCTTCTACACATTAGCAAACGACATGATATCCAGCCGCAGTAAATATCATCTCTCGGCATATTGGAAAATGTTCTCATTACCATATTTCTGAGCGATGAAAAAGCAGGTCAAATATCCTCAAGGCTCCATGCAAGGAAAACAAGATGTGTCTGGACACTTGTGGAAGGATCAATAGTCTTTAGTCACAGAAGCATGGTTTGCTAATCAGAGGCAGGTGGTGTTCATGGGAGTGGGATGTTTTCATTCTAGAGATCATTTGATTGGTCAAAAGTTTTAATTTAATGCCATTACATCTTTAACATTTTTACAGATAAAGGTCATTCTCAGGAAACGGTACTATTAAAAAAATAGTCAAATTTGAGTCAAATATATATATATATTTTTTTTTATCATTTTACATGAAAGGGTGACCGCTTAATTTACAAGAACTGGAGAATTATACAAATTTTATGCCCAAATTAGAAAAATTATGTAAAATATGTACAATTATTAATTTATTAAGAAAATGTGTAAAACATATTCTAAAAAGCATGAAGTAAGATAAAAGCATAACATTTTATTTTAATTGCAATTTAAAAAAAAAAAGGGAAAATTAAATTTTTTAATGTAAGAGCAATAAATGGGATATTGCAAATAAATAAATAAATAAATAGATCATTGTAAAATGTCATTTGCATTACACATTAATAAGTCAGGCTAAATAGACTGTGACTAGGTTCAACCAGTGTTGATTTAATTTAACTAAAAACTAGAAAAAAATATTTGTGTTAATTAAAATAAAGCGGAAAAAATGTAATATTAGATGAAAAACAAACTCTAAAAACTTAAATGAAAAAAATATATAAATATAAATGTTGTCTTGAAACAAAGTTGAAGCACTAAAATTACTCAAACTAAACCTGAAATAAAAATTACAGCTAAATAGAAATATTTAAAAAAATAGTAATAATAATAAAAATGTCAAATGCACGTCAAAATACTGATGCAGAAAACAATATGTATTGTGAAAAGTGCTATCGAAAAAAATGAACCAAACAAAATTCAATTGAAAACTGAAAACATAAAAAAATGAAAAGCTAAAAACAAATTAATAATATAACTTTACAAATTTTGTCTTGGCACAAACTGAAACAATATAAGTTTGTTTTAAAATTACTAAAATTGAAATAAAAAATAAAAAAATAAAAAACAGCTCAAATTAAAATGAAAACTGAAAATGTAAATATGAAAGCTAATTCAAAATATTCACAATTGTGACAATAGTATACAATTGCTAAAACAGGCCTAACACTGCTCAGTTCAGTATCATCATGTAAAACTGACACAAATGGCACCATTTCCTGAGAATGAACCGTAAACAATTCATAAAACAAAGATGTACACCTCACATTCATGAAAGAAACAAACAGACCTGCACTTGAACTGTGAAATCAAGAGATGGCTTCTCCTCTGACGAGCTCAACTCACTCATGTGACAGAGAGAAAGCTGCAGAACTTTAAGCCAGTGGGTTGTCATTGACGTCTATAGATCTGTAATGCGCATTGACACTTCCGGTGTACATTTCATGCTTTAATTAGACACCGAAAGCCTCCCGAGGGACTCCAGCACTGAATCTACAACAGCAAATCAACTATTCACACATCCCCGAGGAGGTGGTCGACTCGCTCCTCCGTGCTAATGTTTTTTTTTTCGGTGTCTTTGATCAATAATGTCACCGGCCTAATAAAGCGCGCGAGGCTTTCCCATGAGCCGTGTGAGTTCATGCCATCGGTGACTGACACCTCCTCCCGTTCTGATCAGAGAGAGAGTGACGGCATGACTGGCAGCTCACATAAACACCTGTCGCTGTCACCTACCGGCCCGAATGACGCTGACAGAGAGACGGAGCAGGAAAGAGAATGAGAGGGAAACACACATCAGCATTCAGGTGCGGCGGTGAGGAGGTTACAGCTAAAGAACGGTGCTGCACTGATGACGTACTGTATTTTTGGAAGTAGGATAGGATTTTTCCATTGGGTTTTAGATTATTGCAAAAAATATAAGTTCTGGGACCAACAAAGGTTTATGATGCTAACACGCTTTGTTCATCATGATAATCTTCACAAATGAGGTCAACTTTTATAAACCTGAAATTTGATCAACTAACCCAGGGTTATTATCGCTAACTAAAACTAAAACATTTCATCACTTGAAATAAAATAAACGTTAACTAAAGAAACTGTATGCAACATTTCTTATTTTAATTTAGTTTAACTTGGCATACCTACTAAAACAACTAAACCTGAAATAAAGATTATAAAAACGATAGAAAAAAAAATCTAAAAATGACAAAAACACACAACAAAATTACTAAAACGATGACTAAAATGAAAAAAAAAACTGACTCAAAATATTAATAAAAAACTATAATAATATCTCAATTATACTCAAATAACTCCATAAACTGCAAAAAATGTAGTTTTTTGTCAAATCTAAGCATTCTTAAATCAAGATACATTTACTTGAAGTAAAAAGTCTTGTTTTCTCAAAAAATCATGACAATTAAGTGACTTTATGCATAAAACAATAACAAATATCTGCCATTGACGTAAAAAAACAAATAAATAAAAGTAATTTTCCTTTGAATTAAGTTTCTTTTTCTTACCCCAATGACATATTTTTCCTTGTTCCTTGCATAAACTGGAAAATTGGTTCATTTAATAACAAGACTTGATATCTTAAAACATTTTGATTGTCAAGTAAACGTATCTTGATTTAAGAACATTTAGATACTTGAACTGTATAACAAGTAAACAAAAAAACTGAGCGTGAAAGTATTTTTTGCTGTTTAAGCGCTAAAATACAACCAACAGAAGTAAAAATCTAATCATAAGCTCCAAATGAATCACACACGGCATGACTTAAACAACACTGAAAGCTTGAGTGCGGATAGTTACCAAGTGTGCTGTTATAAACACGAAAGCTTGAGTATATGAGTTTACCTGTTCATCCTGATGACGTTTAATGTCCATGACAACCTTTTTCAAGACAAGTAAAAGCTTAAAAAACACAAAAATATGAAAATGTATTGCGCTTGTGTTCAGCACAGACTTATTCCATTCAAAAAACCTCAGGATGAAGGAACCAGAAGTGCTAAAATGCTCCTTTCAGGGTTTTGGCCAGCAAAAATAAGTCATCCCAGCAAAACTGTATAAGGAAAAAAGCAAGTTGAGATGAGGATCGCACCCCAGCCCAAATCTTTAACCGCTCGGCCACACGACTCGATATGAGCGCTGCTGTAAATCGCCTGAAAGCCCACAACAGCAAGAAAAGCAATTACAAATTTACAGGGAAAAAGTTCTAAGCCTGCTAAAGGATGTGCACGGATTTCAATCTCGCACGCCGTGAAGTCTAGCCTGAGCCATAAAGCAAAAATAAGAGCCTGCTCCATCAACAAATCGCCACTCTGTCAATGGGAGAGGTGTTGTTTACCAGCAGGCTCTTGAGGACATGAAGAAGAAGCTTCCTGCACTCTCCATCACTGAGTCATTTTCAGCCAGGCACCAGATTTCACACTCATCTGCTTCGTCCCAATGGGCTTTACTGTGGGCAGCTAAGACGCTACGCTAGCAGTCACAATAGACTCCAGAGTGCTCCAGGTTCACTGCTCCAAATGGACATCTAAGTACAAACAATGCCGACTAATATAGGAGCACTTTCTTCAAATGAGTAATGCATGTGTGTGTGTTTGTGTGCATGCTTTTTATTCTTTTATCTATTGCTCAATATTGTAATATCTGTTTTTTTAAAGGAATAGTAATATTTTGTCCACTCTGAGAAAGAAATGGATTGTAAAAGCTATAAAATGGAAAAACTGCTTTGGCAACACTTGTGTTGTAAAAATTATTACAAAATATGTATTGAATTGAAACAGTATTTAGTGATTCTCGCTGTAAAAAAAAATCATGTTAAACTGAGAAAATGAATTTAAATTAGATTCAAATTTGCAATCAACCAAGCACAGAGTCAGAACACATCGGATTATATGATATCGATCAATCACATGACACACCAAGAAAAGAGGCCATCAAACAGACCAAAAGCCTACTTTTTTATAATTGTTTGACTCCATTTTATACAAAATAAATGTAAAAAATCTAATAAAAAGATTTAAAAAATTTTTTTTATATATATATATATATACATTTATGTTTAACTCCTACATTATACAAAGTAAAATAAAAACTAAATAAATACATAAATATTTTCAAAATACATTCATGTTTAAAACCGATTTTATAATTACAATAAATCATTCAAACACGTAAAAATACATAAGAAGGAATTTAAAAATACATAATCTAATTTTAAAAAATGATTAAAAAAAATCTAAAGTTTTTAAATATGGTATACCATATAAAATATAATTAGATGTGTCATGCATGGACTTCTGGGAATGTTCTATTTCTGTTTTTCACTATAAATTATATGTTAATCCATATGTTTTAATTTCAAAATCTAAAATTGACAGTATTTCACATAAAAAAATTATTTAAAAATGTATTTTTTCAGCACAAATGACTTTTTTTTTTGTACAGTCAAATCTGCAGTCTTTGAGAAACTCTTTGAACTCTTCATTATTCATTATGTCTTACTTTTAGAAAGTATTATAGCTGCCAGACTGAAAAATATACAGGTGCATTTCAATAAATTAGAATGTCGTGGAAAAGTTCATTTATTTCAGTAATTCAACTCAAATTGTGAAACTCGTGTATTAAATAAATTCAATGCACACAGACTGAAGTAGTTTAAGTCTTTGGTTCTTTTAATTGTGATGATTTTGGCTCACATTTAACAAAAACCCACCAATTCACTATCTCAACAAATTAGAATACTTCATAACACCAATAAAAAAAAACATTTTTAGTGAATTGTTGGCCTTCTGGAAAGTATGTTAATTTACTGTACGATGATTTGGGGTGCAATGTCATCTGCTGGTGTTGGTCCTTTGTTTTTTTTGAAAATCAAAGTCACTGCACCCATTTACCAAGAAAATTTGGAGCACTTTATGCTTCCTTCTGCTGACTAGCTTTTTGAAGATGCTGATTTCATTTTCCAGCAGGATTTGGCACCTGCCCACACTGCCAAAAGCACCAAAAGTTGGTTAAATGACCATGGTGTTGGTGTGCTTGACTGGCCAGCAAACTCACCAGACCTGAACCCCATAGAGAATCTATGGGGTATTGTCAAGAGGAAAATGAGAGACCAAAAAATGCAGATGAGCTGAAGGCCACTGTCAAAGAAACCTGGGCTTCCATACCACCTCAGCAGTGCCACAAACTGATCACCTCCATGCCACGCCGAATTGAGGCAGTAACTAAAGCAAAAGGAGCCCCTACCAAGTATTGAGTACATGTACAGTAAATGAACATACTTTCCAGAAGGCCAACAATTCACAAAAAATGTTTTTTATTGGTCTTATGAAGTATTCTAATTTGTTGAGATAGTGAATTGGTGAGTTTTTTGTTAAATGTGAGCCAAAATCATCACAATTAAAAGCACCAAAGACTTAAACTACTTCAGTCTGTGTGCATTGAATTTATTTAATACACGAGTTTCACAATTTGAGTTGAATTACTGAAATAAATGAACTTTTCCACGACATTCTAATTTATTGAGATGCACCTGTATAATGAGCTGTACTGAAATGCGCTTTTCTTATTTAATTCCAACAACATACTCTTGAAACTGTTGTTTCTGGACCTTTTATTGTTCTGACCTTTACTAGGAAGGAAATTCCTGAACTTTACCTGAATTTTGTGTATGTGGTTGTGTCTAATGAGATCTCTCCAGCTCGCTGTTGGTTTTGTGCTCGAGTCCATTATCACACTTTTAATTCTCCTCATGGAGGAATCAACGGGCGGAATCATTAAGTGGCACCCGTGGCCTCTCGCCCACTCGTCCTCGCTCTCATCCTCATGAGGTTTCCACCCCAGCACACCACCAACGCTCTTCAACCTGAACCGGTGTGCCGCAGGCTGCGTCTGAGTCCCTGAGGGCCCACAAGTACGTTTAGGCATCAAACCGAGGCAGTATGGCATTGAATGCTGCACAACAATAGAAAGATCAGCTCTTACACTCTTAAAAATTAAGTTTCAAAAGGGTGATGCCATAGAAGAACCATTTTGGGTTCGCTAAAGAACATTTCAGTGAACAGTTCCTAAAATAACCTTTTTTTTCTTAGTGCAAAGAATGTTTTAATAACCTAAAGTACCATTTTCCAGTATAAGGACCTTTTTGTGGAATGGAAACGTTCCTTCACTCTTAAAAATAAAGGTTCTTTATCTACATGAAGAACCTTCAACAACCATGGAGCCTTTCCATTCCACAAAAGGTTCTTATAATAGAACAAAAGTTCTTTAGATTATTACAATGTTCTTCACACTAAGAAAAACATGGTTCTTTTAGGAACTGTTCCCGGAAAGGTTCTTTGAGGAATCAAAAATGGTTCTTATATGGCATCACTGCAAATAAAACAATTTGGAACCTTTATTTTTAAGAGTGTTGGATGTTAAAAGTTCTTCATACCTTCGTGCCAATTAAGAACCTTTATTTTTTTAAAGTAAAGAACCATTTTTGTTTCCTCAAAGAACCTTTCAGTGAGCAGTTCTTAAGAGAACCATTTTTCTTAGTGTGAAGAGCTTTTTAATAATCTAAATAACCCTTTTCCACTATAAAGAACCTTTTGTTTAACAGAAAGGTTCCATAGATGTTAAAGATTCTTCATGGAACTATCAATGACATTTACATTTAGTCATTTTGCTGATGCTTTTATCCAAAGCGACTTACAATTGGGGGATACATAAAGCGATTCTTCTTAAAGAGGCAAACAGATACAGGAAGTGCTTGTAATACCAAGTTTCTAGACATTGTTCAAATAAGTACAAGCTAGAAAGAGAAGGAATAAGTAAAGGGATAGAATTTTTAAAAAAAATTTTATGATGAAGTCAAGTAGCGTCGAAAGAGATGAGTTTGCAGCTGTCGCTTGAAAATTGTCAGAGAATCAGCATTCCGGATAGGGGTGGGAAGACCATTCCACCAGCCAGGAACGGTGAACGAGAATGTTCTGGAAAGTGATGTTGAGCCTCTCTGTGATGGTATCACGAGGCGTCGCTCACTGGTGGATCTCAGACTTCTGGAGGGGATGTAGATTCGTAGTAGTGAGTGGAAGTAGGCGGGTGCTGAGCCTGTGGCTGTTCTTGATTCGAGCTTCAACTCGTTGAAGACCAGTCGTACCGCTGCATTCTGAATCATTTGTAGAGGTTTGATTGTGCTTGATGGAAGTCCAGCCAGAAGAGCATTGCAGTAGTCCAGCCTAGAAATGACAAGGGCCTGGACAAGAAGTTGTGCAGCATGCTCTGTTAGAAAGGGCCTGATCTTTCTGATGTTGTGCAATGCAAACCTGCAAGATCAAGCAGTCTTTGCAATGTGGCCTTTGAAGGTCAGCTGGTCATCAAAGGTTACACCAAGATTTTTGACCGAAGTTGATGGGGTAATTGTAGAAGAACCTAGCTGGATGGTGAAATCATGCTGTAGAGTCGGAGTGGCAGGGAAGACAAGAAGCTCAGTCTTTGCCAGGTTGAGCTGTAGGTGATATTCTTTCATCCATGCCGAGATGTCCGCCAGGCAGCCTGAGATCCATGCAGCTATATAGAACCTCTATTTTTAAGAGTAAGGAATGATTTTAGGTTTCACAAAAAACGTTTTTTCCTTTAGTAGACAGTTCTTAAAATAACTGTTTTTAGTGTGAAGCATTTTTTTAATAATCTAAAGAAACTGTTTTACCTATGAAGACCTTTTTGTGCAAAGAAAAGTTTCAATGCATGCTAAAAGTTCTTCAATTCCAATCTTTGGACCTTTATTTTTAAGAGTTAAGAACCATTTGTGGTTCCTGGAGTTTTTTAATAATCTAAAGAACCTTTGTTTTCACTACAAAGAACCTTTTATGGAATGAAGAGGTCCCATGGATGTTAAGGGTTGTTCATGGAACCATAGATGCCAATAAGAAGCCTTTATATTTAAGAGTGTATAGTTTTGAATAGAGAGAAAAAAATGCTACAAAGTAAATGTCATTTTTGACTTTCACTGGATTATTCAAAAATAGGCATCACCACATGCTTATGAATGCATTTTCACATTTAATTTCCAGCACTATATATAGCATAAAACATGAATTCAGCCGTGCACAGATGGTTCGAGCCAAGAAGATGCAATTTAATAGATTTCGGGAAGGTGCAAAGTTTTATTGGCCTCATGCGTCAATGCCAATGATTTTCAGCTTGCAAGAAACCCTTCTGCTGAAATTAACTTAAGAGTGCTGGTTCAATAAGTGAAGAAAAAAAACTTTATGAAAATGCCAACTTCATTACACAATCCATTATAGCGCAGTGCCAGGCGAGTGATTTATGCCGTGGCTGTGGTCTAAATAAGCCACGGAAGAGCATGGTTGATTCTGACCTTTGCATAAACACGCAGAGACTAACGATAACGGTCTCGCTGACTCAACCCAACATAATGTGCATCTGTTGGTTAATTACATTTTAATCTAATTGTTGTCTTTCTAGAGTAATGAAGCATAAAATCGATTCATAATTCACGGGCTGTTCTTGTTGAAATGTGACGCATTAGTCTTTCTCTTTAACTTCAAACTGAGATGCAGAGAGAATTTATAAAAAACATTTACACTCGCCAATTTAGCTCTCAGCATGACTCTGATGTGATTTTACCTTTGTTCTCTTACATCTGGGCAAAACCTCAAGTAAAAGCCGCCGTGGCTGAATGGACAGGGCGACATGTTGCTACTGGATAAACAAGTAATCTCAATGCCTGTGGCTTGTAATTGAATCAAGCTTCCAGAGGCACAAAGGTTGGTGTGTTTCAACACAGTTGTGAATGACGCTTTATTGATCCAGCTGTATTTTGCACATCGCCGACAAAAACCATCCAGACCCCTTTTACTCACACCTAAGATAAAACGCTGAAATGAGTCTCGCTAAAAGCTTCCATAAAAGTAATATATGTGTAATAATTGAGTCCTAGTAGTGTGCTATTTGCAAAAATCTGAACAATAATGTTAGGATGTGGAAAAACTTTTAAGGATTGACAAGTAAATCAATAAACCGACAATAAAGTGTTTCCTCTTTCTCTCAAAATCCACACACAAAACAGCCGTGTTGCACATTTAATAAGTTCATCAAATTTAAATTCCCTCAATGTTTACATGAACTTACATGGAAACTCCAGTTACAACACAAATCCTATTCTCAGCAGCTTTTGTATTACAAATAAATGATTGCTACAGTCAGAACAAAATCATTATTATTTTAGTCTATCTTGAAAGAGTTCAATCTGAATGCACAATGAATGCAGAGTGTTGGGGCCCGACTTCATGAATATGCATGCCGATTGTTTGGCAATGAATGAAATATTGCTAAAAATTGTTCAATAAAGCACTGATGGAAGTGTTGGGATCTGTTCCAAAACCTTGTGAACCTAGCGATTGTATAGGCATCGTACGTCTTCTCATGTATCTTCTTTTTGCCAATTTAAAAAACGGCTTTACAAGTACTTGCTGATAAAGCAATCCCAAAATGCATTGCAAATTGACAGTTTTACTCAATTTTCATGTGTTATGCATTTAAGGTATAAGCCATTTTGCTTATTACCACATTATTAGTTTAGCATCCTAGTAAGTAGTGTTATTTGTGTGCCAATGTGTTGTGTGACGCTTGTGTGAGGTTGCTGCCTTCAAAGGCAGCCAGGCAGTAGAAAGCAAGGCAGCTTACTACAATTTACAGTCAATATAATACACAACGGCATTGTGTGTGTGTGTGCGCGAGTATGAGCCCTTCCTCTTTCACTCTGCCAAACACCAAATGGAGGCACTTCATAGCCCTCAGAAATCTCATGTGGTAAGACCCCACCCGCAGGGTTGCCCTGATAAATCACCTCCCCAATGAATTGCATCTGAATTGCACCTGCAGTGCGCTGGGACCGTCAGACGAATGGAAATCAGGGGACTAACAGCCTGTGGCCCTCCTCTCGCTAGGCATGCTAATGCTGTAGCGATTACCTAAACAGGAATTCTGTCGGGGAACTCCATCTGTCCCATTCAGAATCACTATGCGTTGGCATGAGCCCCTGTTCACGGCGATGCAGGAACTCTCGGTAGACGAGATGAACATCTCATATACTGCCATTCACATACATACACGTGTTTTCAGTGGCTAAATGAATGACAGCGGCTAAACATACTGCAGGCATGCTTATCAAGAGCAACATGTTTTAAACGTGCCATTTAAAGTGTCATGAAACCCCCAGTCAGTTTTCACCACATAATTCTGGAGCGCAGGCATGGAAAGTAGGCTCTTTGGTTTGGTTTTTATTTACAGTTAACAATTTAGCAAACTGTTTTATCTAAATCGACTTGCTAATGAAGAGAAAACACAAAATTTCAATCTGCAACAATACACAAATATGCAAAGATCATTTTTATCTGTAATTTAAAGTGCTAAAAAACTCCATTTTCATTTGAACCGTTTCAAATATAGAGCATTGATCCTTCGATAATTGGTCTGATCTTTTGACACATTCACAGTAGGAAATGAATGCCGTTTTCGATGCCAAGCATCAGACTGCATCTAGTTTCATATGAGCCACAGTCCATAACTCTAGAAACTCTCTAGTCTAGCAAGCAAATACATTTGCAGCCAATGCTTCTGAACATTTAAAAAACGCCAAAGCGATAAAGCCACAGATTCTCATAAATAATAATAATGAAGGACTGTTGTTGTATAGGAATACTATAGCAGCCAGCCATTTCATATTCAATAGGGTTCACTCTAGTGCTCTTTTTGTATCTAATACCATAGCATGTCATAGGCCTTTAAGTGGCATTCCTGTTGAGACCAAGCACATACACAGCCACATGCACATTTACTTGCTCAACACCCAAGACAATGTCTCTTCTAATCGTGTTTAGCGTGATTGCTTCCTGATATCAAAGTCTGACATCTGACATGGTGTTACAGAAAAAGATCTGTGCTTGCAGTATGGGACATGCGTCATTTACTGCGGATGGGTCGTTCGGCACAACGTGTCTACATCAATCAGTCAAATCGCGGTCAGATAATGAGTGTGGCATAAACAGTAGAGAGTTTCATTAAAATTGTGTGGTTAATTGGCATAGGGCGGCCGTGAGTTGTTCCTATGACATCTACAAGACATCTACAATGAGCAGTTGGCCAGAAGTGTTATTTAGAATGCTTACTAAACATGAACAAGTAAAAATCTATTGTTGTCAAGAGGCCACTTCAGTCTACAGATATGGATATAACTCCTTATGGGACATACTGAATGCAGCCCATTCCCATAGAATTCCTAGAATCTCCTGGAAGCGTAGTGTTGTTCTAGCAAAGACTAGATTGTAACAGGTTGCCACTGCTGAACTTTAGCTGTTTACATCCATAAACAACAGCAGAAAAAAGCCCCCTGGTTCCCTTAATTTCCACTGACAAGCATAGCAAAATGCCAGAGTTCATTTCGCTGTCGTATTTGCCCAGAAACAGTGATCTTCCTACTGGGTGGGGAGATGTACATTCAGACTCTAATAGAGTTTGGGAGGCATCATTCTACGAAATCATCCTGCCTTGAGATTCTTCCAGGTCAACATGCACACACACTCTGTCACAACAACATATTTCAAACAACTTAGTTTGAGTTATGTGAGGTCACCTGTGGTTATGAAGACCTTGAAAAGCAACTGGAAAAGACTTAGAAAGTAAGCTAGCAGAAACTTATCCAAAGAGACTTGCTTTGCACAAGAGGACAATATCCCCAGACAACCTAGGGCTAAATACTTTGTTCAAGGATACAATAGCCATGTATTGCTTCTTGTGCCATTTTTACCTGCAATCTTTTGGCTCCTAATCAAGATTGTTAACCACTACACTACACTACCACTATGACCCCGACAATTTTGTCAAACTTGGCAAATATGGGCTGGTCTTGATTGTAGGTTTTAATCTACACCCTTTCCAGCCCAGACTATTCACACCTACACTGTACTATAACCATCATTCACAACAGCTACAGACTACACCCATTTACAGGCCCCAGAAGGGCTAGTTTAGACCACATATGGTACATTTAAACAGGGCGTCGGCGTCAACACCTCTCGTTATTACTGTTTTCCATGTTCGTGGAGTAAATATTTTTACATGGCTTTTTAAAGCCGGTGTTTTTCGTATACGTTTGGCCAATCAGCGTACACTTACGTCACTGGTAGTTCCTACAGAACTGTTTTAGACCCTAATTCCCCCAAACAGAGTCCCTAGAACTAAATACGTTCCTGGTTCCTGCCAAAAAGCAGGTACTTCCGCAAATAGTTCTAGGAACTATGAAACTATGAGTAATGTTACACTATACTGAAACCACCATTCACAACAACTGCAGACTTTGGGCAAGTTTAGACTTCTTATGGGACCCTTCATACCTCAAAGGGAGTTAGCAAACATGATGGAGACATATGCCCCAATGACCCCAACAATTTCGTTACACTTAGCAAATGTGGGCTGGTCTTGATTGTAGGTTTCAATCTACACCCTTTCAATGCCCAGCCCAGACTGTTAACAACTACTCTGTACTATAACCACCATTCTTAACAGCTACAGACTGTCCCATTCCCGGGCCCCAGAAGGGCAATGCTAGACCTCTTATGGGACCCTGCTTACCTCAAAAAGCCTCATTATGTTGGTGAGAATGATCAAGACACATTTGCCATGATGACCCAAAAATGTTGTTGAACTTGGCAAATATGGGCTGGTCTTGATTGTAATTTTCAATCTACATCTTTTCAAAGCCCATTAAAGATTTTTAAGCACTACACTACACTGTAACCCCATTCACAACAGCTGCAGACTTTACCCCATTTCCAGTCCCCAGAAGGGCAGTGTTAGACCACTTATATAACCCTGCTTACCTCAAACAGCCTCATAATGTTGACAAACATGATGGAGATACATTTGCCATAAAGACCCCAGCAATTGTGTCAAATTTGGCAAATATGGGCTGGTCTTGATTGTAGGTTTCAATCTACATCTTTTCAATACCCAGCCCAGATTGTTAAGCACTTCACTACACTATAACCCCATTCACAACAGCTGCAGACTTTACCCCATTTCTAGTCCCCAGAAGGGCAGTGTTAGACCACTTATATAACCCTGCTTACCTCAAACAGCCTCATAATGTTGACAAACATGATGGAGATACATTTGCCATAAAGACCCCAGCAATTTTGTTAAACTTGGCAAATTTGGTCTGGTCTCAATTGACCAACAGTTACAGGCTACTCCCCACTCCCACATCTCAAAAGGTTACATCCTTGGCAGTTATGGGCTGGTCTTGATTTTAGGAATCAGCCTGCACCCTTCTACACCCAGCCCTGATTATTGTCCACTACACTACGCAACATCTATCGTTGACAAGAACCAGATTATGAACCCCACTCCCAATCCCAAGAAGGACAAGTAGAGCCTTCTTACCTTAAAAAGCCTCAAGATGTTGGCAACCATGATGGAGACAGAGCTGGCAGCCGCACCAATGACTCCAACGATTTTATCTGGCTTGGCAAATATGGGCTGGTCTCCATTGGCACAGCGTACATCCGAACCATCACGCTCAATGAGAGCTTGTACAAAGGTAAGCGACTGCTCCAGGGCGTAGGTGTCCCGCGAGCAGGTGTCCAGGATACGGGCCCCCAGCGTCACGTTGGGCAGCAGCTCTGGGTCTTTGTTGATGAGGTCAATGGCAAACAGCATTGCCTCCAGTCTGTGAATACCCTTCTCCTTCTTTAACTCCCCACAGGGAACGCCACGCTCACCCCGGGCGTGAACCGGAAACAGGCCACCCAGGATGATGTCGCCATCTAGACGGATAGAGTGGGCATACTCAACTGTCGGTGTCTCCACCCGCTGGAGGGAGACTGGCAACCAGTAGCAGAGGAAGAGGAGGAGCTGGTATTGAGTCCGACTTATGCGTACAAGATCCATATCCACAGGGACGTTGGGGACAATGTGAGGAAATGTAGGTCCAAAAATTCCAGGTGGTGGGATTAAGGACTAATGGGGCAGCAGACGGACGGTAACATCCATGCCCATTTCAAAGCTGAAGTTGTGCATTCTGACCATTTAGAGTGTGACCACAGGAATTTCTCATGGGGCAAAAATGTCTGGCGT
Source organism: Sinocyclocheilus grahami (assembly GCF_001515645.1). NCBI lineage: Eukaryota > Metazoa > Chordata > Actinopteri > Cypriniformes > Cyprinidae > Sinocyclocheilus > Sinocyclocheilus grahami. The sequence continues at coordinate 828,787 of NW_015505235.1, read as the reverse complement.
ACATGTCATGTGACTGGTAACAGGTGATATAAGGAGATGCAATAACGTCAAACAAGTGCCTTTCCAAATCAAGCTCCAAAACTCTCACATCTTCAGAAGCATCTAAAGAAAAGAAAACATTGTATGAGTAGCTGCACAAAGAGAAAATCAAACATGAGTCAGGCACAATATATGCAAGCAACAAAGCAAACTCATCAAACACACGGACATCTTGACAGGGAGGAAATTACATCACAGTCATTTGGAGCTCAGTGTGGTCTTTCATTTCTGCCTCACATAAAAAAAAAAATCAAGGCCGTCTTCTCTAACATTTGCATAGACAACCAAAGACATTTCGCAGTGAGAGGAAACGTGTCTATTTGTGGAGAATAGAGCTGTCTGGTTGATTTTTACAGTCCAGCCTTGTGGAATGTAATGGGACAGAGGGTAGTCAAGGAGAGTTATGGCAGATTGATCTTCAACAACAAGTTTTTTTGTCAGGATCCACAGATATAGAAATTTGGGCCAATGCAGATAGACCGTAATTATTATAATGTTCATTTTTACTGATATTATACACAATATGTTTCATTCAAAAGCATTTGAAATTAACTTTATGGTTTTAAAATGACATGTTATGTATCTGGAGAAGTATATGCTCTTGATACAAATATCGCACTCTGTCTTTCCCTGTGGGCTATCCTACAACCATCCACATTTCTTTCATTTTAGCCAAACCACACTAAGCTCCAAAATGAAGGCTGCTGATTTACACTGTTGTTGGCACACATCAAACACCTGAAACAGTTCAGAGAGTCGAGACAGAGAGAACCTCTCGTGAAACACCTCCACATCCCCACTCCACACTGGAGAGCCATTGTTACGTTACGCACAACCTTGCGCTTCCGAGACACATGCTGCGCAATCTGCCGCCTCCGTGCGCCAAGAGCATCACTCTACAACGTAAAGGAAGTCCATTGCACACTTCCGAGTGTGATTCTGCACTCCTGGTGAGCCACAAATGCCACTGAAATTCCCACATTAACCCAGACACTATAGATTACGCAGGAAAAAATCCCATCATTTTCCCTGGATCTTACTGTGAACTTTATACTACCTTAAAAACAACATTTCCCACTCTATACTGTTTTATTTTAGTCTGTTCTATAACAATGACTCCCTTCTATTCTAACGGCTCTGTTCTGTCAATGATTCTATATTGCTGTATTGCATTCTAAATGACTCCGTTCTGTTCTGTTCTGTTCTATTCTATACGGCTCTATTCTAAAAACTATTCAATTTTTCTACTCCATGCATCTTTGGGGAAGACCAGTGCGCATTGGTTTCTCGAGTGCAGAGACTGCCTGTTTGAATCGAATGTATTTGCATAAATGATAGTATATGTGCACATGCATAATTGGATTCGTTTCAGCCTAATATTCTACTCCTCTGCACGAATTAATCTCTATATGAGAGCTCTCTTATATCAGAGACAGATGGAGTTTTTACCCTGGCAGACACAGTGTGTCCCATTTCTCTTTTTAATTTACACGAATCAGTATGTGTCAAGCAGAACCATCTTCTACTGGAGATCCCATTATATTTCCACCAAGAGAGCCTGTCTCATAGGAATCCAGAGCTCTTTCTCTCTCTTACAACTGTAGTTGGAAAAAACAAGCTTATATGCTTCTCCAAAAACACAGTCGCGTGCAATTTGGAGTTTATAGTCTGTAAATGCAACTCGTGAGAAAGACATGAGACGTTTAAAAATTCACAGCCTATACATTAATCACGCACATTTCTGTTTGATAATTCTGAATTTATGAGAGAACTAAACTGTACAAGCCCAACAGTCGATGTGTATGAATCAGCATGCATGCACGCGTGTGCATTTACGCACATTCCTTTGATGCAATGCAATGCAATGATTCAGTCTACTCAACACAGCCTCTGCAATCTCCTTCAATTCTTTATATACATCACGAATGCGCAAGAATTGTCTCGTTAAAAGCGCAACTATTTTTTCTGAATAAAGTGCTTTTAAGTGACTATTGTCATCTTATAAAACACAAACAAGCTCTAAAGAAACAACTGTGACATTCATTTACGTTTCACATTAAAACAATGATCTTTTAGATCAGTTTTCGTACTCTAAAGATATTCATGAGCAGCATTTCAAACTGTATTTTCTTTGATAGCACAATACTTGCAGCATAAGAATACCATTTTAAAGCATACTAATATGAAAGTGCAGTAGATGTGAGATCTTACCTTCTTTCTGCTCTCAGAAGCTGGTTTGTGGTGCTGAAATGAACAGCGCATCACCAAAATCCTCCCTGTGATTGTGATTGCTCTCTCACTCTCTCTCTCTCACACACACACACTCCCTCTCTCTCTTCCGTGCACCACATGCAATCTTAAATGAAACATGCTCTCATTTCAGAAGGAAAACTCTCAGGAACGTTTGCTCAGAATGATGAAGGGAACACCCCTTCGTGTGCACAATAATAGACGCAGAGGTGCAGGAATAAAGGAGAGGGTAAACGCAGGAATGTGACGATCCTAACATTATTTTGGATTTTGCATTCAAATAAACAGACTATCTACCTCTAGAAACTGCATTAACACTTCGGTTTTGAATGCTAATACAGTTCAATTTTACCGAATTATGATTCCAATTCAATTTATTAATTCAATGAGTCTGAATGCAAACAATTACTAATAGTTCCTAACAATTTTCAGCGCGTAATGGCAAATACTATTTATATATTCAATCATTATTTAAGCCATTTTAGATCGACCATCTGCTACTAACCAGTCACATCTGAACAAACTGAACTTGTACTTCCAAACAGTAAAACAGATTTTGGGGAATGTCAGATTTGGCTGGAATACACTTGCTGGTTTATAAATAGTGCACTATTGCCCTCTAGTGGTATAAAAATACTTGACTAACCTAAATTATTTACTACATCATCTTTAGCCTTTCTATAAATATAATCAATAATACATTTAAAGTCTCATTTTATATATAGAATCACAATACTGTTAGGTGTAAAACCATATTTTGATGCAAAAAAAAATTCACAAACCTCTTTTAGTTCCGTCACAAACTCCTGGTTTGTAAATACTGTTATATCATAGAAATCCTGTTATATGATAACACGAGATGCCTTTATACATAACTTCAAAAAAACATCAATGCACATAGTCAATTTCTCTGTTTATTGTTGGTCAATACATTCATTTTAACAATGAGAAATAAAACTTCTACCAACGTTTATCCGTCAAGCCTCCGGAAGGCTAAAAAAAGAATCTTGGATCTACAGATTCGAACAGTGAATGCTCGTGAAGACCTGTTTACCTTTCTGTAAAATCTTAACAGACAAATGAGGAGAGAAATATAATGAAAGAAGCATCTAAAACTGATAGGAGATGAATTAATCAAAGAACTGCAGCGAAAAGGCAACTAAAAAGATCTCATAGAAAGCATTTAACATTTGCCTGCAGTTCATATAAGGACAACTGGTTGTCTTCCTCAAAGCACGTGCTTGTTCAAACATAAAAGATCCATTTCCCTTAATATAACTGAAGTAGTATCTGAGTTCATGACGTTACAGTGGTCTTCAGTGTCCACTGTTTTCTTAGTAACAATAGACAGACCTCCAGATCTTACTCCATACGACTGCACTGAATACCAATGAGCCTGATAGGTGTCAATAGCCGACGTTCAGCTGCTGTCTGCAGGAGTTCAATGCCATCTCGCCAAGAGCATGTGTGCCTTGAAGCTCCACCTGAGGCTAAACCTGCTACAACAGGATCCTGGAACAAACGTCTACTTGGTTTTGGATGGAAATGTCAAATCTTATTGATGGCAGCGGGGGAATGGAAAGCATATGTATTTCCTCTCATATCTGAGAGTGGTCAGAAGCACTCATAAATGGTTAATAGAGTGCAGCTGAAAATATTGTACCGTTACATTGACATACATTCTCCTGTATGGACAATGCAAAAGCTCTTAATAGCCCACACACATTTCTGAGGGTTTCTTATACCCCACTTATGTTTGAAAGTTTTTTTGTAGTACAGCAATGTTTCTTTGACTTTTTTTAGTGGTTCTGATTTTCTTTGTGACTCTCATTGTCCAGTATATCTTTCCACAGTTGCTGCAAGTCCAGTTTGCTGTCAGAAGATATCTAATAAAGAGAGACAAAAGGAGACACAAAATAGTATCATAACATTATCAAGGATTTGTAGAGAGTTAGCATGATGTCTCTGACATGGTAATACCACATTATGAGAGGATATCATGATATTCTTTAAAGTGTCTTGGAGTACATTGTAAGTTCATGGTCAGTTAAACTCATTTAAACAGTTCACAATATATATATATATATATATATATATATTTATTTATTGTTATTTTATAGTAGGGATGCACCAAAGTTAAAACTCTGGCTGATACCAGTAAGCCGATAATTGCTTTCATGTTATGCTATTTTGTCTGAATGAATAAAAATAAAAAAATCCAACATTATAAAGTAAAATTTAACATTTTAAATTCTTCAAGTAAATTTAGGCACTACAACATTATTATGAAAAACCGATATTCAGTTTTAGATTTACTAAAGATGATATTTAAGTATTATTAAAGATATTTAAATTATTTTCTTTCTCATTATCTCACTTTAAGTTAATCTAAATGTAAAAATGCTAAATTTAAAAATATAATTAAATAATATGCCGTCCGATATGGTACCGATATAGCGTGTCTCCCTACAATAAAGTGCAAGAGACTGTGAGCAGCTGAATGGTTTCCACTGAATGGACTCCAGTACATTATCACTTAAGCAACTCTCTGCCACATGTCGACTGGGAGCGGGCGGTAATCCAGCCTGCATGTGTTTTCATGTTACATATAACTTACTGTAACCCCGAGACAAACACAAGGAATAAGACCCAGAGGAACAAGTGAAATGCTAACTGTCAGACTGACATATGGACTTCTACCACAGGGAGAAAATGGGGCATTAATGGGGAAAAAAGCAAGTCAAAAAATTGACATGTATACCCAAGGCAACTCTGTCACCCTTATTTGAAGATCAGAGAGCTTCTCTTGTCTCTCCGGTCCTGTGACAGAACGGCGTGATTAATACGGCCCGGCTGAGCAGAGCGCTGTTTCCAAGGACACGGGTGAGTTATCTTAATTGCTTCTTAAAGAAGCCCCCCTCACCGCTCAACTGGCACCTCAAGGGCTCTTTAAACCTTGAGGTGAGACCGGGGCGGCCTAATTTCCGGGGCCTTGCTATGGCATCCATGCTTCATTCTTCCATGCAGGAAGTCCACCCTGGGATTTCTCTCATTCATTAACAGCAAGGCTGTGGCAGCAACCCACCAGCCAAAGCACAATTCCTTTCTCCCGCTGCAACACACCATCTGCTGTACCATCGAAGTTCAGAAAACAGGAAAAAGCTGCACACAACCTAGTGAGTTGCCTACCTAGACAGCCTTTTAAGGCATCATAAACTTACTCCCAACTAAGCATCAGGATTTAAACTAAAGGTAGGTAGCATTACACTGTTGACTTCTAAAATGTTTTAGCCAGATCAAAGGCAGAATTGCATACGGTTTTTGCAAAGAAGGCAATTGCAGAATGCACTGTGATGATGTAATCTGGCTTCCAAGATGTTTTGATCAAATTCTAAGGCAGAACTATGTATCTTTTGCCAAGAAGGCAACTGCAGAATGCATTGCAATGAGCTAACTGAAAAGTGAAAGTTGGTGAACAATGCAGGAGAAATGTCAACAATAAATACTAGTATTTTATTCAATGCCTAGGGCCATGTCCACACATACACCGGGTATTTTTATACAGTTTTTCCTTCTTCCGTTTAAAAAAAAATCTCCGTCCACATGAAAACGCAAACGCATGCTATGAAGCACTGTCAAGAGCATTCCAAACCAACGGGTGGTGATATAATCTCAACCGTAAAGCCATGTTGGCCAATCAGAAGCCTGAAAACATTTCCAGTAGGCGGAGATAACAGTAGTGATGGCGAGATGAAGCCTCATGAAGCATTGAAGTAGTTCACAAAAGGGTTCATTTCTCGAGGCTTCATTTGCTCACACTACCACCTGGTGGCCAAAGAGTGTAAAACAATCAGATACATTACAGATGACCTGATGTGCTCTGTGATGCACTGTATTTTGCGCCAGTTAAGGCTTAGAAATAATGGTTAATTTCCACATAGACTAATCTATTTATATGAATAAAATGTGTGTTTTCTAGTGGTATATAATGATTGTATAACAATATAACATAACTGTGTAATAAACGTATTGGCTTGAAATGAATGGAGCTATCAAATGTGTGTAAATGAAGTCTTTGCTCATAATAGGCAGGAGGGGCAATATTATTGGTCTAAAACTGGAAAGTAACTGGGTTTAACAGGGCAGAGGACTGTGAATTTACAAGATTTGAACCGCTTCCTGAACCAGTCTGGCCAAGCGAGGCTTTGAACGTCATCAATAACATCATTGCTCTAAAGCGATACAAGCCTCGATACGCACTTGAACGTAACATCACTAGATAACAGTGCATGCTCCGACGTCACAAGCCAAAAACTCGCTGTCTACACGATAACACTGCAACCGGAGTTTTTGAAAATCTTCACCCTGGCAAGAGTTTTCAAAAATGTTCGGTTTCAGTGACCTGATGCAGCGATTGCGTGTGGACGAACGGCCAAACCACATAGAAAAAGCTGCGGTTTTGAAAATAACCGCATTCGTGTGGACAGGGCCTTAAAGTGTTGAGAATAATACTTGGTGTATGCTATGTATTGCTCCAAAAGTAGTTGTTAGCTTAGCAACTTGCTAATGTCCAACTCTACCAGAATCAACAGTAAGTCAAGTAGCACTATTATTTGCCGAGTTACTACCCAGCTAAAAAAAAATGTTCCAAGAAGGTTTTACTAACATTCCTATTGAGTTATAAAAACATTGGGCCTCATTCATGAAACACGAGTAGAACGATTTTTTGTGTAAATCATTCGGAAAGTTGTTCTGACGTAAATTTTCGGATTCATGAAAATGTTTATTTGTTCATTATGAGAATTTACTCATATATTTACGAACGTTTCATGAATGAGGCCCATTATTTCTGAATGTTCTCTGAATGCTCAAAACATCCAGTTTTTTTAATGTTTTATCATTTTTTCTTGGTTATGGGAATGTAAAGGAAACATGCCACTTCATCATTTAACATTATGGGAATGTTACCTTTGAATTTTCTCTGAATGTTCTGAACTCTGAAAGTAGTAACATTTAAAGACGGTTAGACGGACATCCAACTAAAACGTTTCAGGAAAAACCGTTCTATGAAGAGAACACATTTTGAGAACATTATTAAAGACCAGATAACTTTGATAACGTTTGATAGAACTTTGTTCATAACTTGGGGAGAACCTTGCCAAAAAGTTCTGAGAATGTTCCCTGTTAGCTGGGTCCCTAGGTAAAGCGTTCCATATTATTTACTTATGAGGCTTCGTTTCAATTAGTATCCTGCCCTAGACGGAACTACAGTACCTATGGAGGAAGTAGACAGCAAGGTAGCTCACAAGGTTTGGAACAGAGTTTGTGTAGTGCATTGATTCAGAGGCACTCACCAAAGCATGACCTTGGATCTTGTTCTGATACCTGCGCTCTTGGTTGCGGATTTCAGATGGCTTCTCTTGTGCAACCCTAGGTATCTTGTCTTTTTAAAGCTCTGCCCACAGATGTTGCACACGTGCAGAGATTTTTTGGTAGCACCCCCTTTTGGGCTACTAGGCTTTAATTTTTTGTTATGGGTCACTTCCTCGTTGTGGCGCTTCTTATTGCTAGTCTTCAAGGTCTTTTTACCCACTATGCCAGGAGCTTTTGGAGGCAAGTTCCTGCGTGTCAGATATGGTGAAGTGTGGTTGTGGTGGACATTCACTTCTTCTTGTCGACCTTGAACTTTCTCCTCTTCTTTGTTCAACATGACTTCCGCTGGCTTCTTGACAGCGTAGCTCTCCAGCGACTGGGAGATCCTGCTCAGGTAGGAGGACTTCTTCTTGTGGAGCTCTGAGAGATGGCGTAACACGTCCCTCTTTCGTCGTGTCTTGTAACGGCAGAGCGGACAGCAGTAAAACTTGACAAAGAAGTCCGTGCCATTATCCGTGTGCAGCTCAATGTGTTTCTCCAGGTTCTGCACAGAGCTGAAGGTCCGCCTGCAGAGCTTGCAGAAGCATGCCTTTAAGTCAAAGCCTATGGAGAATTGAGCCTTGGATGAGACCTTGTCCTCCTTGGGGCTCTTCTGGTTCTGGGTGTCAGAGAAAGAGCTGGGACTAGTGTTGGAATTGTCTGGAACTTTACCGTTGGGCATTTTCTTGGAGCTGGACGTGGAATCACTGGAGTTGGTTGTGGAGCCAGAAGATACAATCTTGTGTACAGTCCACAGGTGTCTTCTAAGGTGGCCTCGAACCCTGTACGTCCTGTTGCAAATGAGGCATTTGCAGGGGGCCAGGTCTTTGCCACATGCTTCTTCTGTTGGCTCCTCAGGTTCTTCGCTATCCTGATGCCCCTTTTCTGCATCTTCCTCTCCCTTCTCCATGTTCTCACTCTCATCTTCCTCATCAATAAAATTGTTCTTCTCTTCTTCCAACTGGACCTCATCCATGTACGGTTCCTGGCTGTTGGAGTGGTAGTGTCTCCAGCTGTCTTTGGTCGTGTGGTTTGGGCTCCAAGATGAAGGTGGCAGGTTATCTTCTTTGGACAGGTACTGGTACACAGCATTCTGGTTGCCAGCAATGGGCTCCAGTTTCAGTATATATTCCTCTTTATCAGATTGGGGATAGATAGCTTCAAGAAGTTCTTTAATGCTCTTCTTGCCATCTCCAGAAAGGCCTGGAACCAGAAGTAGACCTTAGTTAAAGGGGCCATATTATAGAAAAATTGTATTCCTTTTTTGGGGGGATATTAAAGATTACTATGTAGATACAAATACACTATAACATTTATTACATATAGTTCACCCAGAACATTTGATGAAACAATGGACCATTGATAAATCAGTTATGATGACATCCCAACCATAACCTAATTAACATGATAATCTATGTTTGTAGGTCATCAGCATACAGTATTCAACAACTTGACAAACCCTGATTAATGGCAATGTGAAATATGTTAGCATGCAAAGTTTAACCAATCAAATTTACATATAGAAGTCTTAAAGGTACAGTAGCATAAATGCTATCTATTTATTAAAGGGGACATGAACTGAGAAATCAAAATTCCTTTGATCGTTTGATATATAAGAGGTCATTGTGCTATAAAACACTCTGTAAGTCTAAAAACAGCTTATATTGAAGCCAATCTGCCAAAACGACAGCTTGTGGAATGAACAACTCTATGAACAAGCAGAATTGCAATCACCAATCATCAATTGTGCTTTATTGCCATATGTCAATGAAGAATACTCTTTAGGAGAAAATGAAATGTAGAAATGCAGTGCTGTACTAACCATCAGGTTCAGGCATTCGAGTGAAACAATAAATTTCCTTGTGTTTGATCAAATTGGGAAGGCCTCGGAAGAGACTGCGGCAGAGTTTACATTCAAATATTGTGTCCACCTCTTTGAGGAGAATGTGTTTCAGCTGTGCAGTACCTGCAAGTAAGCGCAAGAGGGCAGTGATTAGACTTATTGGGATTCTGTGTTGGCTCAGTCGATGCTTGTGACGATTGGGGTTAGATTCTCCACATAGTTTCCATTTCATTCTAACTGTTCAGTCTACTACGATCATAAAGAGAGGAAACAGAGCTTAGGTAACACATTGTGAACAGACACAGCACCTGTGCGGAAACATTCAACGATCTGCTGGATGCCAGATTTGGAGGTTAGCTGTGGTGTTTGTAGCAGAGGAGGATCTCCAGGTTCTGTGGAATAGACTGCAATAGAAAAACAGTGTATTCTTACAGTATATCCATGAATTATTTACAACATGCACACTAGACGTTTGAAATGTTCAGAACAGTTTTAAACCAATAGATTTGCTGCTGTAAACAGAGAAAAGGCATAAAGCATCATTCTAAACTCCAGTATATTCTAAATGCTCATAGTGAAGGTTTTTCCTATGCATCACAGAAAACTCATCCAATTAATCATGCACCTCAGTTATAATGCTGCTTATCTCTCCTATTAACACCTATGACAGACCGTCAGGGTGAATCTCTTTGAATAATCCTCTCCAGACAAACTCATTATACAGAAATTATGATCTGAAGTTTAGTTTGCTGCTGTGCTCCTGCCAGTATGTTTTGGATGGCAGATCTCGCCGATATGAGTCATATCCATTCAGAGGTTCAGCTTGTGCTTTCTAAATGAGTTTTTATTAAAGTTTGCATTATTGATGGCCGCTGCATGCGACTGTCTAGATGAGTATTTGCGAAAACGTCTGGCTCTGAAACAAAAGCTTTGATTTAATACACATCTCCATTTTTCCACTGGATAAATGAGATAATATCTCTTCTGTTTGGGTTATGTATGCCAATATTTCAAGGTGGTGATTAATGAAGCTCTAGTTTGTGGAGACTATTACAGAAAGGGCTTTTATTAGTGGAGTTTGCAATAGCAAATATCACTAGTATTATTATTGCTCATACTCAAGGTTAAGGATCTGAACCAACACTATAGCATAATGCCGGCGAGTTTGCACAAGCAAAACCTGTTATATTTTCTTAGAAATCTAGAGATGTTAAAGAACCGATGATCTAAAACGACTATAAAAGAGCATTTTCCATCACCAGAGCTACGTGGGAACAGATACGTAGTGAGAGACAATAACTCTTCACTACTTGAAGAGGTGAAAAATCAATCGTGTGTGAAGATATGGGGCATGAACACAGCTGTGGATAAAGCGACCAAATCAGTCGGAGATTGATGGGTATGTTGGAGAATTTATGGCTGGACCAGCCCAGAGCCCAGCGGTGTGTTTACAGCGGCCCTCAGAGACTCGCCTTATATTGGAGGTGTTTTATGACTGTGTGAGGGAATTTCCTACTGGAACAGCCGGAAATTTGCCAATGTCAGGACGGCTAGGTGAAGAGGTCGCAATCAACACACACCTACACACACTCTGAATCAATCTAGGGCTCTGTGGTTGAACACCGCTGACTGATGTTTGTGCTATAAAGGGTTGGTGTGATGATCTATGCGTCAGTTTCCACTAAACAGTTCTGTCTGTACACAAGAGCCAAGTGTCAGATGAGAGATTTTTTTTCTGGTAAATAAAACTTGATTTACTCACTAGCTTGCAGATAGTAATACATAAAAGCGTTAAAAATATTTAAATAATTTGGTGATTTCGTGGTAAGTTTATCAGAAATAATATATATTTAAAAGTTGATAAACTTGAACTAAAACAATTATATATTGAACAATTATATATCTCTTCTGTCTATACTGCTGCTATACAACATGCAATATACAATATTGTACAATATGCAGTATGTCAATCTGCAATACCACTGTCTGAACAATTTATTTATCAGAACTTCAAACAATGCACTAAATAGTATGTCAGGGTGAAATATCATATCTGGTTACTAAATGTGAACACTATATCTGCAGTAAAGGTGCAATAATATATGTGCAATAATATACACTATACGTCAATGTGAAATACTATCTCTAGTCACTAAATCACCACAGTTACTCATTCCATTTGAATTGAATTGTACTTTGTACTTACTGTGCATATCAAGGTGAAGGCCAACGTGCAATACTATAAATGGTCACTTTACTCAGATTGCTCAATGTGAATATCAGGACTCAGTCACTTGTTGTATTTACTTGTAAAATTGTACTGTACAGTCTTATAGTATTTATTGTCTGTGGTTATATGTTTGTTTTTCTAACACCAGTCAGGAGTAGTGCTCCTAATTTCGTTGTAAACAGAAAAATACAATGACAATAAAGGCGTATTCTATTCTATTCTAAAAAAAAAAATTTTACCTTGGCAAATAATTGAAATAAATATGTTTAAGTACTAAAATTACTAAAACCAAAGCTGGAATAAAAATAAATTAAAGCTATATAGTTATATGAATAAAACTAATAAAAATTACAAAAGCATATAAGAAAAAATGACCAAGCTAAAATTAAAAGGAAAAATGAAAAATGTACAAATAAAAGCTAGTTTAAAATACAAAAAATAATTTTTAAAAACCTACTAAAAATTACACACAAATTACTAAAATGAACTTAGCTTTTGTTTTTATAATTTCAGTTAATTCAAAATATAAAAAAGACTAAAACCTATTATTAATGTTATTTTTATTAATAAATTAATGTTGGAATTGAAAGGAAGACTCTTTCTTCAAAGCATATAAGAGATTTAAATTCATTTCAACCATTAGTAAAAACAAAGCATGAAAACGTAAGGTGAACAGGAAGTGACCTCCTATCACTTTCACACAGACCTCAAGCCCCTCCCCTGAACCCACCTCTCATCACAGGGGGCGTGGCCTCTTGACCTCCCAGTATAATGGGGCAAAGGGCAGCTCAATCAATGCTTCAGTCACAATCCACACAAACACTTTCATTTCAGCATCATACTACAATTATAAACATGATAGAAATCTTTATAAAGACAAACTAATTTATAAGGAGCTGATCATTACTTGATAAAAAGCCTTTGACAATTGCACTTTGCTTGATTCAGTAACCTGAAGTGTAAGTTACCACCAATTCACACTAGTTTATGTATGCGTGTGTAAATTTATCTTCCTTTACAGGAATAGGCTGAGGGGGAGGGGCATGACCTCTTCACTGCAAGGGTCACAGACTCTAGTGACCCCTACTGAGTGAGGGACAATAGCAGGCCATGGAGGAATTTGCTGTAATCCTCTAATAGGGAAGGATCAGAGCCGATGGCCGCTTTTAAAATGCATTACTCTTGTTCGGATTAGATCCATTCATGTGGACTGGTCAGAATGGATCCCAATGGTCAAGAAGCGTGTAGTATGTATTACATGTAGTACTCATTTAAGATTCAACAAACAGGCAGAAAGCGGAAGTTTACCTAGCGTCTTGCTCGCATGGTCAGGCCCGGGCACAGCGGCCTCACCTGTGATCTCATCCGTCTGACAAGACTTCTCATTGGCTGGGGTTTGCTCCATCTCTGAACCACCTCAAATGTGTCTCTGTGGAGAAAGAGAGAACAGCAGAGCAATAAACTGCGATGCCAAACACTAAACGGTACTGCAGAGAGCATTTATAGCATGATATATTGACAAAAACCTTTAAATCTAGCTTATTTTATGGTACTATAATTATTAAATTACTAAACTGAATTTATAAATGTATAATATATGTCTGATTATTAAACTTAGTTATTGTTTATCAGTCTAGATGCAGTGTCAGACATCATGTCTTTAAATTAGGCTTTTTTCCCCCATATTTTCCAGAATGTGTTTTAATCTAAAACATGCTGCCACTTTTACTCCAAAGCAACTTACATAATGCAATTAACATCAAAACACAAAAAAGTGTACAAAGCAAGTTGCATTTAAATAATATAAATTTTTATACATTTGTATCATTTATGTTTGTTCAAAACTAAAGTTTTGATTCTGAATACTATTAAATTTAAAGAATTGTTGTGGAGTGACAGGAAAATAAAATACATGTTTATAGTTTTAATCATGTTTGCAATAATGTTTCTAAACATTTCATTTTTATTTGCTGGTATTTTACTTTTTTCCTGAATGCAATAATGAAACGTGACTGATGCAAATTTGTGATTTTTCTCTTAAAGGGCACCTATTATGCCCCTTTTTACAAGATAATATTGGTCTTGGGTGTCCCCAGAATGTGTCTGTGAAGTTTTAGCCCAAAATACCCAACAGATAATTGAATTTTTTCACAAAATGAAATTTTTGGGGTGTGTCTAAAAAAAGAGCTGTTTTGGAGTGTATCACTTTAAATGCAAATGAGCTGCATATTCCCGCCACGTCTCCAGAAAAGGGTGTCATGTATACGTCTCTCTGCATTGCATACCTACACTAATAAACAGCCAATAACAGAACGAGGGAACCGGTGTTTAGCCATACATATGGGAAGAAACAGTGCAATGTTACAGAGCTTGTGCCGCGCTGACCTGTCACCGGCGTGGATCAATTGACCGAGCCGCGCGACCGCACGAATCTCGCGCTACGAATCTCGCGCTACGAACTAATCTCACAAGCGTGGCACTGATCAGTTATAAGTACTTAATGTACGCACACAAATACGGTTAAAACGCTAAGCACTATAACGACATGACATTCACAAAGGTGTCTGGAGTGATACACGTATTTAGGTCGATTTTGAGGCGCATTACCTTGAAAAATGAAAGTAATCCACAGCGTCCTCAGCAGCTCAGATGCTGGGAGAAAATTAAGACTCTTATGTTCAGACTTACACCCAAACACAGAGCATCGGGATTGCTTACGAGACATTGTTGACGTTACAGCTGCTCGAGCGCAGAGAAAATGAAGGACAGCGTAACTGCTGAGGGCGGAAACTATAGCAATGCAGAGCTGTCAATCAACCCCCGTGGCCCCGCCCCGCCACACTGCATGAGAATCAAAACAGCAGGCCTAGTGAGACTGACTTGGTTTAATGGGGATTCAAAAATGAGGAGTGGGTGGATTTTTATCATTATAGGGTGCTTGTGTTCACACACTGCCAACTCACATTTATGTCCAAACACTATGTAAAAGTGGATTTTGCATAATAGGTGCCCTTTAACAATGCAATTTTGACCCAGTACGACTTATTTTCCGAAAAATATGATGCATGTAATTTTGTACATTTTGAAATGCAGTTACTGTAGATTTTGATTGTATCTGTCAGTTTGCTTCTCCATTATAACTTTGCTTTTAATGCACTGAAAATGCATCTGCTATATGTGTCTGTCTCTTTCTCTCCATCCTTGTCCATTTTACAACACTTCCTTTGCCCTTGAATAAAAACATACTGGTTGTACTTGGTCCTACTTCAGATGTCTTTCACTCAGTAAATGTTGTGCCTGTAAAAGACCCTACACACTCAATACTCACACTAAAGCACATATAAAGAGAGCCATCAAACACCACTCACTGACACAATGCTATTCAAATGCAGCAGCAACTGACACTGTAATGCAATAAAGATGTGCTTTTTCATGGCTAGCAGCTTTCAAAATCCTTAGACAACTGGACTGATAAACTGCTGGCCTAATTAAACCAACTACATGCAATATTGTTTTTCTTCAGAAAAGCTCTGGTCACCATCAACCTTTACTGAATGGAAAAGAGCAGCATTAACTTTCTGCTAAACATCTGCTTTTGTGATCTACAGAAGAAACGAACAAATGTCACAGTTTTGAAATGACATGAGAGTGAGTAAATGATGACGCCCTCTGCTGGAGTTTGGTTGAAAAACAACAACATAAGCGCTCAGTCTTGACAAATCACTGAAGGTTTCTACATGACAAGCCCATTGAAAAGTTAATAGAAGATCAGTCTGTCTATATCTATCTATCTCTTGCTCCCTCTCTACATATTCCAAAATGCATGCCATTTTTTGTTTTGTTTTTACTTACAACCCAACCCTAAATATGTGAAACATGTGTTCACTTCTTGTTGACAACAGCCTCTAAATACGATGTATGCTTTATGCTTTATCACAGAGAACAGGTGATGTTCGCCTCACATTTGAACGGTCTTTTCCAAACAGTGATTCTCATGTGGTGTCACTGCTTACTTTCTAGAGACAAGAATGTAATAAGACATTAAATATTGGGAAGAATCAATGATAAAATGTTAATCATCTGTCACTGAAAAACAACGATAAACCACTAATCTGAATACTTTGGTGTGTTTATGGTGGTTATGGTCGTATAAACAATCAGAAGTGCTGACAACTCAAATAGCCTCCACTTCATGAGCCTTAAGAGTCTGAACTGAAATTATCATCATAATCAAGAGCTCTGAACATCCCAACAACATCTATCAACCTACAAAAAATGCTTTTTGTATAAACACTATTAGAGTATTTCGCACTTGGATGATTCAGTTATGGAAACTTTTCTGTCCCCTTGGGTGATTTAAAAGAAATTCTTTAATATTATAATAACTTTTAACTGTCTCTTATAGGGGTCTTATTATGCCTTTTCACTTTTTTAATTTTAGTCAGTGTGTAGTGTATATGTTTGGGCATAAAAAAGATCTAGAAAGTTACAAATCTCAAAGTCCACTCCAAAGGGAGATATTTTGTTTTTTTTAAATCCCTTTTCAAGAACTACAACGAATGGCTCGTTTGGACTAGAGCGTTGGTTTCCGGGCTTTGTGATATCACAAGAAGTGCTGCTTCAGAGTTAGTGCATCAGAGAAGAAGAAGAGCTGCTGTGCTGTAGCGTCAAATTTGCGGCATGTCTAGAACAATTCTTACAAGTACAACACAATGTAGCTGGGCGCTGCGGACAGATGCCGAACGGCGCCGCCGGTGTGCCTACACTCATAGAAAATAATGTATTTGAATTTTAAAGATGTGGCGCGACACGACGCTTCTCGTCCGCTGTGCGACCGCCTGAAACGCTGTTTTTTTCACCCCCGTGCCCAAACGTCTTTGTTTGGGCTTCCAAAAGCAGATGATGTCAGGAAACAGTGGTTGCCATTTATTTTTTAACTCTGCTCCTGAGCATTATAACCCCAATTTGCTATTGTGTGCTGCGCATTTTACTGAGGACTCCCCAAAAAGCTTTTGTTGAAAGACGGAGCAAGGGGCGTGGCAGTACTGAAACACCGTCTAAGCTGTTCGCCAATCACAACGCACTGGGACAGCTAACCAATCACAACACATTTTGTTTTTCGGAAGGCAGACCTTCATCAAAGCCGGAACAAATCGAGCCGTTTGTGCCAGACTGGGGAGAAAGGTATTTTAATTATGTAAATTATGCGAAAAATTATGTGTTTTTCGAACCACCAAGCATGAGAGCATGTTCTAGTACACCCCCAAAACAAAATCAAGACTTTGTAAAAGAGCATAATAGGACCCCTTTAAATGACTTTTCCTCATTAATAAGAGTTTGAAACATGAAACTCTATTTCGGGCCACATATCAACTGTATAAATGATTTACAACACTGTACTTCAGACTTGTACCAAGAATAAAACATTATGTTTTCATTCTGATTTCAACTAAATTTGTAATTTTCTATAACAAAGATCATACCAAATTAGTACTTTATTGAGCAACTGATTTTTACTTTAAAAAAGTTATTTTTATAACATTAAAAAAATCATTGGTCCTTGTAATTGATCTTTAAATTGTATTTATTTATTTACTTTCTCCTACTGTCTTTCCTTTAATGTTTTTGAAACAGATGCTAATTTTCTTATTTATTCCTAGTTATTTTTTTTTTTCATCTATTATGATGTGTTGTGTAAACAACTGCTTCATTTATAAAACAGTTTTGTTATAAGCTATAAAAAGTCTGTTTTGTCAATAAAAACCTCACTGGCAGCTAACTCATTGATAGATTTGCAAAACACATTTTGACATTTTAATATAATATCATACCAGTTACATGATTATGGCATCACACAAAAAGCACATTATGAGTCAATTATTAATACAACATAAACATAATATTACAACTTATATATGTACAAAATGACAGTTATTGCGTGCTATAGTCAGAATGTGTCATCCTGTTGTGGATGCGCTCTTCCCATATCAACGCGCTGAAACACAGCAACTAAACCCAAAGAATGCACAACGTTTTATTATAATAATGTTCTCATTAGAATGTTATATACACGACATTCCCAATCATAGTTATTAATGTTGTGCACTGCTGTTTCAGCTGCGTGCGCTGAGCTAAAGACGATCACCGGTAAACTGAAGCGCTCTTTTAACTTAACCAAACGCATTCTATATGAGATAAATCAGATATACATCAAATAAACACAATATTACAACGTACAATTGCACAAAAGGCTGCAAACGAACTATGTAATGCATTATTTATCGGTTTTAAGATATCGGCCAAATTTTCTTATCAGGCCGATACGATAACAGAAAAAATGAGCATTTATCGGCCGATACCGATATGGTGGCCGATATATCGTGCATCCCTAATATTTACTATGATCTCCTGAAAACATACATACTGTCAGTCCCACAACTCGTGAGAGTAAATTACTAAAAGTTGTTCTTCATTACTGTACTGAAGTATTTACTCTCACACTTAAATGACAACACTTGAGGACACATTGCTGAAGATCGCAAGTGAACACAGCTGACAATCAGTCTATAAACAACTGCATTCAAATGCCAAACACCTATAATATCAGCTGCTGGTGGTTTTCATTTACCAATTTCGGTTTGTCCTACGACTCTACATGGTGATGCCACTGAGAGATTGTGACTAAACAGGCTGCTTTACAAAGCAGTAAACTTGCTTCTAGAACATGTCATTTCACGTGGAAACTTTGTATTACCAACACTCAAGCATGTTCTCGCTCGATACTCGGACCTTCGATTGATTCAAATGTTGTCACGGTGTCCAACCCTTCACTTGAGCCTGATTTCTCAGTATTGTTTCCACCTCATCCACAAACGCGTTTGAAACTACTAAAGTTAACGCGAAAGGACAAGACAAGGAAGAACCACTCACAACGCGTTTTAAAACCACAAAGGGCGATGATGACGCATAAGGAAAAGCATGAAAGACGTCATGAAACACGCAAAACTAACTTTACAACTCATCGACACCCAAACCAAGCCAAACACAAGCCTGCGTGAGTTACGAGCTGCTGCGCTTCGCTCGTCGTTGCGCGCTGCGCTGGAGAGCCTTGCGCCATTGCGCGCACTCTCCTGCCTCACACATGATGAAAACGAGCACAAAACACAACCAATGTACTTAACAACAGTCATCCGCACCTAAAAAGCCATCTAAAGCCTGTCTAACGATGCGCGGAATCGAAACCGAGCCGTCTCTTCACCAGCCTCAGACTGAACAACAAAACCATGACGCCATTTTCTGCAAACCAACCGCGTTCTGGGAGGAAACGCGACGCTTCTGCGTGTTTATAACGCGTGTAAACCGCTTCATCAGAGGTTGTGAGGCTTAAACGAAGCTTCTGGTTGTTCTTACCGATATAATCCGCGGATTCCCGGAAGATACTTCGACTTTTACTTTAAGCGCTTTTGGAAGGTGCGTGACGCCTCCGCCACATGCACGTGTCCTGCTGAGCAAACACTGGGGATCTACCAGGTGCCGTGACCCAGTGCTCCGAGATCCGAGCCGGTTCGAGTCGACTCGCGAACTGTCGCCAAAGAAGACATTTAACCGTAGGTCGACCCAGACTCACATCTACGTTCACAGTGAATAGCTTTGACTATCATGCAAATGCATTTACTTAAAATGTAAGTTTCTAAAAAAAAATAAAAAAAATGACATTTATAGTTAAATATTTATGCGCGCATGCTATTTTATGAACTCAAAAAAGTTTTTACATTTAAAAAAAGTACGTTCTTTCCGTGTTTTAAAAAAATTACAATTACAATTACGATTATAATAGTTAATTCCTATACATTTTAAAGTTCGTTAAGATATAATTTAGGCTAATTAAAATACATAGTATAGTGTTTATGTATGTAAATACATTTAAAGAAATGTATTTCTTCCATTGATATGTAGAAACTACTTCAATAAGGTGATGTGATCTAAACTTATTAATCAGTATCGATATAATAACAATAAATTATTACCTACTATATAATCAATATATAGGCCTAACTACAACAAATCACTGACTATCACACAAATGCCAGAGCAAATAAATGTACTTTAGGCTAAATTAGTTTGAAGGGGAAAAAGTACATTTCTGACAATAGTGATTATTATTATTAGCACACGCAGGGGTCATATTATATTACATTTTTAAAATGTAGCTATACATTATTTCAGTAAGATTATATGACTGCTATAACATATTCATTACATAGGTACTGTAGTAATGTTTATCATATTAATACTAGGACGTTAATGAAACGAACTTCTTACAGATAAAACCGGTATCAGTGACCAATATTTAGATGTACGGATCAGAAATCGTAAAATAATATAATGTAAAAATATAAAATAAGTATAAGCTATGTAAACTTTTCCTGACCTGACCTCTGGTGCCCGGCTAGTTGCGTTGCTAGGATACCGCCACCCGAGATTCGCGCGCGAAAATACATTTATATGAGCTCGTGCAGGTCAAACGCAGGCTGCAAAACATAGATAGATAGATAGATAGATAGATAGATAGATAGATAGATAGATAGAT
>NW_015505235.1:787840-807736 GCF_001515645.1 Sinocyclocheilus grahami | reverse complement strand
CAAGATATAGATAGACAGATAGATAGATAGATAGACAGACAGACAGACAGACAGACAGACAGATAGATAGATAGAACAAGATATAGATATAGATAGATAGATAGATAGATAGATAGACAGATAGATATATAGACAGATAGAACAAGATATAGATAGATAGATAGATAGACAGACAGACAGACAGATAGATAGATAGACAGACAGATAGAACAAGATATAGATAGACAGACAGACAGACAGACAGACAGATAGATAGATAGATAGACAGACAGACAGACAGATAGGTAGATAGACAGATAGATAGAACAAGATATAGATAGACAGACAGACAGACAGACAGATAGATAGATAGAACAAGATATAGATAGATAGACAGATAGATAGAACAAGAGATAGATAGATAGATAGACAGACAGACAGGCAGATAGATAGAACAAGAGATAGATAGATAGATAGACAGACAGACAGGCAGATAGATAGAACAAGAGATAGATAGATAGATAGACAGACAGACAGGCAGATAGATAGAACAAGAGATAGATAGATAGATAGACAGACAGACAGGCAGATAGATAGAACAAGAGATAGATAGATAGATAGACAGACAGACAGGCAGATAGATAGAACAAGAGATAGATAGATAGATAGACAGACAGACAGGCAGATAGATAGAACAAGAGATAGATAGATAGATAGACAGACAGACAGGCAGATAGATAGAACAAGAGATAGATAGATAGATAGACAGACAGACAGGCAGATAGATAGAACAAGAGATAGATAGATAGATAGACAGACAGACAGGCAGATAGATAGAACAAGAGATAGATAGATAGATAGACAGACAGACAGGCAGATAGATAGAACAAGAGATAGATAGATAGATAGACAGACAGACAGGCAGATAGATAGAACAAGAGATAGATAGATAGATAGACAGACAGACAGGCAGATAGATAGAACAAGAGATAGATAGATAGATAGACAGACAGACAGGCAGATAGATAGAACAAGAGATAGATAGATAGATAGACAGACAGACAGGCAGATAGATAGAACAAGAGATAGATAGATAGATAGACAGACAGACAGGCAGATAGATAGAACAAGAGATAGATAGATAGATAGACAGACAGACAGGCAGATAGATAGAACAAGAGATAGATAGATAGATAGACAGACAGACAGGCAGATAGATAGAACAAGAGATAGATAGATAGATAGACAGACAGACAGGCAGATAGATAGAACAAGAGATAGATAGATAGATAGACAGACAGACAGGCAGATAGATAGAACAAGAGATAGATAGATAGATAGACAGACAGACAGGCAGATAGATAGAACAAGAGATAGATAGATAGATAGACAGACAGACAGGCAGATAGATAGAACAAGAGATAGATAGATAGATAGACAGACAGACAGACAGACAGACAGACAGAACAAGATATAGATAGACAGACAGACAGACAGATAGATAGAACAAGAGTCTTTCACCCATAGAAAACATTTGGCGCATCATAAAGAGGAAGATGTGACAAAGAAGACCTAAGACAGTTGAGCAACTAGAAGCCTGTATTAGACAAGAATGGGACAACATTCCTATTCCTAAACTTGAGCAACTTGTCTCCTCAGTCCCCAGACGTTTGCAGACTGTTATCAAAAGAAGAGGGGATGCCACACAGTGGTAAACATGGCCTTGTCCCAACTTTTTTGAGATGTGTTGATGCCATGAAATTTAAAATCAACTTATTTTTCCCTTAAAATTATACATTTTCTCAGATGACATGTTAAAACTATGTTGTATTCTGAATAAAATATTGAAATTTGAAACTTCCACATCATTGCATTCTGTTTTTATTCACAATTTGTACAGTGTCCCAACTTTTTTGGAATCGGGTTTGTAGATAGAACAAGATATAGATAGATAGAACAAGATATAGATATTCTTCTGTGAGAATAAACACTAAATAAATAAGCACTTGACTTCGCACAGACACTTGAACACAAATCAAGAACACAAGCAAGCAGGTAAGAAAAATGTATTTCTGTAACAGCTGAAATGCAAATATCATCAAACCTGAAAATACACATCTATATCATTGAGAACACATGGGCCAACAGGACACAAAAACTGTATAAAGGACACAGGAGCTCGTCTGAGGAATGAGAGAAATGCCTATTAACACCTCTTATGTCAGATTTAGAGATGCTGCATGAAGAGTCCAGGTATAAAAATAAGGCCTTCGAAATCTTTACAATTGTTATGGCTGGGTCACGTCGAAGCACTGAAGGTGTGGCTATAATACATCTACTACATAAGCATCTGTAAGAGGGAAAGAGGACAGGTGATGTGGTTGGGAATAAGCTTATTAACAGGGCTGCTTGTGCAGTGTTATGACAAACCATCTAGTTAGCAATGACATTCACTAATAATGGCAAAGTAGTAGTATGCACACATGCAACAATACATATCAGTAGACCAACTGAACAGAATGGAGAACATTACAGAATTAATTCAGATTGCTTCAAGCATTTTCCTTGACGCTGGAAGCAAGCCGTGTGTCTTTCTCTGCGTGTGATTTTGAGTTCAATGTGTAACCGAAAATGTAGCTTACAATATACAAATATTCAAATGAAATCAATGACGATTGACGATTTAATGACTGATTTATGAAATCAGTCATTAAACTACTGAAAAAAAGTTATAATAAAAAAAAAAATGAATGAACAAAAATAAAATGCCCCCCCCCCCCCCCCCAAAACCAAAAAAAAAATGCCAAATTAAAAACTACAAAACAAATTAAAAAAAATAAAATAAAAGTTAATATAAAAATATAGAAATTAAAAATTAAAAAGCAAAATTAAAAACTACAAAACAAACAAAACTTTAATAGATATATATTATGGAAACCCATAACAGAAAAAAATGTTTTTCACAATTCTGACTTTTTTCTCAGAATTACAAGATATAAACTCGCAATGGCAAGAAAAAAATCAGAAGTGTGAGAATTATAAGACAAAAAGTCAGATTTTGTATCTTTTTTTTTTATCTAACTTTTTTTCTCTAAATTGCAAGAAACAAAATACGAATTGTGAGATATATATATACACTCAGAATTACGATAAAAAGTCAGAATTGAAAAAAAAAAAACCCACACACAGTTACCTTTTTTTTATTCTGTGAAGGAAATGGGCTTCCATAATAATAATAATATGGATTATTATTTTATATTTATAAAAATATAAAAAATGTAAAAAAATAAAATGAAAAGAGAGAAAATAAAAATATATAAATAAAAATTGCACTGCTATGCCATGGTGACATTCCTTAATTTCTACAAGAGGGATGTGTTTACAAGGACCTACTGTATAATAATAGTACTTCATAGCTTAGTTACAGTTCAACATTTCCTGTCGATGAACTGTAGTACACAGATTTGTGGCACTGCTGGACCAAAAGAAAGAGCCAGAAGGTCAAAAAGGGGTACCATGATCAGATCTTGACCGCATTGCAATTTCACATTCCAATTCATTCGGTTTACTTAAGTGGTCCTTCACGCTATTCTGAAAAAATATATATATATGTTATCATGTCAATAATTCCATAGAATAATCTCTAATGATTGACGTGCAATGGGAAAAGGCAAAACATGTAACCGAACATCCTCATCCAGGCAGTTTTCTTCTCCGTGATGATGAAGACTCGGTGTGGATTGGGGGAACTTCACCGCCGCTTGACCTCAAAACATTACAGCGCCAAATCCAAATGGAAGCACTTCACGCATAAAAGATGGCGTGGAAGGGATCCGGGGTTGGTTTCTAGCTCTGGTAGCTGACCTATGGACAGTTTCGCATTGGCAGCAAGGCAACACGGTAATAATCGGGGGTAGAGAGCCGTCACAGCAAACACACGCTGGGTTCACAGAGCGTATTGTCTTTGCACAGTCAGAACAACTATACATGATTATTTCTCCTTATAAATTCATATATCAATAATTTTTATAAATAAAATAGTACTCAAATCCAAAAGAAAGCGCAAAAAGGGATCTTTACAGGAGTTGTGGCTCCTTAAAGGAATAGTTCAGACAAACCTTTGCTGTTTGTTTCTTCATCAGATTTGGAGAAATGTAGCATTCTGTCACTTGCTCACCAATGGATGCTCTGCAGTGAATGGGTGCCGTCAGAATGAGAGGCCAAACAGCTGATAAAAACATCACAATAATCCACACCACTCCAGTCCATCAATTAACATCTTGTGAAGTGAAAAACTGTGTATTTGTAAGAAACAAATCCAACATTAAGAAATGTTTAAATTAAAACCATTGCTTCGACTACAATACAAGTCCATAATCCATCATGGATTACTGTGATGTTTTTATCAGCTGTTTGGACTCTCATTCTGACGGCACCCATTCACTGCAGAGGAGCAAGTGATATGTTAAATTTCTCCAAATCTGATGAGGAAACAAACTCATCTACATCTTAAATGGCCTGAGGGTGAGTACATTTTCAGAAAATGTTCATTTTTGGGTGAACTGTTCCTTTAAATATTAAGATTCTTATGCTAGTGATGAAGAGCTTCTCAGAGATTAAACAAGAGGACATGGAGCTGAATTGTAAAGTATGAAAAAAGGTCTCAATGCAAAACCACACTGATCCGGAAACCTGTTTGGAAATAATCATTATTTTGCATTTCTGTGCAATTCTTTGCACTTCACCTTTGATAGCAACATGAAATGCCATTTACAATCCATTTTAATGTTGCAAATTCAGTGTAAAACTGAATATTCAGTGGGACTTTCTTTTTTAAAAGTTATCATGGTGACACATTATTGCCATATCATTTATTATAATGCTTAAAAACTATGCAAAATTAGGCCAGGAACACTTACACTGCCGTTCAAAAATTTGGGATATGTAAGATTTTTTATGTTTTTGAAAGAAGTCTCTGTTCACCAAGGCTGCATTTATTTAAAAAAAAATACGGTAAAAACAGTAAAATTGTGAAATATTATTACAATTTAAAATAGCTGTTTTCTATTTGAATATATTTTAAAATCTAATTTATTCCTGTGATGCAATGCTGAATTTTCAGCACCATTACTCCAGTCTTCAGAAATCATTCTAATATGCTGAAAATTTCTGATTATTATAAATGCTTGTTTTTGTGGAAACTGATTGTTTGAGGAATATTAAGTTAATTTTTTTGTCACATTATAAATGCCACTTTTGAGTCCTTGCTGAATAAAACTAAAGCGGTAGTGTAAATAGAGAGTAAACAGCAAACATTTCTCCGTTAACTCTTTGAGAAGGTCTTCATTTCTGATGGTCAAACAATAAAAGGTGCACATATGACCTAACAACATCTTTTAAAAAACAAAATTGGCAACAGACCTGGGCCGACTGCCAATACTGGCTCACAGCCAAGTACCTTTCCTCTAGAAAAGTCTTGAAAGACTGGGATCCTGTGGGCACATCATCATTTCAGTTAGTATTCCTTAAAAACATAATCAGAGAGTATAAATGGAAAATGCGAAGGATGCAAGGCCCTTTCATAAGCAACCATCTTTAGGTCTATGTAGATACATATGACTGAGGAAGATAAGTAACCATTAAATCCTTGAACCTCTGAGAGAAACGAACAATAAATACAAAACAAAACAATTATAATAAAAGATATGTACACACATTTCCAACAATAGGGTCTCTATAATACTTTAAACCTTTAAAATGGCATACAAATATACTTCTGCTCAACATGTGAAGCACTAATCAGGTCAGTAAGAAAATTAATAAAGGATAAATTATTATACAAAATTCATCACCGGTTAAAGTTGTCAAGTCCTGGCCTCTTTTTCTTTTTTTTTTTTAAATCGACAAACACTTGTGTGTCAAAAACAAATACTCAAAAACCTGAATTCATCCAATTTAGAAAAATACAACTTGCCGAAAAAGCGTCTGTAAAATATTCCCTTGTTTGAAACCCTCCTTTTTACGTAGTTAGTTTTTACATAAATTAAGTGCACTTTAGATCGACACGGTTGAGTCTGAAGGGTGTTCCTTCATGTTGTCCCCATCTACGTGAAAATCAAAATAAAACTCTGTATCGCTGAATGTCTGAAACGTGTTGTGTACTGGTTAAATCAAAATCTGAATCTGCATGAGACTGAAGGAAACGTGAGAAATCAATCTCCGATAAACTGGCAGATGAAACGTTTATTCCTAATGGAAACAGAACAGAAGAAGCCCTGTAGGAAAGGAGGACGCGAAGGATGCGACTCAACCGTAGAGGCAGCGCTGGGATCAAGGCAGGACAGACACAGTGCTGGCGTCCCGCGTCTACAGGACGTCCCAAGCTCTTCTCAAACTCACACCGCATCAGTGAGGGACCTTGGGCTACAAAACACATCAGTGGTTAGTAGGTTTGCATATGCAAGGATTCTGAATGTACAGTTTAAAAAAAAAAAGAAAACCAAAGAGAATTGCCGGCAAAAAACCCTCAGCGTCATTCATGAGATGAAAGTAAAATGCAAAAATGGTATGAAAATAATGTAGGAATACATTACATTATCCAAGGTTCTTACATCTGTAATTTTTTCTTCTTCTAGTGCATAAAAATATAATAGAAAATATTTTCATACTAGAAAAAAATCATGATTAAAAACTTTTAAAAACATTATTAAATACATATTGAAAAAATTACAATCTTTTTAAAAATTACTATCTTTTATGAGCTAAAAAAATATATATAGTACACTAGAATAAAATGTAGACACTAGAAAAATGGCATGATTGTAAATAACTTATTATTAATATAAAAATATAACAAATAATAATAAATATAATAATTATATAATATTGTAATTCTTTTCCAGGGTAGAAAAAAAACATATATAGAGAATGTGTGTATGCTTGAAAAATCACAACTTTTCATATTATTTTAATAAATAATAATTCATTTACATATATTTATATATATAATATTTGTATTTTCAAAATATATATATTCTAAAAAAAAAATTATACTATTAAAAAAATTATAAATCTTTTCCAGGCCTGCAAATTACAATACTGAAATGCCTTAATATTTTATGTTTCTATTATAATATTTTATTCCTTAATATATCTTCTGTCATATTGAGTGTTTTTCAGTGGATAAATCCAATAAATTGAAATCAACACACACGCAAAAAATTGGTCTATAAAGACACGTTACTACATTTTTAACATGTTTTACCTGTCTGGGGAGGGCGCTGTGGGGCGAACTGCTGCTGCTCTTCCTGAAGACCCCGTCCAGTGCTGTGGATTTGGTGCTTTTGCTGGGTTTGTCACTGTTGGTGCTCGATCCAGAGCTCTTCCTCTTCCTCCCATCGGAGGAGCCATAGGGCAGCGGGCTGTGGGACGAGACACCCCCGTGATCCCCGGTGAGTGCCTGCGGGAGGGACAGCTCCACGCTCCCGTACCTGTCCTGCTCCCTCGGCCCTGGGGCCCCCGGCTTGGCCCGCACGCTGAGGGCCACCGTCCCGTTACTGATGTGCGCCGCTCCCAGAGGCAGATGGTAGCTGTTCCCACTGCTCCCTCTCTTTCGTGACTCAGAGGGCGGAGGCGCTTTCCGCTTTTTAGGTCCCGTTCCGTCCCCTGAGGCTTTGGGTGGCTTGGCCGGTTTATTCCACTGCGGTCTGGGTCCGGGTCCGGGGTCCCGGATGCAGAAAACCCCAGCGCCGTTATGAGAGAAAGAGGTGGAGTACGAGACCATGGAGACGCCGTCCAGAGGAGCCGCCAGCGCGTGGTTGGGGACGAACGGAGAGCCGAGGGGAGAAACTTCAGTCGAGCTCGTCATGCTCTCCACCGCTAGGGGGACTTTCCTGTGACAAACAGGATATGACATCACCAGTATGCGGTAGGAAGCCGTGTGGCACATTAACCTAAATGCTGTGTGTTCACTGAGTGAAAGAAAACGCTTTGAGCCTTTGTAAAGTCATTCGAGTACTAAAACTAAACAGCTGAACTGAAGCTGTTAACATTCATTGAATTCATTAAAGGCTTATGAAACAAACCTCACCAAAAAACATCTTGGTCATATTTCACCCCTAAATAAAAAAAAGAAAAATAATATTTTGCATAAAGAAAATGAAGTCTTTTTTTAAATTTTATTTTATTTTAATGAGGCTATTTTTCTATATATTTATTATTTAAATCTGTATGATTATTATTTAATATACATTATTATTATTATTATTATTATACATTATTAAACATTAATTGTGTTTATATTCAGATATTACAGAATAATAAATCAAATTATTTATTTTTTTTAGCCTGGAAAAAATATGCATTATTAATTTAACTAATATTAAATAAATAAAAAAATAATTATTATTTGTAAATATGCTTAACCGCCATAAACATGTTTACTAAGAATGATTATTTACTATCATTCAACAATCATATTTAATTATTCAGTTTAATGATGTTTAAAAACTATTATTAATAAAAACAATAATTTTATGTTTAATGATTTGTTTAATAATGTAAAAAAAAAATAAAACAACATGAAAATAAATGTCAGAATGCAGACAAAAATCTTGATCAGTTTTTTTGCTTAATTCAAAATATATTTAATTTCTTATGATATTTGGGTGAAGATAATATTTTGCAGATGAAGCCTATTTTGAAGATCAGTAAGGTTTTAAGGTGGCTATATTCCTATGGGATTATTAAACATAAATGGTTGTATTATAATTAATAATAATAATAATAATAATAATAGATTAACTGTTAATGAAAATAATGTCCAAATAAAAAAATGACTGTGACAAGTCCTTATTTTCCTAACTCAAAATATTTTTTTCTTGTGATTTTGGGGTGAAATACAACCCCTACTATATATAGATTCACCCTATTATGGGAAAAGTGAACTGAATGTATGCACCCATAAATACATCATTCATAAGCAATAATTGTGTGAGCGGATGGACAAGCGTGTAGCTGTGGGCCTTGCGGGACGCTCACCTCCACATGAGAGAGTTGACGTGTTTTTCCACCATGCAGTGGAGCGCCAGCCGCACCCGGTCCCACCGCCGGTCGAACACGTAGTGCCCCCGTCCCATCAACCGACTGCTGAACGCACAGCACTAAGACAGGAGAGAATGGGTTTTCACCTTATATTACTCCATTTTTAAAATGCTTTACGCATATACAGCAATATACAGGGTCCCAAATGTTGTAATGTAGTGGTTTGGTGCAGCTCACGCTCATGGCTCGCGGGTGCTGTGGAGAATAGTGGCACAGCAGCTTCTCAGACTCCTCAGGGAGGTCGCTTTCTTCTTCATCGCTGGACAGACGTGCGTCTCCACTGCACTGCTGCCAGCTGAGCGCGGGTTCAGGAGGAGGAACGGGTGCAGAGCTGCAAAAAAAAGACTGCTGAAACTCGAGGATGAACTTTTTTTTTTTTTTATAATTTAAGTTATATTTTAGTATTATTATACACTCTACTATTATTTATTTATTTATTTGAATTTTCATTTGGTTTGGTAATTTTGTTATGTGCTTTTGTCATTTTTTATAAATTTTTTCTGTTTAGCGTTCATGTATTTTTAGTATTTCAATTTTTTTTCTGGCAATTTTCAAATATTGCAATTATATTGAATGCATTTATTTTCAATAAAACGTGTCATTATATAATAGTTAAACAGTCTTTTCTTTTCCCATTTTAAACTTCAGCAGAAAAAAAAATGATATAGTTGGCAAGTTTGATTCTAAAGGGCCAAACTCATTCTATGCACACAATATAGACAAATAAACATGGTTAGTTTTGTTTTATTTATATACCATTATAGTATTTATTAATGTTTTGAATTAGTTTTTTTTTTTTTTTTCATTTTAGTTTAGTTTTTAGTTATTTTGTTATGTACTTGTGCCTTTTTTATATTTCTATTTAACTTCATTTCTTTTATTTATTCATATTATGAATTGGATTTTATTTTGATATTGTCAGGTTTTTTATTTTTCCGTTTCAGTCATTTTAGTACTTCTACTTAAATGTATTTTATTTCAGTTAGTTGCCAAGGTAACATTTCTAATTTTCATTTAAAGTTGACATTCTAATAATTATTCACCATCATACTACAATAATGATAATATTACAAGTTATATGAAAGTGATATTTATATTTTATTTTTTTTCAGTATAAAACTAAAATCTGTGAATCAGTTTATACAGTTCAGTTCAATAAATTAATTCAGAACTCTGATTCAACAATTCAAAGTGCACCATCACTTAAAAATTTCATATTTTTAAAAATATTAATATTACTACAAATATTAATATTATTTCATATAAAAAAATATTTGTTAAATATCTAATATTTAATATAAAATGTTTTCGTAAAATTATGTAGGAAAATATGATAAATGTTTATTTATACATATTATAAATAATGCACATATGCTTTGAATATTTTAACAATGTTTTTTCTGTTTTACTTTAAAAAATAGATGATAGATACCTAGACATTAAAATAATTGCACAGTCTTGTAGTCAGCAGTACGTACCTGTGTAAGTGTGAATTGGCCAGCTGCAGTTTGAGAGTGGGCGTGGTCTTGGCATTGGTGCAGCTTGTGGATAGGCTGGTTGCTGAGTCATGTGACTGTGTGACCTGCACTGATTGGCTGCCTGCTTGAACATCCTTTTTTTGCCCCGTCTCCTTCTCCTTCGCCCGTCCCTTATGCTCCGCTAGTAGGATGTCGAAGTCTTTCCTCCGTCCCGGGACGGCTCGCCGATGGGTTAGAGAGTGAGTCTACAACATACACAAACAAACACTTTAAACTCCACCACAATCCTCAGTGGACAGAGATGATTAAATTGCACACTAATGAGTGACGATACCAACCTTGCAGGTTAAAGATCGAGTGCAAGGCCGCTTTGTCTCTGGGTCCAAAACCCCACAATGTTTATTAGGATCAAACACTCTCCCTGTACAGCAAATAACAAAATAACAATTGTTTAATTATTTATTATGTATGTATATATTACTAATACGTATATACGTGTGTGTGTGTAAGAAAATAGATTTATATACATAGCATATAATATTTTATTACTATATCATGTTTATTAAAATATTACATATACAAAAAACATTTATTATATGCTTTTAGTCAATTAAAATGCACTAATTAATTATGCTAATGTCAGAATGCATTGAGTTTTGACCAAATATCTCATGCATTTCTTTTGTGCATGAGTCTCTAATCATTTCCAGTCATTTCTAAGGTATATTCTCATTTTGGATGCCGTCTGTATAGACGTAGTTTACTGGGAACATATTTCAGACCTGAGCTTTTAACTCTGAGAAATTGTGGTGCTATCCGAAGCTCACAAAAACACTTAAACTAGCTCAAACTCTCTGTAATAGAGCGTGAGTGTCTGTGGCGGCTGCTGGACACAGCAGAGGATCTGGCGACCGAGAGCAGCCAATTACACAGCATAAATCAAACCTCCGGTGGGACGAGAGCCCAGTAAACAACATACGGAGAGAGACGACTGACCCTCTAGCAGAGGCTAGTTATGACTAAACATTCATGCTGCCAGATGAACTACAAGCCTACAAACTATAAACCACAGAAAACAAGCGATGGGGTTTATTTATTTATTTTTGTTCATCGTTTTGGTTTGTTTTTTTAGTTTGTTTTACTTCTCCCTTCTTCTTTTTTAAAAGTATATAAAAATAATTAGGGATGCACAATATTATCGGACCAATATCGGAATCGGCCGATAATGGATTTAAATGTAAATATCGGCATCGGCCCGATATGAAAAATTATGCCACTATGTCTTGCCGATAAGAGGAATACATTAACTCACATGTGCTCAGGGTGCGCTAGCTATTAGATCAGGTCAGCATTGTGGCTCATTCTGCAAAGTTTCACCTGAATGATGATTAGATTGATTGTTTTGGATCACTGCATTTAAACTGAGAATGCACGTAGAGTAAACCGTAATAGCATGTGCAGCGGCAGCCTCCTCCGGGTCCTAATGCCTGCTCAGTAAGGAGTTTTAATTCTGTAGGGGCGCTGTTGGCCTACTTCTAATAAAAGGAAAGCAAAATACACAAATAACATTTAGACTGTGTTTCTGATTAAATAAAGCAGTAATTGATGCCATAAAATCATGAGTATGTTTTGATTTAAAGGTCAGAAGCTATAGCTTACATGAACAAAAAAAATAAAAAAAATAAAAACATGACACTTAAATTAAATAATTTTATATATACCGATTTATCCATTAATGTGTAATATGTTATATATTTTTAAACAAATTATGAGCTCTAAAATATTTTCAGAATTTTTACAACTCTTTTGCTTTAGACCATTTACAAATGTTAAATCATAAATTTAAATGTTAAGGTAACCACTGCATCTTTCTGAAAAAAATGCAGTGATTAATACATAGTTTATTTATAGTTATTTTTAAATCTTTAATCAACTGTAATTATAAAATAACTTTATTATTGTTTATTTAATTGTAACAAATAAGTTCTTGTTAAAAACTAACCAAAATTAAAAATAAGTATATATCGGTATCGGCCAAAATTAGTTGAAAACTATCGGCATATCGGATATCGGCAAAAATCTAATATCGTGCATCCCTATAAATAATTTAACAATAACAAAACTTAAGAAATAATGTGCGAAAATCTTGAAGGGCTAAGATCAGTGTTATTTGAGTATTATTTATAATACTATTATAGTGGGGGGGTTGTTTAGAATTAGCTATTTTATTTTTATATTTAGCTTTACTTTTATATTTTATATTCAGTTTTCATTTTTTAGCTGTTTAGCTTTAATTTATACGTCATAAATAGAACAAGACATCAGTTTAATGTCGCGCCGCATCCAGTGTACACAGCTTCACTGATTATAATGGTTCTACTGTATTTTGCCACTCGCGTCCGGTGTAGACACGTGTTTAATGTCATTGGTGAGGAGGAAAGCCTGTGTGTGTCCTATGCCTTAGCGGACAGCAAGAAACCCACAAAAAATAAAAAAATAACAGAGAATAATAATAACAATAACAGTTATTCTCTCTATGCTATTTTTCAATGTTTCAAGTGATGCAGGTGTTTTTTCCCCTGTAGGTTTTTTTAATTAAAAAAGCATTCATTTTTCATGTTTAGTGAAATTATTTGGTAGTCTGAGGTGGAATGGGGATTCGGGGGAGGGGGCAGATTTTTGTATAGGTTTAAAGGGGGGCGCGACCAAAAAAAGTTTGAGAACCACTGCACTAAGGCATCCACTAATGCCTTTTCTTTTCTGATGACATCACCAAAGCCGTACAGTCGGAGAAAAAGCCCCGCCTTCTCCTGACCAATCAAATCCAAGTTGTTTCCTACATTATTAAGTTAAATGTGCTGCAAGTGCATTTCTTCTGGTTTCAAAACAAACCTCAGATCAAAAGTTAGTCAAACCAAAATGTATTCAATATGACAAGAACTCAGAGTTAAACTGTGTCAGAACAAATTCATCTTGATAATATCAGATAACTGAGACAGAAAGGTATGTAATGAATTCTGTTGAATAGCTTGCAGCTGCATTTAAGTACACAATTAGATAATACCAATTTAGGTCAACCAATTACCAAGCCATGCTTAATTTTGTTCAGTCTGTGGTGTAAAAAGGTCGCATTAGCAATTAAAGAAAAAACACTTAAGCAAAACATGGTCAGGTCAAAGTGTCTGAATAATTTCTGGTCCCAAATGTTTATGCATTTTACTGGTAGCCCATTGTATGAAGAATTTTTGGGTATAATATGTCACAGTTCACTTTATTTTGCTATCCTCACTTACATAAATGAACTATAGTGTCCTGCACCCACTAGTAAAAAAAAAAACATAAAAAATGCTATCTGGTGTCTGAATAATTTTTGGTTTGACTGTACATTAAACAAGCGTTTGCTACTCACCCGACACTCTTCGGTGCCGCCCGCCTTTGGCTCCATTCTGATGCTTCTTGTCTGGTGGAGAAGGAGGGACTATTGGTCTCCGGTCCAATAGGGATGGAGACGTGGAGGCCGCGGGTCTCCTGTCCTGTGGGGAGGGCAAGGGGGCGGGCCGTTTCTCCAAGGGCGACCGTGACGGGCTGGGCCGCCTGTCAATCAGCGAGGGGGGCGTGGTAGAGCGAGGCGTCACAGGACCGCGACCATTCAGGAACTTCTCCTGGTTCTTGTGAGATGCTGGTGACGTCAAGGAGGACTTGAGAGGAGCGGAAGATGGAGAGGAAGACGTGGAGGAGAAAGAAAGAGAAGAACCCGCCGTGGGAGACGTGGAGGTGACTTTGATGAGCGCTCCCTCCGATCGGTTGAAACACGGCATCTTCTCCAGACTCACCACCGGTAAAGACACGCTAGAGAAAAGACATTGTGTATTTTAAGATCTGAACTTGCATAGAGTAAAATTTCCAAACGTAATTCAACTCCCTTTCAATTTATGTGTATTTGAATAAAAAAAAAAATTGGTCACAACCACAGGAAGTCGAACTGTAATTTGAATCGACATAAAAGTTTTTTTTTTAACTGTTCTTTTCATCAAAGAATCCTAAGAAAAATGCATCATGGTTTCCACAAATAATGAGATAATAATCAGAATTAATAATCAGATAATATGTTTCTTGAGCAGCAAATCAGTATATTAAATGATTTCTGAAGGATCATGTGACACTGAAGACTGGAGTAATGATGCTGAAAATTCAGCTTTGATCACAAGAATAAATTACATTTTACAATATATTCACATAGAAAACAGTTATTTTAAATTGTAATAATATTTCACATTTTTACTATACTTTTAATGTATTTTTTATCTAATAAATGCATCACCGGTGAGCAGAAGAAACTTCTTTCAAAAACATTAAAATCTTATCGACCCCAAACTTTTGAACAGTAGTGTAAATATTATCACCATTAATTTATATAAATATTACATCATTCATTTTGATCAAAGATGACCAATAATACATTTTTCTAGTTGCACAATAAATGTTTTCATATTGCACATATTTCTCTAAAATTCAATACCTGAACATAATGAATGTTGACATATAAAATGTTCACCAATGCTTACATAACTTTATTACAATAAATATTTACATCATAATTTGGGATAAATCAAGAGCTTTCTGGGAAGTTAAGTGTTCTTCTATAAAAATAATAACTATACGCAGAAGTAAAAATGAATTATTAAAAGTATAAATTGATACAAATTGTGTTTAATTTTAAATATGTCAGGAAACTCTAACATTGACTCAAACATTTGGTGTGAATATGACAATCACATTGGAGCATTAGATGATGTTTACAAACACTTTCTTACGGTTAATTTAACCCTTAATCCAGCGTTTGTCAGAGGAAGCATTCATGATTGGATGGGGAAGGGGGGGGTGAGGTTACCCACCAGGCCTTGGCTCGGGCTCCTTTGGGCGGATAGACGGCCAGCGGCACCTTGCTGAAGCGTGAGTGTGGGTAATCTCGAGGAACCCGGAAGGGAAGGGGCTCCACCTCGCTCTGGCCCACCGACATCTTGGCCTTGACAGGAACCAGAGGGGTCCTGGAGCTGCTGGGTGAGCAGTGTCTCCTCTCTGACACACGAATACAGCCGTCAGAAGATCATGAGACTCCATACAGGAAGTGCTGAGGCAGATAAACTACTGGACTGAGTCCCAAATAATATACTATCTATCCTATACAACATGAAAGATTAACGTAAGTGCGTCCCAAATCATAATACAGTAAAAAATTATATGTGCACACTTATGTTGAGCTGCAAATATTCCACACAACCCACTTACAACATTCAAGAGAAGTTTGTGAGGTTTTCGATTGACTTTTTCAGTTTTAGTAAGACGTATGTTGAGGAATCTGGGGCTGAAAACAAAACTGCACTTTCAAAATGATGAAACTAAAAGTTGACCAACCATGAAAATTAAGTCATGCTTATAAGTAAATGAAAATCGTATGTGATAATGGGTGTAGCACAAATCAAATATTATGTAAAATATATAATAATATATAATAATAATAACATTATTATTTTTCTTCTTCTATTTATTTAATACATTTTTTCAATAAGCAAAATACAATAAAACCTAGTTAAAAATAATCAATACATGTTCTGCACACTGTTTTTCACTATTGTAATATAATATTTTCGTTCTTATATTGGCGCATATAAATCTTTAATTATTTGCACCAGTAAAACAGTACATAAATCATAAATAATATAATAATAATTTTTGTTATTTTATTTAAATAATCATATTATTTATAAGCTACAAAGTCATGCTTACACGCGTGTGGTAAAATAAATTATTATTATTATACTATTATTACTTAAATAGAAAAAAGTGTAATACAGTAAAATTTTGCCCACACTAGTTTAATTTAATATTGGTTTTCAAATAAATAATGTTATTTATATGCACCCATAAACAATACATAAGTCATAAATGAAATAATAAAAATATGAATATTTAGTTATTTTATTTTATTAAATTGTAATATTATTATGCACTATTTACCTACATGAAGAGTTTTGAATTCATTCTCTAAAATGGACAGTTTGAACTGATTCACAGAAATGAATCAAACACTAACACTATTTTTGCTGCTGTTTAAAGAAGAAATACAATTAAACAACTCTGAGACATCTTTTAATACACTTACGGTTCTTGCTATGCATGGCTCTGGAGGGCTCGAGGTGGACGCGCTCCTCTCTACTCACTGTTCAACTATTCCCCAACTACCTGCAATTACAAACACTCATTATCACACACAACACAACACAAATTAGGGGCCTACAACATATAATTGATGTATGGGGTTTCAAAACACTACACTGAGCCAGATTACTGTACTAAAAAACAAAAAAAAGTCCCTTGTTTATGTTCGAAGTGAATAATAATAAAGCTCCTGGCTCGATCTGGCAGCTCACTAACCGGCCTTGGCCTTCGCATCGTGTCTCGTCTGCCAGCGAATCTTAGCCAAGAGCCACAACACCGTTCGCGAGCACTCAAAAGAGCTGATTTCAGAGGCTCTGTTTGGACGAGGAGAACCCCTCGCTCACAACAAAGTCTTACCGCAGACCAAAAGAGAGAAACAATGGCCCGGCCGCAGGGGGAAATTCAGCATCAGGTTGGTCTGAATACGAGGCAGGTGTGTAAATATGCCTGTAGGTGTATATCCTGTGCAGCTAGACTAAGATAAAAATAAAAATAAAAAGGCCAAAGTCCACCGTGTTCACAGGTATGCTGGCATTCTGATGCTGCTAAAATCATCTGAAGACAATCAATTAGAGTTGGTGTGTCTTTAAAAGGATGTTGAGATGCACAAAATACAAAAAGGATGTAAACACTAACCCTTTTAGTTTGATTTGATGCGTTTAGGAATGTGTTGTTCTCAGTGCTGCCACAAGGGGCGCTATAGCAGACATTAGCATAAACCGTTTTCTGCGGTTGGTTTTCTTCTCCAGCTCAACTGATGTGATGGCAGTAATTGCGACTTTTTATATCACAATTCTGACTTTTTTCCTCACAATTGCGATTTTATATCTCGCAATGTGACTTTTTTTTTGCTCAGAATTGCACGTTTATATCCTGCAATTGCGAGAAATCAAGTCAGAATTGTGCAACTTGCGATTCTGACTCTTCTCGCAATTGCGAGTTTATATCTTGCAATTCTGACTTTTTTCTCGCAATTGTAAATTTATATCTCGCAATTCTGACTTCTTTTCTCAGAATTATGAGATATAAACACGTAACTGCGAATTATAAAGCCTAATTCGGCGGAAAGAAAGACTAACTTTATTTCTCAGAATTGCAAGTTTATATCTCTCGATTCTGACTTTATAACTCTCAGTTGCGAGTTTATATCACACAATTCTGAGGATAAAAGTCAGAATAGCAAAATGTAAACTTCGCAATTGCGAGAAAAAAAAGTCTGAATCGTGAGATAAAAAGTCATAATTACCTTAACTAAGCGCATTGCTACGTATGCGTGTGTTTTGCTATGCAGTTGTTTTTTGTGCATTGCTATGAGGTTTCTAGAGAGTTCTAAATGGTTTTAATTGCATTGCTATGCAGTTGCTATGGTGTTTTAGTTTGTTGCTACGTGGTCGATAGAGTGTTCTATATGTTTTAAGTGTGCTGCTACGCACTTGCTATGGTGTTCTGATTGTTTTAGTGCATTGCTACGAGGTTTCTAGAGTTCTAAAAGTTTTAAGTGTGTTTCTATTAGGGGTGTAACAGTACACGTAAAATGTTTGATACAGGTCTTTCGGTTCGGTACGCATGTTACTTTTGATAAGAAACAAAGTCTCATCTTTCAAATTATGTCAATTTTTTCAAGAAATTCAAGCAATAAATTCCGTTTTGGCGCTCTTTGATGTGGCATGACAGATTGCTGTATAAACGCCTCAGTTCAAACGGCAGCACGGAGCATGAGTGAGCGCGATTATCCCTTCCTTTTTACTACTAGTTTTAACGTGAAATAAACATGAATGAACATCTCATACCTCATGTAATCGCTCAATCAGTGTTTCAACCACTGAAAGACATCAAAACAAAATGCCACGTAGCATTTCGTTTACCTCATCAGTGTTCACACCTCGCTAGTTCACTAGAGAAATGAAGTCTGGAGAAGAGTATTTCCTGAAAAATTTGACTATATGCTTTAGGGATGCACCGATATGAAAATTTTGGCCGATACGGATAACCGATTATTCTTTATTTTTGAAAGCCGATAACCGATATGTTGGCCGATAAATCTATATCCAAATTGTTATATACTTTTTGAGAGCCTGATTACAAAAAAGGTCTCATCATTAAAAGCCACATCCCAAACACTTCAACATAAGCAGCCTAGTTTGAACGGTGTACGTTTTAAAAATATTTTTACTCTCCCATTACCAAATTTAGTCATAAAAAAGTCTTACAAATAAATAAAATTATGCATAAATAATGCAAACAAGTCACTGGACATCATTACACGTGTAAAGAATCAAAATGAATGCGCCATAGATCAATAAAACGGAATAGCCTCTGCACGGACAATAATTAAATGATTTTAATTACTAAACCATACTGTTGATGAAAATAATAAGAGAACAATACAAGTGGTTGTTGTTATTAATAATATATCAATGATTTTGAAAAAGTAACAAATTAATACCACTGTTTTAAATAGCAGCCGTTGAGCTGCGCGTGCTGAAGCTGAAGAGCTGAATGAACACGGTAAACTGAAGCGTTTTGCTGGCAGCTTATTTAACTCAAGGAAATGCATCCTGAGATTAATATTAATACAACATAAACATAATATTACAACTTATATATGTACAAAATGACACAGTTATTGCATGCTATAGTCAGAATGTGTGATCCTGTTGTGGATGCGCTCTTCCCATAACAACGCGCTGAAACACAGCAACTAAACCCAAAGAATGCACAAAGTTTTATTATAATAATGTTCTCATTAGAATGTTATATACACAACATTCCCAATCATAGTTATTAATGTTGTGCACTGCTGTTTGAGCTACGTGTGCTGAGCTAAAGATGATCTCCGGTAAACTGAAGCGCTCTTTTAACTTAACCAAACGCATTCTATATGAGATAAATCAGATATACATCAAATAAACACAATATTACAACGTACAATTGCACAAAAGGCTGCAAACGAACAGCGCGCATCTGAAGTGTCTCTGAAGGAAATAATGCATTATTTATCGGCTTTAAGATATCGGCCAAATTTTCTTATCAGGCCGATACCGATAACAGAAAAAATGAGCATTTATCCGCCGATACCGATATGGTGGCCGATATATCGTGCATCCCTAAAAATAAT
>NW_015505235.1:749784-787429 GCF_001515645.1 Sinocyclocheilus grahami | reverse complement strand
ACTTCATGTGGATTTTTTTTTTCTGCGACTAAGCGACTGATAAAATGTTGGTAATATGCATATAAACAGCCTTTTAATTAGCAGAGTAGAATAATCATGGCTGATAGTAAGACATGCAAACATAAAAGAAAACCAAACTGGACGCGAGAACAGCTATATATTAAGGATATAATCAAAAATTTGGAGTTGGGATAACCTCCAAACCAAATACGATACCTTTTTAAAAGCTCATTATCATCAAATGTTTCTAAAATGTTTATATTCAGAGGTAGATTGCTGGCAACAGCCATTTTAGGATAGTTCAGATTTGGTCTTAGTGACTTAGGAGTCCTCTTCACTACTCCTAACGTTTCACAGATTTAGGAGCTAATTTTAGCACTAAAACGCTTTGTGAAATACTCTTAGAACAAATATTTAGGAGTCCTAAATTTAGGACTGACATGTCCATTATTTTTAAGATTTTCTCCTAAATCGGCGAGTTATGAGCTACTTTTAGCCTTAAGATGTTTTGTGAATACGGGCGCAGATACAATACTGATTTTGGTGAAAACGCAATTAAAAAAAATTTAAATGGCGTTTTTCGTGTTTTGGAACCAAACTCTTCAAATATTAAAGCATAAACTAATTTTTCCACATTAACAAAAAAATCTGAAAAGTATAGCCTTATTTTTGTTTTTTTCCGTTTGAATCACACCGTTTTTGATTTCTCTTTACTTTTTTTTTAATAGAAAAATCAAATGACCAGAAAGTACACGGACGGATCCAGACCTAATCTTTGAGTTTTTCATTTTGGTTTTGTAAATAAATAATGAAATGTTTTCTCAAGTTTATTTATTTATTTTTCGTTTTGGTTTTGGTTTTTCTGATTTAATTGGCCTGATTGAATGAATGATACTAACAATAAAGTGAATGTGACTATTTAATGTGATTTGGTTTGCCGTTTGGATTTTACCTTGTTACTTCAACTGTATTGTTAAAAAAGACAGTCGCAAAAACTAAAATATTACTTGCACAAACGAAGCACAAATGATTGAGCCAGTTTTGGGTGAATTTTGAGCATGTGGGGGGGGCTGAGTGATGTCATTGCCTGTAATGTAATGTCTAGTATTTAAAAAAAACTGAAGCAGCACAAACAAAAATATTACTGGCACAAAGCAGCACAAATGAAGCACAAACAAACAAGACTATTTGGGGTGAATTTGGAGCATGTGGGGGGCTGAGTGACCTCAGAATGATCATTCAATATTGTTTTAAAATCTAAAAAAGCAAAGCAGCACAAATTAAAATTTTTATGGCACAAACGATTGAGACTATTTTGGCGACCTTTTGCATTGGGTGTAGGGCCAACTTCATGGAGGTCTCAAGAAACATTTCTTCATTACAAATGCTGAAAAGTCGTGCTGTTTAATATTTTTTTGGAAACGTGATGCTTTGATTCTTTGATTAATGAAAAGCAACAGCATTTATTTGACAAAGAATATTTGTAACATTATAAATGTCCTTACTTTACAAAATTTGCATTATACATTTACAGTTTAACATGGAAAATCATCACAATGTTTACTGAAAATTGACTGAAAAAATATTTTAGGATGTGCACGACTGACAAGACTACTCTTGTCTAGATTTTGAAACGTATGCGAATGACCCCTTCTCTTAATCGACAGGACGTGTACTGTACTTGACTGAGGTCTCCTTAAGTTTTTTGTGTGTAACATATTGACAGATACAGTAGCTCGCTCTGTTGCTCTGGGTTACTGTGTCTGTCTCTCTCTGCCATGCTGTGCAGCTTATTTTTTAGCTGTTTTGTAACTTATAAATCACAAATGTGCAGCGTCAGTCATTTTCTGCCATCAGACGCCTCCACGCTATTCTCCTGAAATGCTAAACTTTACCACACGCCGGCCACAGTCACCTACACACACACAAACGGATACACACACAAAATACTGAGTACACAATTAACCCTTTGAGCAGTACGGTCCCACATATGGGATTTAGAATGATTAGGAGAGGACATTTGCACTGTGAGGTCAGCCAGCACAATGAAACTGCTGATTTTATGCTCCACGTAAACATGGGTCTGTCCGGCGGCCAGGTGGCATGGAGCGATGGCCTCATTCCGTCCCCGCAGTGCAGGAGAACCCGATGATGACTCTGCATTTTCTCTCAGGAGAGCTGGATATTTAAAGGCAGGCCACTGCAGACCGTCCCAACTTTCTCTGGTAGTTTTCCACAGCATCCAGATCAAACATGGCTGGTAAAAGGATTTCCATGTTAACCAGGTGCACAACAGCGGGAGGTGCTCACAGTTTGTCCCATCAGATAATTTGTGTGAGGCACAGACAGGGGGCACTGCGGATATTTTAGAGAAGTGGTTTTGAGGCTGAGGAGGGAATTGTGTGTGTGTGTGTGTGTGGGTGTTTGTTTCTTTGTGTTCGTTAAACATAACATATCAAGACTCTGAAATTTTTGCAATGAGTAATTAAAGGTGCACCACATAATACAGTGACAACTAATGAATAGTGCTTTTGACAGGTGTTTAAAGTGATTGAATATCCAGTCTTAAAAGTGACCTACAAAAGTTTTTTTTTGTTTTATTGTAAATTATATTTCTACACGGCCACCATATTGACATATGACCAGTAAAATATACACTAAACTGTAAAAAAAAAAAGAAAAAAACTATATTGTACTGGAAATGTTCTGCCCGGACATCCCATCATTTTTTATTTATGCATGTTTCCATATACTCTAAAACACAACACAATGCAGTGCAAAATTCAAAATACAGGTAAAACACCTGTTTTTTTTATATATATATTTTTATTCATCAAGTATGCATTATATTTTTAAAAAGTCGCAGTAAATCTTGAAAATCCCGAAACAGTTTATTCAATATTAATAATAAGAAATGTTTCTTGAGCAGCAAATCATCATATTCAAATGATTTCTGAAGGATCATGTGACATTACATTTTACATTTTAAAATATATTAAAATAGAAAACTGTTATTGTAATAATATTTCACAATGTTATTGTTTTTACTGCATTTTGATCAAATAAATGTAGTCTTAATAGGCATAAGAAACATTTCAAAAACATTAAAAAGTCTTACAGAACCCAAATATTTGAACCCTAGTGTACACTTGCTAAGTCATATGGAAGTTAGATAATTGCAATATAAACTTGCTATGCTTGCTAAAATTTACTATGGCATATATTGTATGATAAAGTAGACCAAAATGAGACCTGGGTCAATTCCTAAGCCCATTTACAATGTGAATAAAAACGGGGCTAATTTCTTCTTCATTTGACTTTTGGGTTATCTGAAAGAGATCGGAGTTCTTTTAAAATGCAATAAATTACTTAACAAATACAAGTTGTTGTTTTTTTTTTGCAATGGAAGAGACACAGATCCACTGTTTTACCAGCTGTGAAACAAACAAAAAAAATGCTTAGTGCACCTTGCATCTAGTAAAAACCATGAGTGCATTCAGTACTCTGCTCTAGAGACAAACCTTTAGTACCTAAAATTACCCTCCTAAGGGTTTTTAAGTAATCCAAATCATTTGTAATTAAGCATTTGGAAGAAGACGTCTCAGTGCTGTTTTTGAAGGATAAACTGTTATTGCTGTGGTGAATGTACATCTCCAGTGAGCTACTACAGACTGAGTATTGTGAGCCTGTGCACGAACTGTTTGGAACCGTGTGGTTCGGTTTTGCCATTGGAACCATTTCAATCATATAGTGCCCATTAATTCCTGTAAGTACCACACTGGGGTTTGAGTGTGTGTATTTCCTTTAACATTTCATTTTGATCTTGCTTGAATAAATTTGAAAGCTTGCATAAGCACTTCAAGCTCACTTAAATAGCAACAGAGACAGACAGAAAATAAGTGAAATAAGAGAAACCGATGTAAATAAGAGAAATATGTGAAGAGATACGAGGTAAGTTCATGAAATGTAGTACCTGTGATTTTGAAGGCAGTGTGATGGTAAGACAAGCAA
The DNA here is from genome assembly GCF_001515645.1 of Sinocyclocheilus grahami. Lineage (NCBI taxonomy): Eukaryota > Metazoa > Chordata > Actinopteri > Cypriniformes > Cyprinidae > Sinocyclocheilus > Sinocyclocheilus grahami. Next base: position 783,418 of record NW_015505235.1, on the reverse strand, counting down.
GTGTTGGGATGCTAGCTGATGCTCTGTCACTTGGGCTTTTTTGGAGATTTAGCCTAATGGGTAGATCAAAAAGTGCTTTAAAATGATCACATTATTCATGATTAATGCTACAGTGCCTCCCAAGTCAGTGTGATATTGTGAGCTCTTGTTACATAAGGACATTCTTCTCACGGATAGCGAAATTAAATCTGAGATACCATTTGGAAAAGAGAGAAGGGGAATCGGCAGAGACCGAGAGAGAAGTTACTGACCGCAGTTCTCCAGTCAGACGAGTGTCAGCTTGTCAGTAAGTGTCAGGTTTGCAGTTTAAATTCTCCAGCAGCCCTGCAGCGCTCTGGCTACGTGCTTCGTTTGATTTCACTTCTCAAAGTTGGCTTTAATGCCAAAACTTGACACGCACCGATTGACACTGTGGACTGCGTGCTGCGATCTGAAGACAATTTTTACATGCATGTCTGACTGGGCATGAGCAAAGATGCTAATTATACGTCTTAAGGTGCAGTCAAATTTTTGGCCTTTCAAGAGATGTAGGTGTTTAAGGTGTTTAGAGTGATTGTTAACGATTAGCCATAGTCTTGCCAGTTGCAAACTTGTCCTGCATGAAACGTTGCCCGGATCAATGTACAGTCCTCTATTCTAGTTCAATTACTGCACACCCGATCCGTCTGCTATTATTTAACTGATAATGTGGCTTTCATTAGTGCAGGTTATATGAATGGTGTCCTGCCATCCGTATGCTCTACTCGGGCACGAGTACTGTGCGTTTCCTTCATTTAATGTGCGTTGAAGCATGAGCTGGAGATGCAAGAGATGAAACTGTTCATCAGTATTGGTTGGACATGAGAATGGTTTTTATTACCCTCAGTTGTAGTAGATGATTAACTTTCTCATGTACTAGAAAGAAGGTTCATTCATCACATAACATAATTCCATATTGCTTTGATTTCATGCTGCTGACCTGGTTGAATGGCAATATTAATATTTATTAGGGATGCACCGATATGAAAATTTTGGCCGATAACCGATTATTCTTTATTTTTGAAAGCCGATAACCGATATGTTGGCCGATAAATCTATATCCAAATTGTTATATACTTTTTGAGAGCCTGATTACAAAAAAGGTCTCATCATTAAAAGCCACATCCCAAACACTTCAACATAAGCAGCCTAGTTTGAACGGTGTATGTTTTAAAAATATTTTTACTCTCCCATTACCAAATTTAGTCATAAAAAAGTCTTACAAATAAATAAAATTATGCATAAATAATGCAAACAAGTCACTGGACATCATTACACGTGTAAAGAATCAAAATGAATGCGCCATAGATCAATAAAACGGAATAGCCTCTGCACGGACAATAATTAAATGATTTTAATTACTAAACCATATTGTTGATGAAAATAATAAGAGAACAATACAAGTGGTTGTTGTTATTAATAATGTATCAATGATTTTGAAAAAGTAACAAATTAATACCACTGTTTTAAATAGCAGCCGTTGAGCTGCGCGTGCTGAAGCTGAAGAGCTGAATGAACATGGTAAACTGAAGCGTTTTGCTGGCAGCTTATTTAACTCAAGGAAATGCATCCTGAGATTAATATTAATACAACATAAACATAATATTACAACTTATATATGTACAAAATGACGCAGTTATTGCATGCTATAGTCAGAATGTGTGATCCTGTTGTGGATGCGCTCTTCCCATAACAACGCGCTGAAACATGGCAACTAAACCCAAAGAATTCACAATGTTTTATTATAATAATGTTCTCATTAGAATTTTATATACACGACATTCCCAATCATAGTTATTAATGTTGTGCACTGCTGTTTGAGCTGCGTGTGCTGAGCTAAAGATGATCACCGGTAAACTGAAGCGCTCTTTTAACTTAACCAAACGCATTCTATATGAGATAAATCAGATATACATCAAATAAACACAATATTACAATGTACAATTGCACAAAAGGCTGCAAACGAACAGCGCGCATCTGAAGTGTCTCTGAAGGAAATAATGCATTATTTATCGGCTTTAAGATATCGGCCAAATTTTCTTATCAGGCCGATACCGATAACAGAAAAAATTAGCCGATATGGGCCGATACCGATATGGTGGCCGATATATCGTGCATCCCTAATATGCTTATTATATTTTACTTTACTGTTAGTGATGTCTTAATCATTTAATGTGCTTAATGAATCTGTTATGAAACAAGTTATGTTAGGCACTGTGTAGCTAAATGAATATATTTCAACAACAAATAGAAATTATCATCTAGGCCTAGAAGTTAATTAAAAAAATGCATTATGCGCAATCTACATGTTTGCATACCTTTTTTTTTTTAGTTGAGTGTTGATTATTATTTTTAAAAATAAATAGTAATTAAATTTAAGTTTGGGCTCTGTTGTTAATTGCAATATTATAATAATGTAAAAGGGCTCCCTATAGTTTAGATCATAAGCCGAGGTAGATTTTTATCAATTTTTTATTAAATAGCTATTTTATGTTTAGTTTTTTCCCCTGCTGTACCGAAAACATAGCGAACCATGATGTCAAAACCGAGGTACGTACCGAACCTAGGGCTGCACGATTATGACACAAATCATAATTGTCGATTATTCCCTTGAAATTGTAATTGCGATTATTAATTACGATTATCACAATTTACATTGAATGATGTTTATACCATTGCTTGATGCAGCTGCATGCCGTATTTTTATATGAAAATAAACAAGCTGAAAACACTCTAACCTTTAGTGCTTTTCTAAAGTATTAATCCTCAAATGTCAAATATACATCGGATTGGTTTCTTCTTTAAATTAAAAATATGAATGGTATTATAATGTTATACTAAAACTAAAACAATGGGAAAACCCTTAAGATAAAATGTAGAAAGAAAAAAAACATATCTTAAGCCGAAATCATAATTGTCGATTATTCCCTTGAAATTGTAATTGCGATTATTAATTACGATTATCACAATTTACATTGAATGATGTTTATACCATTGCTTGATGCAGCTGCATGCCGTATTTTTATATGAAAATAAACAAGCTGAAAACACTCTAACCTTTAGTGCTTTTCTAAAGTATTAATCCTCAAATGTCAAATATACATCGGATTGGTTTCTTCTTTAAATTATAAAAAAAGTAAAAATATGAATGGTATTATAATGTTATACTAAAACAATGGGAAAACCCTTAAGATAAAATGTAGAAAGAAAAAAAACATATCTTAAGCCTGCAGAATAACATAAGTGGACTTTGAACGATTAATTGCCGCTTTGAACGATTACGTAATTGTGGCATCCATAATAGTAATCGCGATTAGAAATTCGATTAATTGTGCAGCCCTAACCGAACCGTCATGTTTGTGTACAGTTACACCCCTAGTTTCTATCCATTTGCTGTAGCGTAGTTGCTGTACAGTTTCTAAAGTGTTCTAAGGGGTTTTCAGTGTGTTGCTATGCGGTTGCTAGGTGTGTGTTTTTTTTACTGGCCCAAGTGAAAAGAGTCCTGCAGCTTCAAGTCTCTGTGATATTCTGGTCTCTAGATATGACTCAGGTCTCTCCTCCAATGAGAGTCTGTGGGATTTCTTCATCAGTTTTATAAAGAAGTCAGAATGCTCAGAAAAGCGTTTGCGCACCTCTCCCCAACAAGTTGTAACAAATCTAAGCAACAATGATAATTACCTTACAAAAACAACCAGGATAAAACTTCAGTTTCGTAACATTGTCCCAACATTTAAAAACTAATAAATAAGGTACAAGTTGCGTAGTAGTGACATCACTCATTGTAAACCCGTTCACACAGGTCTCAGTGTGTGTGTGTGTGTGTGTGTGTGTGTGTGTGTGGTCTGCTATTAGCTTCTCCCAATCTGACAGGCCACAGGAAGCCACAGGCACCAGCTGAGCTACGTTTGTTTACATCCGGCCCGCGACTGCAGGAAGATGACCACTAGCAAGGCCCAATCCTGCTCACAAACAGAGCCCAAAACTGCGAAAACTGAAAGCTAAGCAAACACGTGAGCGTTCAAAAGCGTCCGCTGTGAATAACACGCACACGTTGGTCGAGGAGACACACTTACCCAGCCTGTCTGCTCTGCGGCGGTTGAGAGGATGGAAGAAAAAAAACAGAAAGCGAAAGAGAAAAAGACGAGAGAATAGCAAGCCTCCTGTGTGGCTTAAGGCATCCCGCCTTCTCTTTCTGGGCCGCGGTGTTTTGAGTTGAATAGCTGTGAGTCGTTGACCTCTGCGCTGAACCCTCGCAGCCTCTCCGCTCTCAAAGGGGACGGCAGGGGACGAGAGAGAAAGGCAGCTATGTGAAATCGCCGTCGGAAGGGGGCGAGGGCGAGCTGCCAACAGGCCTTCCTGTGAATTACCATCGCCTCCCGCCGCACGAGACACCTCTCCATTCCGCGAGCGCACGTGTTCTGGGCACAAGATCAAAGACAGATGTGAGCCGAGCAGACGAGACGAGCGCGGCGAGGCTAAAACGAAAGCAAACAAGACGAGCTGGAAAACCGGTGATGGCGGATTGGTGGAGCCATTCTGCCCCGGGACAGGATGCTTTTTGAAAGAGACCTCTTTCGGTTTTTAACATTCCCCGCAATGGTGTTTCAGCACAACAATGCAATACAAACTCATTTTTAAAGGGGTAGTCCAACCAAAAATTGTATTTCTGTCATCATTCAATCACCCTTAAGTAGTAGGAGTTTCTTTCTTCGGTTGAACACAAAAAAAGACATTTTGAAGAATGTTGGGTAACCAACATTCTTTAAAATATCTTCTTTTGTGTTCAACAAAAGAAAGAAACTCAGAGGTTTGGAACAATTTGAGGGTGAGTACATGACGGCAATTTTCATTTTTGGGTGAACTGTCCCTTTAAAGCCACAAACACCAAGATAAAATGCAGTAAAAACAGTAATATTGTGTAAAATAACTGTTTTCTATTTGAATACATGTTAAAATGTAATTTATTGCTGTGATGCAAAGCTGTATTTTCAGCATCATTACTCCAGTCTTCAGTGTCACCTGATCCTTCAGAAATCATTCTGATATGCTGATTTGCTGCTCAAGAAACATTCATTATTATTATTATTATTATTATTGAAACAGCTGTGCTTCATATTTTTTGTGAAAACCATAATAATGCATTTTTTTATAAATAGAATGCATTTTTAAATAAATATTTTGTCTATTCATAAGCGTCACTTGTGAAATAAAACTACTAAATTAAAAAAAAATAAAAATCCTACTGACCCTAAACTTTGGAATCGTGGTGTATCTCTGAACATTTTATAATTAACTATAAAGAGAATAGTTTTATATTGAACAAGTGTTTTTTATTTTGCAGTGACACTGAAGACTGGAGTAATGGCTGCTGAAAATTCAGCATTGCATCACAGGAATAAATTACACTTTACAATATATTAAAACAGAAAACAGTTATTTTAAATTGTAATAATATTTCACAATTTTACTTTTCTTTTTTTTTCTTTTTTACTGTATTTTATGGTCAAATAAATGCAGTCTTAGTGAGCATAAAGAGACTTCTTTTAACTTAACAACAACTTTCAATCTGTTCAATCTGAACGCTGTTAAAACCAGTTTCTCTCACTCAGTGCCCAGATCTAACAGAAGGTTATGTTGATGACGTGTGCTAAATTAAACAGTTTTAACACGCCTCCGGTTTAAGACTGTGGTGTGCAACATGTATTATAATGTAAACAGCAAATGACTCTATGATTCTTGCTTTACAGCAGTAAACACCTCTATTAATTATACCCTTACACGGGTTACTTTTGCATATCTATATATTAAGCTCTAGCCATAGAATTAAGGTTTTGATTTAATTAATGCAAGCATAACTATTATTTCTGCTCATGCTCAAGGTTAGTGATTTGAACAGACTTTCACAACACTACAGACGTGAATGAAGCAATCAGACTCACCATTTTCTAGATCATTAATATCAGATAATAATCATAATATCAAAGCACTGAATATCGGAAATATCAGCCTTTAACACACTCTTCAGTGCACTAATGTCAAGAAAATGAGAACTCAACGAGACCATTAAGTTCAAATAAAATCCTCCTCATAAATCGGTAAATGACTGTCAGCGAGTCACGTTCTGGCCAACACTCACTTACCGTAATGAGTCAGGACGTCCTGAGGCTTAACGACTTTGTTGCAGGCATCGCAAACAACGGGTTTGAAATCCTCATGGGTTGGGACGTGACTATACAAAAGCATATCTACAGCCAAGAGAGAGAGAGAGACAGTCAGTAAATATGACAACTTTTTAAAACCACTTGACTTATTAGCATGAATCTCACATTTGCTGTAGTTTACACGAAAAAATCATCTGGCAATAGTGCGGTCTTGCTTTTGACAACATGATTAAAAGCTTGACTGCATGGAAGAAAAGATGATTTTTTTTTCAAAATGGTCCTGTGGTGTAACAAACATTGTCCTCGTTTTCTCCCAATGCAAACATGAGAAAAGTGTTGCTTATCGCAGCTTTCTGAAAACACTCTCTTAAAGGAACAGTTCTCCGAAAAATGTAAACGTGCTGAAAACGTACTCTCGGGCATGTCAAACTGTCGAGTGCACTAATGTCAAGAAAATGAGAACTCAACGAGACCATTAAGTTCAAATAAAATCCTCCTCATAAATCGGTAAATGACTGTCAGCGAGTCACGTTCTGGCCAACACTCACTTACCGTAATGAGTCAGGACGTCCTGAGGCTTAACGACTTTGTTGCAGGCATCGCAAACAACGGGTTTGAAATCCTCATGGGTTGGGACGTGACTATACAAAAGCATATCTACAGCCAAGAGAGAGAGAGAGACAGTCAGTAAATATGACAACTTTTTAAAACCACTTGACTTATTAGCATGAATCTCACATTTGCTGTAGTTTACACGAAAAAATCATCTGGCAATAGTGCGGTCTTGCTTTTGACAACATGATTAAAAGCTTGACTGCATGGAAGAAAAGATGATTTTTTTTTCAAAATGGTCCTGTGGTGTAACAAACATTTTTCTCCCAATGCAAACATGAGAAAAGTGTTGCTTATCGCAGCTTTCTGAAAACACTCTCTTAAAGGAACAGTTCTCCGAAAAATGTAAACGTGCTGAAAACGTACTCTCGGGCATGTCAAACTGTCGATGAGTTTGTTTCCTCATCAGATTTGAAGAAATGTAGCATTCCATCACTTGCTCACAAATGGATGCTCTGCAGTGAATGGGTGCCGTCAGAACGAGAGCTGATAAAAACATCACAATAAATAATCCACACCACTCCAATCCAGCAATTAACATCTTGTGAAGAAAAAAACTGTATGTTTGTAAGAAACACATCCAACATTAAAGCGTTTTAACTTAAAATGGTCACTTCTTGACAAAATAGAAGTCTATAATCCAATAATAACACTTCCTGCAGTGAAAAAGTGTTCTCTCACATCACAACCCACCCACAGATTTGTTTAGAGCTGTTTAGGACTGTTTTCACTTGTAAACGGTGCTTGATCTGTGCAGATCTCTACTGATTCAGACCAGATGACTTTTTCACTGAAGAAAGCAATATTATGGATAGAGGAATCGTATTTTAGCCGGAAGCAACGGTTTGAAGTTAAAAATGCCTAAATGATGGATTTGTCTCTTACAAACATGCAGCTTTTCATTTCACAAGACATTAATTGCTGGACTGGAGTGGTGTGGATTATTGTGATGTTTTTATCAGCTCTCGTTCTGACGGCACCCATTCACTACAGAGCATCCATTGGTGAGCAAGTGATGTAATGCTACATTTCTACAAATCTGTTCCAATAAACATACTCATCTACATCTTGGATGGCCTGACAGTGAGTAAATTGTCAGCAAATCTCCATTTTTGGGTGAACTATTCCATTAAATGTATATAATAATCATTTTACGGCCGTAAGCAACATGAAAATTATTCTAAGTTTTTTCCACATCTGACCCACTAAATTATTAACCAAGGCTGCCAGTGAGGGCTGACTTGATGGCATGTATAACCCACCAAAAGTGACATTTTGAGATTTGATTAAGACTTTTAATTTGAAACCACAGTTTTATGTCCCTCAGCTCGTGTTTTAAAGCAGGACGGACTAGTGACCCATTCTACTTCACGTTTAGTGAAATATTTAGTCACTCATGGCTAAAGCTGCTGATCAGTGGAGAACTGTGACGCAAGCGTTCAGAGGAGCTCGTCAGATCCGCTGAGCTTTCTTTCACCATCCATGCAGAATCACTGCGCACTTCCGCTAGTACACACTGAGAACACACACGCTCACACTGAGAGCTAGTGCTGATGTTAACAATGAGAAAAACTGAGCTGAACTGCATTAACACCAGCTGCTTGTGTGTGTGTGTGTGTGTGTGTGTCAGACACTTAAATGTTATGGTTATGTTCAGAATGTAATACAACTATATTGTTATGAATACCGTGAAGTAAGTGCGAAATACCACTGACTGTTTTTTGTTTTGTTTGAATTAGTATGTGAAACAGATCCCTTCCTAACTATCCGAACGTAGATCTGTTCAGCTAATATAGCTTCTATAATGCAATGTTTGTTAATGATTTTTACTCAGCACATATAAAAGATCATATATTTTAAATTATTATTTTAAATGCAAAAGAACTAGTATTTTTAAACCAAGTTGGTACTACAATAAAAATATTTGTTGTTGTTATTATTATTACTTTTTATTTTAGCACAACATGGTACGGAAGTACTGGTTCTTTTACATGTAAATAACAAATACAATGTGATAATCGAAAATATTAAGATATTAATTTGAATACAATCACAATAAAAATATTATTTATTAAGATAAAACTATAAAATATAAAAAATACAATTAAAATGTGTATTGCAATAAAATAAAAAATATATTAATTAAAATAAAATAAAAGCATGCAATATTAAAACCATTTAAATTGTTTATTTATTTTAATATAGTATAGTTACAATAATATAAAATATTCATATTATTTATTTCAATAAAATACAATAAAGACATATTATCAGTAATTAAAATAAAATGTCAAATATAATTTAGATGTTTATTTTAATATAATTACAATAACATATTAACATTATTTATTCAAATAAACCGGATAAATATAAAACATTAAAATGCTCTTTTTATTGCTGTAATTGTTCAAGCAGGCACAAAAAAATGTAAGTTTCACTGGTAGCATGAAATAATACGATTTTTTTATTAGCGTGTTGTATGAACTAATGAAATTCTGGTATGGTGACAACAATGGAAGACTATTGAAGGAGCAAACAGTGCTAATGCATGCTGTGAAAGTACAGTATTACCCTAAGCCTACATGAGCTGACAGCAATAACAACATGATGACACGAGAAGAAACGCCCACCATCATGACACACACACACACTCACCTGCTTCACTGAGTTTGATCACCTCTGAAGCCTTCAAGAGCTTCTCCCCAGCAGTATCAGAGTAAAGATCTGAAAAGATTCAATATCGCCGCATGCATTAGACTGACACTGTAACCAACCAGTTAACGAGCATGCACAGTTACAGAAACTGGTAGCTAGATGGCTGTCTTGATCCAGCAAAGCAACACACACACATGCAAATACGCACACAAACACACAGTGTCTAAACTTATACACACTCCGTCTCCTGAGCCGCTAACATTGACGCGTAAAGTACAGAGGAGCGCGACACCTGTCAATCAATCGTGACAGCTGACGAGAGGAACGCACGCGCGTTGTTTATGCAGCAGCGCAGATGCACGCGCGAGCTCCAGTTATAAACCCTGACATTATCGAGGGTCGTACTGCAGTCGAGCGGGTGTCTGAGGGCGCTAATGTGACTTACAGTGCGTGTTGTGGCTCCTGTGTGCAGTGTGAGAGCGCGGCGGTACAGCGTCGCCATTGCTCTTCCTTCTTCCTTCACAGACTGCGAGACGAGCGAGCGAGCGAGCGAGAGAAACATATGACGCCACCTTCGCCACAGTTCGGCCAGCGTTCGGCTGCGTTCGGCTGCGCTCGGCTGCGCTCGGCTTCAGAGACGGAAACATCGTGCATTCTTATATTACACAATTATTCTTATATTCTAATCGCCCTTACGCCATTTTAGTAGTAGTAGTAGTGATAGTTTACTTTCATTTCTACATTTTAATTACATATGCATTAATAATAGCACAATTAATATGAATGTAATTACTAGCAATAATTAATAAAATAATGTAATCATATTATTAGCAGTATTACTACTTATTACTATTATTATAAGATGTTGAAGATAATTATTGTTATTAATATTGGTGTTATTTGTAATACCTGTATAAACTGTTAAGTATAAAATGAATTACATTGTAATGTTTACAAAATATGTGATAAATATTAAAGGAATATTTTAATTAAATAAATAAAAATAAAAGGAATATCAGTGTAAATAATAATAATCATCATCATTATTATTGATAGTTGTAATAATTGTTGATTATAAATAAATATTAATACATTCATCAAATGAATAATGAAAAATAATTCGAAATGTTATTAATAGCAACAATTAATAACAATGATGATGATAATAATTATTATTATTTACATAGTAAGAGTACCTTTTATTTTTATTCATTTAATTAATATATTATTTAATATTTGTTATATAAATTTGTTAGTAATAATATTATACACACACACACACACAAACAAAGAAAAACAAATAGATAGAATAGAAAACATAGAAAGCTATTTTTTTGTTGTTGTTGTTTTTTTAAATCAAGAATAAAAAAATTAAAAAAGATAAATATAGATAAAGTAGAATTAAAATAGAATAGAAAGTGTTAGAGTTAGAGGGTCAAATAAAGGTGGAACAGATGTGTTTTTAGTGGTTTCTTGAAGATGGTTAAGGTGGTTAATTAATATATTATTTAATATTTGTTATATATTATGAAAGCAATAAAATGTTATTAATTTTATAATCAACAGTTAATACAACTTATAATAACACTAATAATAATAATAACCACAATCATAATACTAATACTAATTATTATCTTCAACAACTAGTAATAATGGTTTTACTTACTATTACTAATAAATGTAATATAAATGTAAAATGTATTTAAAATAATTTTTACTATTATTATTGATTCTATAACTACTAAATTGGTGTTTAAACATGTTGTTTACATAAAATATAATTAACACATTCCTAAAAAGGTAATACTACTAGTTATTATAGTTGATTATGACAGTAATAGTAGACTAAAATGCCTTTCTTTTTAAATAGTTATCAATGTTGTTTTAATTGTCATCCTCACATGGTGTGGGCTTTAGTTTGGTTATCATTCAGGCGCAGATTTTTGTGATCCTGTGGGTAAATCATTTGTGACGAATGTCAATCATTTAATTTCACATGTTTCGTTACACAAGCAGCTGTTTATGAGAAAGTCATCGTCTCATCATCACCAGTAACAATAATTACACACACACTACTCACTGTGTTGTTTACTTGTTTAGAGTTCCTAAAGTGTCGGAAAGATGGACAGTCACGAGATTCAGACAAAAAAAGCTGTTTACTAAATATCAATGCACTATTTAGTTATTTTTATTATTTAAAGTAATGCACTACAGGCTGAACTCGACCCACCTATCCTGCACTAAATGCACAACCACGACACAAAAAAATAATTTGAGATATGAATATGTGAATAAACAGGCCAGGTGTTCAGTCTAAAACTGTGAACTACCAGATTGAGGCTTTCGCTCCAGATAATGTTTTTGTTGTTGTTCTTTTGACAAATGCTGATCAGTGAAGTCACAGGATGAGCCGGCAAACAAAAAGCGCCATTATACCAGAAGGAAGCCAGGATTTATTTGGGTAAGAAATCACACTTTCTCCCCAGAAGCACAAAGTCCACTACCAAGTGCACTTCACAGTCAGTTTTATTCCTCAAAAAATGACATTTCAGTGGCAGGAGAACAATGCTTCCCTAAAGAAACAGAAGCACGAACAAGAAAAGAGAGAAAACCTTCCTAAACAAAACTCCAGCACCATTAAAAATGCGACTGAAGCTTAATACTGCATAAAAATGGCATAGATAACAATATAAACGCAACAAGGAATTTGGTAAGAAAGAAGAAACTGCTATTTTTAAATGCAAGAATACACAGAAATGATGCTGTGTAACACTTAAACGTATAGAGGTTGACAAAACAATTGTTTTCAAGATTTTTATACTTGATTTGACAAAAATATATATATATCATAAAAGTAAAATATATTGTAATAGCACATTCAAAACATGTTGCATTTCCATTAAAAGATCAAAAAAGCATGCTAATATAAATATAACCAAGGTAAAAAAAGATATTTTCTTCAAGTACACAAGAAACAGAAAAGGTGAAGAGCGAAATCTCACAAATGAACACGGCATTACTGTGTGTTTTTCATAACGGCTACGGTGGGCATTGTTATGCTGTGGGGTAATTGTTTAGATGGGTGCTGGATTTGGACCCCGTCCTGCCGCTTGTTGAGCGTTGACCTTCTGAGAGTGCCAGCGCGTCTCCTTATACACAAACCAGGCGTTCCCAACCCATAGGATGAGATTCAAGAAACCAAATATCTGAAAATGAAGTCTGGAGTCAGTTATTTATAATATACACTCAGGGGAAAAAGTTTGGAATAATTGGAGAATCTCTTTCTGCTCACCAAGGCTGCATTTATATGATGAAAAATACAGTAAAAACAGTAAAATTGTGAAATAATATTACAATCTAAAAATACCAGTTTTCAATTTGAATATGTTTTACATTTACATACATTTTACATTTAGTCATTTAGCAGACGCTTTTATCCAAAGCGACTTACAAATGAGGACAATAAAAGCAGTCAAAACTAACAAAAGAGCAACAATATATAAGTGCAAATGACAAGTCTCAGTTAGCCTAACGCAGTACACGTAGCAAGGTGTGTGTATATATATATATACTGTATATACACATATTATACACACACACACACACACACACAAACAAAGAAAAAACAAGTAGATAGAATAGAAAACATAGAAAGCTATTTTTTTGTTGTTGTTGTTTTTTTAAATCAAGAATAAAAAAATTAAAAAAGATAAATATAGATAAAGTAGAATTAAAATCTAAAAGAGTTGGGTTAAGAGTGGGTTTCTTAAGAAGTGGGGTTATACGAGCCTGTTTAAATGTTGAGGGAAAAACACCAGTGTGAAGGGATGTGTTAACGATGTGAGTGAGTGCAGGTACAACATGTGAGTGAGAGCAGGTTTTAAAATGTAATTTATTCCTGTGATGCAAAGCTGAATTTTCGGCATCATTACTCCAGTCTTCAGTGTCACATGATCCTTCAGAAATCATTCTAATATGTTGATTTGCTGCTCAAGAAACATGATTATTATTAATGTTGAAAACATAATTATTTTAGTGGAAACCGTGATGTATATATATATATATATTTTTTTTTTTATATATATATATATATATATATATATATTTTTTTTTTTTTTCAGGGTTCTTTGATGAATAGAATAGATTCTGCAACATTATAAATGTCTTTCCTCTCACTTTTCAACAACTGAATGCGTCCTTCGAGAATAAGTTAATTTCTTTTTTTAATTGTACTTATCCCAAACTTTTGAATGGTGGTGTATCTCAGTTTCCACAAAAATATGGAGCAGCACAACTGTTTTCAACATTGATAATAATGTTTTTTGAGCAGCAAATCAGCATATTAGAATGATTTCTGAAGAAAATGCATTTTACAATATATATTCAAATTGAAAACAGTTTTAAATTGTAATAATATTTCATAATTTTACTGTATTTTTGATCAAATAAATGCAGCCTTGTTGAGCAGAAGAGACTTCTTTCAAAAACTTTTAAAAATTCCAAACTGTTGGTCCAGTGTACATACTTAAAAAGCATCACATGCCAGTGAATAAAGTTCCTTTTCATTTTAATTAGACGTTAAGGAAGTTAAATACATTGCAAATGCAGTTTAACACTGTCTTTAAGATTGCATCGCTATGTTAGGGGTATGTACCTAATGTTAAAAAATTGATAATCAGCATGATAATAAACAGTGAAAAAAATACAGATGATTGGTTAGTGTAATTTCTTACCACAGATATATTGAGCGAGCGCATGCTGGCGTAATCAGTGACTTCACATCTGACATTTCTGTCCGTACAGAGCGCCAGAGTGGATTCAATGCCAGCCGCACTGGTGGCGTCCTTCACCGTCTGCAGACCTCGAGCCCATGCAGACGAGCACACCAGCCACAGGAACGCAAAGACTGCTGTCAGCACAAAATCCTAGCAGATAAAGACAGAAATATTATAAATAGAATTTTCCCTTAAAAGCATCTGCATCATGATATTCAAATGCATATTGCATGCAAACTTCAAGCTCATCTGCAAGTTGCATACTCACAAACATAGGGCCGAAGTCTGAGTCTCTGTACACATGCATGTAGCCCAGATAGACCAGCAGAGCCACCATTGAATAGAGGAAAGCCAAGATGGCCACAGCCACGAAAAACTCCACCGAGGACGACGAGTCTCCTACAAGATGGGTTGCAGGAACTGTGCGATTGCAAAGAGTGGTGTTGCTCTCCACCAGCAGCTCCTGGTTTAACCTGCAAATGAAGGTATAAAAATACAAACCGATTTGGAGAAATGTAGCATTACATCAGTGCTCACCAATGGATCCTCTGCAGTGAATGGGTGCCGTCAGTCCAAACAGTCCATTATTCCCAAGATACCTTGAAGGACCTATCTGAGAGGTAAGACTCAAACCACTGGCGTGCGGTTCCTGAGATGCCATTTTCCAATAGGGTTGACAGGAAAATCTGGTGGTTCACCGTATCAAAAGCAGCAGACAGATCCAGCAAAATAAGTATAGAAGATTTGGAAGCCACTCTTGCCAGTCTTAGGGCTTCAACAACTGAAAGCAAGGCAGTCTCGGTCGAATGTCCACTTCTGAAGCCAGATTGGTTGCTGTCCAGGAGGTTGTTCTGTGTGAGAAAGGCTGAGACCTGGTTGAACACTACTCGTTCAAGTGTTTTTGCAATGAAAGGTAGAAGGGAAACCGGTCTGTAGTTCTCTAAAAGAGTTGGGTTAAGAGTGGGTTTCTTAAGAAGTGGGGTTATACGAGCCTGTTTAAATGTTGAGGGAAAAACACCAGTGTGAAGGGATGTGTTAACGATGTGAGTGAGTGCAGGTACAACATGTGAGTGAGAGCAGGTTTTAAAATGTAATTTATTCCTGTGATGCAAAGCTGAATTTTCGGCATCATTACTCCAGTCTTCAGTGTCACATGATCCTTCAGAAATCATTCTAATATGTTGATTTGCTGCTCAAGAAACATGATTATTATTAATGTTGAAAACATAATTATTTTAGTGGAAACCGTGATGTATATATATATATATATTTTTTTTTTTATATATATATATATATATATATATATTTTTTTTTTTTTTCAGGGTTCTTTGATGAATAGAATAGATTCTGCAACATTATAAATGTCTTTCCTCTCACTTTTCAACAACTGAATGCGTCCTTCGAGAATAAGTTAATTTCTTTTTTTAATTGTACTTATCCCAAACTTTTGAATGGTGGTGTATCTCAGTTTCCACAAAAATATGGAGCAGCACAACTGTTTTCAACATTGATAATAATGTTTTTTGAGCAGCAAATCAGCATATTAGAATGATTTCTGAAGAAAATGCATTTTACAATATATATTCAAATTGAAAACAGTTTTAAATTGTAATAATATTTCATAATTTTACTGTATTTTTGATCAAATAAATGCAGCCTTGTTGAGCAGAAGAGACTTCTTTCAAAAACTTTTAAAAATTCCAAACTGTTGGTCCAGTGTACATACTTAAAAAGCATCACATGCCAGTGAATAAAGTTCCTTTTCATTTTAATTAGACGTTAAGGAAGTTAAATACATTGCAAATGCAGTTTAACACTGTCTTTAAGATTGCATCGCTATGTTAGGGGTATGTACCTAATGTTAAAAAATTGATAATCAGCATGATAATAAACAGTGAAAAAAATACAGATGATTGGTTAGTGTAATTTCTTACCACAGATATATTGAGCGAGCGCATGCTGGCGTAATCAGTGACTTCACATCTGACATTTCTGTCCGTACAGAGCGCCAGAGTGGATTCAATGCCAGCCGCACTGGTGGCGTCCTTCACCGTCTGCAGACCTCGAGCCCATGCAGACGAGCACACCAGCCACAGGAACGCAAAGACTGCTGTCAGCACAAAATCCTAGCAGATAAAGACAGAAATATTATAAATAGAATTTTCCCTTAAAAGCATCTGCATCATGATATTCAAATGCATATTGCATGCAAACTTCAAGCTCATCTGCAAGTTGCATACTCACAAACATAGGGCCGAAGTCTGAGTCTCTGTACACATGCATGTAGCCCAGATAGACCAGCAGAGCCACCATTGAATAGAGGAAAGCCAAGATGGCCACAGCCACGAAAAACTCCACCGAGGACGACGAGTCTCCTACAAGATGGGTTGCAGGAACTGTGCGATTGCAAAGAGTGGTGTTGCTCTCCACCAGCAGCTCCTGGTTTAACCTGCAAATGAAGGTATAAAAATACAAACCGATTTGGAGAAATGTAGCATTACATCAGTGCTCACCAATGGATCCTCTGCAGTGAATGGGTGCCGTCAGTCCAAACAGTCCATTATTCATCATGATGCCGTTTTCCTCCAACATCAAAATCCACCTACAGTTTTGGACTGTTTTTAGCTTGTAAACAGTGCTTGATCTGTGCAGATTTCTCTCCTGATTCAGATGAAACGATTTTTCACTGGAAAAAGCAATATTATGAAATAGAGGACTCATATTTTAGCTGGTTAAATTGTCTTAATGATGGATTTGTTTCTTCCAAACATGCAGGTTTTGGCTTCACAAGACATTAATTGATGGACTGGAGTAGTGTGGATTACTTGTGAATTATTGTGATGTTTTTATCAGCTGTTTGGACTCTGATTCTGACGGCACCCATTCACTGCAGAGCATCCATTGGTGAGCAAGTGATGGAATGCTACATTTCTACAAATCTGTTTCCATGAAGAAACTTATCTACATCTTGGATGGCCTGAGGATGAGTACATTTTAATTCCTGGGTGAACTACTCCGTTAATATTTTGAATTAGGTCTTATTTTTATATGTTAAGTTTTAAATTTTTTGAAATTGTTATGTTTCTCATATCTAATTTTTCATTTAGTTTTAGCTTTTCATCTTATATTTGTTATTTTATTTCAGCTTTATTTCAATTATCCCCCCAAAAAATGTGATAGTTTTAGTAAATAAAAATAACCCTGGAAAGAGTTTATATTACACTGTAAAAAGTTGTAAACAAAAAGATTATTGGAGTATGTTACCTACAGTCTTTCTACTCTACAATTTCACATTTCATTCAGTGTTTTACTTGCCAATTTCAGAGTGTAACTGGGCCAAACCTGAATGGGTAGGTGAAAATGGCACTGAGGGTATCATTGCTGCTTCCGCCGCAGAAGATAGAAACCACATTTCTGCCGGTATATCCTCCACAGGTCCCGAATGCAAGCACAGCCGTGAGCTGGAGAAAACCAGAGCATTATGTATGCAATTATGTCCATGCAAACAACAGAAGCATTAAGCATGCACAAACCTGAAGATGCACCGCAGAGTTCACCGTGGAATAAGCTTTCTGCATCGCCCGCGTTCATGAATCACCTGACATACTAATCTGATCCTGTGCTCAGTTTTAACCTTGATTTCCTCACTGGTTGTGTTTAACCCCTGGAAGTTAAATGAAGACCTGCAGTTCACGGCCAACATCAAGCTCATTTTCCAAAACCAGATGTTTAGTTTCGCTGCATGATACATCCAATGCCAGCTCATTCATTCTCAAGAAAACAGAGAAACTTCTCATCTGTCCCACTTTCAGATTCATGCTTTATAGACAGCAACAGCTGTGTCAGTAACTCTATTTTCCCTGCCAATAACAAATTCCTTTGAGGAAATAAGGGAGGAACTTCATGTAAGTAGGTGGCTAAAGAAAACTCAAGACATGCTGAGTTGCTAGTGAAGGGAATGTGCATTTTATGCAAAAAAAAAAACAAATACTTGCAAGGGGGTCCAAAATCTGAGAGAGGACAAGTGAAAATGCTTCTTTTTGAATATTTCTTCATTATTGCATTTCAGACTTTTTCCATTATATATTAGCAGTGTTGGGGGTAACTCATTACAAGTAACACGAGATTACTTTTTTTAAGTAACTAGTAGAGTAACGCATTACTTTTTCATTTACAAGAGAATATCTGAGTTACTTTTTTCAAATAAGTTACACAAGTTATTTTTTTCCAATTTATTGATTGACAGCTCTCCTGTCCTCATGTTGAGAGAAATCAGAAGATGTTACTGTAGTTCTAAAATAAATATGAGTATGCATTAATTCATCTCACTCACCTCAAAATGAATAAAAATAATGCAACTCAGAATATGACGCAAACCTGCAATAGTTAAATGTTAAACATCACAAATATCCTTTATGTATTTAATCCCATTCTATTAACCAATGTCTTCGCTTCTGAGCTTCGATGATCCAGTTCAACCATACTAATAAGCCAAAATTACTCTAGACAAACATTTGTGTCTTTTTTATTGCTGAAGTGTGTTGAAATGTCTTCTTCTGCATTCTTCTGTACGGACGTAAATTTACTTTCCCTTCAGCCTGAGGCGCATTCATTTCACTTTTGGTGTGAAAAGGTTTTTATATTTGCCAAAAATAGAACTTGTTTATTTTCAAAACAAACAAGCAAGCCCTGTCCAGATTTAAAAAGTAGCGCAAACGTAACGGAACGCATTACTTTCCATAAAAAGTAACCTAATTAGTTACTTTTTAATGGAGTAACGCAATATTGTAATGCATTACTTTTAAAAGTAACTTTCCCCAACACTGTATGTTATTATCAGCATAACAATCTGAATTGAAAAATGAACACACATTTCAGCATTTCTTAGCATGCACGAGGAACACATGATGAAACAATGTTAAAAAGGAAAATAAATTCAAAGAAAAATGGCTGAAAAATATATTATCAATATGCAACCTACAAAAGTATTACTCCGTAAAGATACTATGTGTTGTGCATTAACTACTAAACCTACAAGTACTAGTGGTTGGGACTAAATATTTTTAATCTAGATGGATTTTAAACTATACTTTCTATGTTGTAAATGCGTTTTCAGCCAGGCCTTTGCCCTCCTTATGAAGTAAAGCTTGAAAACGTGCTCTCAACAGATTTGGATTTTCTTACTTACCCACTCCACGACTTTCACAAAACCCAGAGGCTCTTTCACGGGGGTCAAACTGAATCGAAATCCCGTCTGCATCTCTCCACCGAGCCAGATATCCTCCAGGAAGAAAAAAAAGAAGGGGCTTGAATCTCGCTGGCTCAAGTTTTCATAAATAGTTTGACACTGGCGTGGTTCTGTGGTAGATGCTGCTGCTCCTCCCTCGCGAGGAAACCAGAGTAAATCCAGATGAGGATGCAAACGGAGTTTCTGCTTTGCACGGTAGATTTGATTTTATCCGACAATACGGGATATTTCGCAATAGATTTGATTTCTATGCATCTGGCGCGTGTATCCAGTACATTTCATCACGAGGCGATATTTTCGGTAGTCTCTTCTCTAAGAAGCGCATTCAGGAGTCCAGCGAACAATATTTCAGTCGTGATTCTGAGACGCTAGAGACGGATTCTCGACATTCCTGTGCTCCGTTATAAACGCAAGTCTCTTAAAGGAACAGTTCACCCGAAAATGAAACTTGACATTTGAATGACTTTCGAATTATGGCGGTCTACAAATATGTATTCTTTTCATAGTTTAGCGTATACACAGTAAAGCAGCATTTTTAAACACTTCAGTAGCCAAACGTTTTATTGCAAAATGTGTAATGTCTGTTAAAGGAAGTTACGTTAACAACAGTTCTGCTGGAGCATGCGATATATATATATATATATATATATATATATATATATATATATATATGTGTATCTAAAAATATAAGTGTTCTTTTTTTATTAAAGGGTATATACACTTTCAAGCAGCATTTTCAATCACTTCATTATCCACAAAAGTTATATAACAAAGTGCTAAAAGTTGGCTAAGTTGTTGCTATAGCAACAGTTCCGAGTTCAGTTCAGTATCGCGAAATATCTAAAAATAAAAAAAAGTATTCTTTTATTATTATTATTATTTTAAATATAAATACAGTTTTGGGTAAGTTACTCTAAATAAATAATTAATTACTAGTTACTAATTACATCTTCAACCGTGTAATTAGATTACTGTACAAATTACTCTCTCCAAAAAGTATTTAATTACTTATTATTGCTAATTACTTTATCAACCTCGACAAGTTAATGATACAAGGATAGACATAAAATGGTTCTTTTCATTCTTTCAACTACATAAATTATTCTGGTCACACTTTAGATTAGGGTCCAATTCTCACTATTAACTATGACTTTTGCCTCAAAATATTCCTAATTACTGCTTATTAATACTTAGTTAAGTAGTTGTTAAGTTTAATAATTGGATAGGATTAAGGATTTAGAATAAGGTCTTGCAGAATAAGACATTAATATGTGCTTTTTGAGTAATAATAAACAGCTAATATCCCAGTAATATTCATGCTAATAACCAACAAGTTAATAGTGAGAATTGGACACTAAAGTGTTACCAATATTCTTATTAATTAATATAAATACAATTTTAGGCAGCATTTTCAATCATTTTAGTACAAACAAAAGTTATATTACAAAGTGTTGTATTACAAAATATTGCATGACAAAATATGTGGTCTAAAAATAAGTATTCTCTTCACATTTAAAGGAACACTCCACTATTTCTGAAAATAGGCTAATTTTCCAACTCCCCTAGAGTTAAACCGTTGAGTTTCACCGTTTTCGAATCCATTCAGGCGATCTCCGGGTCTGGCGGTAGCACTTTTAGCTGTAGCTTAGCATAGATCATTGAATCTGATTAGACCGTTAGCATCTCGCTCAAAAATGACAAAAGAGTTTCTATATTTTTCCTATTTAAAACTTGACTCTTCTGTAGTTGCATCGTGTACTCTAGACAGATTCAATGATCTATGCTAAGCTACAGCTAAAAGTGCTACTGCCAGACCCGGAGATCGCCTGAATGGATTAGAAAACGGTAAAACTCAACTGTTTAACTCTAGGGGAGTTGGAAAATTAGCCTATTTTCAAAAATAGTGGAGTGTTCCTTTAACTGTGTGTGTGTGTGTGTGGTGTATATAAATAATGACCACAAAAGTTAGAAAACAATGTGGAGCGATTTTAGTATTGCTATCGGACACTACATGACAAAACAAGTACTGCATAAATATTTTTAACCACTTATATTTATTATATGTATTTGCAGTCATTATATATTTCGTATTCATTATACTTTAATAATTATTAAAAAATATTTTCAGAATTGATATTATAGATTTACATGTAAATAATAAAAGGATGTTGGTGTTTTGTTTAAAACATTTTTAAAACTTTTAGCTAACTGTTCTGGGGCAGAAAAGTATAATCTGGGTATCTGCAGACACCGCAACGAAAACAAATTATGAATGAATGAAATCTATCAGTTCGTAACGCTTGTTGAAAATAGCAAAGTATACTGTATGTACATTGTGCAATGAATGGCTGCTACCAAACAGACCAGTAAAATATATTTTTTTAATCAAATGACCATGTGTTGCATCCAGAGATATACAACCCAAACCCGAATGGGTATGATATTGCTTTTTATTTAAACGTTCACACTAATTTTTCCTTAACACAGTTCTAAACTCGTCATCAAAATGAAGTGATTTCAATACTAGATTGAAGGCTAGTGCACTGAGAAACAGTTTACTGTCCTTACAGCAGCTATAAAAGGGAACTATTCCATAAAAAAGGAAAAGAAATAATAATAATTATAACATTTCAGCAAAAAGGATGGACTGTTGTCGTTGATTTAATATGCTGTCAAAATGGCATCGGTCATGTTAGTTTTAAAATATCCCAAGAAGTTGAAATAAAAAGGGAGACCCAACATATACATAAAGACATCAATGAAATTATAATTAGCAAGTATTGTCAATCAAACAAGTATGTACATACACACTCGCACCACACACACATATGCATATCAACACACGTGCCAGAGACATAAGTCTTTCTACAGAACGTAACAGATGCCTGAATTTTCTGTTGGTACAAAATGGGCATTAGACAAAAATAAGAACAGATCTCTGTTTGCACTAATAAGAAGCCAGCTCTCTCAAAACAAACACACACGCCGATATATACAAGAGAGGAGGCAGTTTGGCCACATTATTCTGACTATGGATATTTACTATGGCAACTCTGGTGGCATTTACGTCTGTCATCAAAAATAATGATAATGATTTTAATGTAGTTTGAAACAGTGAGTATAGAAAATAGTAAAACCAAGCTTTTCTAAAATGATTCCCGCTGTATAATAAAACGTGTTTTCAAATAAAGAGCCGCAGTGAGTAATATCAAAAAAAAAAAAAGTCATTTTTTTGTTGACTTAAATATTTCAGGTTTACATTGTATATCTTGATGTAGCATTTAACATGTTGGCAAAATCAGGATAATGTTCCCTGCAGAAAGGAAAGGGTGTATTATATTTGGATGAATCCTGTCAAGAACAAGTCCAGATCATATTTCACCCCAAAAATCAAAAGAAAGAAATAAGATATTATATTTTGCATAAAGAAAGAATATATATATATATATATATATATATAAACAATCCTTGTACTGAAATACTCAAAAATACTGTGTGCGTGTTTAAATATATATATATATATATATATATACTGTATATATATTTTTTTCTTTTTAAATATACAGTATTTATACAGCATGTATACAGCCTTTAATTTATGCTAATTTTAAATAAAAAATGTTTTTATTGAAATTTTAAAAAATACTGCATAACAGTAACAACATTTAATATTTTCAAAGAACGATTACTGAGAATCACCATTGAAAATGTTAAGAATTACAGTAAAAATTTAAGGTAAAAAATCTGGACACAGTATATGGTAATGGGAATTGGTGGTAAAATATGCTTAAATGTCATGGAAATAAAGCAAAAATGCTTATTTCTTTATGCAAAATGAAGTTTCTTATTTTTTCCTCTTGATTTTAGGGTGAAATGCGACCTAAACATGCTCTTTTAGGTTTAATCTTTCAAATAAAGCCAGAAATGACATCAAATAAACACAAGGCCAATGAAAGAGAATGAAAGTATCCCTCTAGTTCAGCCGTCTCCTTTGCATAAAGGAATAGATCAATCCTTGGCTAAAGTGATAAACCCTACACGCAACATTCACATTCAACAAACACGGAACGATTACCTTTCAGTCCTACAGTCAAGCAAAGCAAAATCTTCTCGCGGTATACGCACACATAAACGTCTCCATTCCTGCAAAGACGTGTGATCAATAGCACACTTGGTCAAATACACAGTTAAATGATTTAAATAGCATGATAACTGCTCTCATCCGCCGTTAGACAGAGACACTGAAGCGTAGCGGAGTCAGTAGACAGAAACATAGAACAGCTTTGTACACTGAACGTGGGGTAACTGTGTGTCCTCACGTCTGTCGGGACGCAGGTTCTCTCGGGTGGGTGTGGGTGGAGAGAGGGCTGACGGGAGACGCTCTCAGAGCAGCAGATCCTCCAATTCGCTCTCCTTCAGCTTGGCATTGTCTCTGACCTCATCGAAGGTGTACGTCTTTACAATCTTCCCGTTTCTGAACACAGTGTGCAGCAAGTCCTGTGAAGAGATGGGGAAACGGTCAAAATGAACTGACAAGATGACCATATGCAATTATCAGGGTTTTAGGGAGCTTTTAAAATCAAAATGTAATACCGGCATGAACAAAATTAATACCGTACGTCTCACAATCTCAAAATATGTGTTTTAATCCATTAATCAGGTATGCATTCAATTGCAAAATGCAAGTTTAAAATGCTCAAGACATGTTTTGTTTAATACATGCATGTGTATTTAAACTGGTTTATGCACTAATATATCCATACGTACAAATTATATTAATGACAAGCAATAAATAGTATCTAAATATTAAATGTGTTAATTTAAGATATTCAAGAATTTGCGTTAACTTAAATGTCATACAGTTTATTATATAACCTGAAAATCAGTAGTAATCAGAAAAGGAAAAAAAAAAAAGATGTTATGCTTTAATGCAGGACTTTTAATTATGAACAAGGCCAAAATACTCTGAGACGTTTATTTTGAAATGTCAATGGTTCACTACTTCCAGCTGCTAGTTCAAATTAGGGCGATAAAAAATGCAATCTTACAACCATCTGTAACATATTACACAATATAAACGGCATAAAGCAAACACTTCAATAAATTCTCAACAGTAAATAGTAAGCAATTGTTTGGCATAAATGCATATAATTCATTGATTGCGAACTGCTCTGAAACTGCAGAATGTTTGAACATTTAATTAAATCATAGCCTTTTGAAGTTTACCAATCACATTCGGCCGTATCCCAATTCCTGTTTTTCTTTCTCCAAATTTAAGACCTCTTAAAATAATAATGAAGACTTTTGTTATACCATTTAAGATATTTAAAACTTTTATAGCCTCAAACTTGATTTAATACTTTTTAAGGACTTGGGAGTGAATAAACAGTTTTCTCCTCATTAGTATTAAGTCAAATGCATTTAATTAATTGATTTTATTGATTCATTTTTAGTCACACACCTCTCCATATTCCTCAAGATCACCCTTCCCCTCTTCTAGAGTAACAAAATCTCCACTTGGCGTCCTGTGAAGAGAAAGCCGACCCTTCTTTGACCTTTTGTTGGGGTCTGCGACAGGGTCTTTGAAGACGTTGACCTGTAATTAACAACATATTATTAATAAATCATTTATTTTCTCAATACTACTGATTTGAATGATACATATTGTACACTGAAGTCAGCGAATGGAGCTGCTAAATCTGCCATCTCTCGACACTTACGCCCAGTCCGTTCGTCACCACATAACTGCACTTAAACGAGCAGTTGAGCAGATCTCGGGTCAGTTTCTGCAGCAGTGCTCCTCCTGAGCCAAACGCGATGTTCTCGATGCTCCATCTGTGCTCTTTCATGCCCTCCACAATCTGTATAACAAAGCAAAACAGGCACAGAATGAGTTTAAATTCATATAGCATACAGTCATGAGTAGTGGTCGACAACATGCCGATATTTGGCATTTTTCAAATATCGGCATCGGCCGATAAGTTTTTCCGATGCGTTCGAGGCGGGACTTTTATTTTGACGGCGCTGAGAACGGCAGACACACATCAGTGCTCCTCCTGAGCCAAACGCGATGTTCTCGATGCTCCATCTGTGCTCTTTCATGCCCTCCACAATCTGTATAACAAAGTAAAACAGGCACAGAATGAGTTTAAATTCATATAGCATACAGTCATGAGTAGTGGTCAAATATCGGCATCGGCCGATAAGTTTTTCCTCTTTGGCCGATGCGTTCGAGGCGGGACTTTTATTTTGACGGCGCTGAGAACGGCAGACACACATTGCTCACATTCTCCCTCTTGTTCGCTGTCGTCATTAACAGTTCTGTCTAATATGGATAGAAGTCTGTCTAATAATCCGATAGAACTGTTAAACAAAGGAATTAAAATGTTTCCAAAAAAGTATTATAACGATTGCTTTTATATTATTAGTGATAGAAAAGCAAACATTATAATACTGTCTCACTGTCTAATAATCCGATAGAACTGTTAAACAAAGGAATTAAAATGTTTCCAAAAAAGTATTATAACGATAGCTTTTATATTATTAGTGATAGAAAAGCAAACATTATAATACTGTCTCGTTTACCGTCAGCATTCAGCAAATACGCATTTAAATCATTTGAACAAATCTTTTAATGTCTATTAATAAACATTTAATTTTACAAACCTTGCAAACTTATTCGAATCTAGTTGAGATTTTGTGAAGTGTGCATTTGTATCCTGCATGATCACATGTGTTCTGTGTGATGGTCGGTCTGTGCGAATTGAATACAGACAGGAGGAGAGTTCAACCTCACTGGAGATGTGCCATCGACAAAATTTAAACTCGTGATTTCAAATTATGCTGCGCGTTATGCATTTGCCCACTGTCATTGCCCACTTGCCCACCGTTTTCACTGTGTGCTGTAGGTAAAATGAGTGTTACATTGGCTTAATTTGAAAAAAAAAAATGTATTCCCAATGCACACAAACTTCCCAGATTACTTAGTGCCCTGTTGGTTACAATGTTGACTTTTTATTAAATATTTATTTATTTGTGAAAAATACATTGTCATCTAAAGTATAAGCATGTTTTTTTTACACATTTATTTTTTATCCATTTTTAAATGATTTAAAATTTCTTAAATATTAATTAAAATAAATAAAATTATATCGGCTTTATATTGGCCATCGGCCACCCTGCTTTCCAAGATATCGGCATCGGCTGTCAAAAAACCAGTATCGGTCGACCACTAGTCATAAGCTGGACAACATACACACCTCCTGTAAAGTATTGATGTCCACACCGTCGCCCTGAATGACTCGGATGTAGGGTGGAAGCACCTTATAGCCTTTAGAGTTCTCAACCAGAGGAAATTTCTTTCCTAAAATTTCTAGGACCTGGAAAATAAGATGTAATAGACTTAATGGACATGCTATGCATCACACTATGCATATATATATATATATATAAAAAACAACATGAAATATCCAAATTATAGAATAATCAATCAGTTGCCAATAGGGTTGGGCCGATAGACGATGCCATCGTCCATCGCCAATGGCTGACAGCCATCACGATGTTAAGCTGACATCGTGATTTCTTCGTTGGGTAAGTATAGGCGACTGTATATAAATTGCGGGCATCAGGGAGCCGCTATTGAAACCGCTTTCGATTGCGCGCTCTCATTTTACTTTCACTTTCGAGATTCGCGATCACAAGGACTCTATACTATGGATCGGCAGTACTTACCACACATTTGACAAGATTAGATGTTTGTCATTGGTACTCAGGATCTGCAAATCATTCGCCACCGTCCTATCAGACATTTCTCCTTACTCTGTGTATGTGGTAAGTGAACTTTCATGTACTGTAATTCAACAGGCTACCGCTAGAAGCGGCTAACCTTTTAGTGGCTCCGTAGAATGCATTATTTGTTTCACGCTTCGGGCACACCCCTAACCCCAATTTGCCAATTTGGTAGACATTGCCCAACCCTAGTTGCCAGCTATAGTTAAGACGATTTTGGATGTGAAGATGTCTACCTTTAGCACTGTGTCTAGAGGGTTTCCTGAATCCGGTCTGACGACCAGCGGGGCGTCTGCGCTCCTCATCTCGATCAGACCCCTCAGGTCCTCACCCCAGATCTTCTCACAGGCGTTGTAGATGTCGTAGCTGTCGCTGACGATTGACACGGGGACAGAGGGGAACTGCTTGATGATGTGTTCAAAAGCGTCCTTCTCATGGTCCTTTCCCCAGGCAGTGATTGTGCTGCAATACAAAGACACAATCAGTGAGACCAGGCAACATCAAGAAAATTATTCTAAATTATTTATGAAAAAACTAAGTTATTATTATTACTACTACACTGTTCTGTTATTATTATTACTAATACTACTACTATTACCTATTCTTAAAATTATGGCTTTTTTCCAGCAATTCACTTATTTGTTAGCATTACAGACTTTACAGATAAAAAAATACAACTTTTTAATTAAAATTGTATAAAAGTACATACAAGTACTGTCATGTCTGTAATGCTTGCATATGCATAGTGTGTGTTAGCATTATAGACTTTACAGATATTATACTTTTTTTTACACTTACACTATAAAACTTCTAAGCAAATACACATACATTACATATACTGTATGTTTTGTGTGTGTGTGTGTGTGTGTGTGTGTGTGTGTAAAATTGCTAAATTATTTAAGAAAAATATTAATTATTATTGTTAAATTATTATTACTATTACTATGATTATCAGAATCAGAATCAGAATGAGTTTTTATTGCCAGGTATGTTTACACATACGAGGAATTTGTTTTCATGACAGAAGCTCCACAGTGTAACAGAATGACAGTGACAGAACAAAAACACAGATAATAAAAAATAGAAAAATAGAACAAGTAACTAAGGAATAAAAATATACAAATCGACAATTGTATGTACAGGTATATTATGTGCAAATTGAAATGTAGACTGAGTATGAGTGTTAGATAAATAAGTGTATGAGTGAATAAATAGTGTGTGTTCCACAGTTATTGTTAAGTGTTCATGAGATGGATGGCCTGAGGGAAAAAACTGTTCCTGTGTCTGGTCGTTCTGGTGCTCAGAGCTCTGTAGCGTCGACCAGATGGCAACAGTTCAAAGAGGGAGTGTGCTGGATGTGAGGAGTCCAGAGTGATTCTGCCAGCCCTTTTGCTCCCTCTGGACGAGTACAGTTCTTGGAGAGAAGGGAGGGTTGTACCAATGATTCGCTCAGCAGTCCGGACTCCCCTCTGAAGTCTTCTGAGGTCCGATTTGGTAGCTGAGCTGAACCAGACAGTTATTGAAGTGCAGAGGACAGATTCAATAATGGCGGAGTAGAACTGTTTCAGCAGCTCCTGTGGCAGGTTGAACTTCCTCAGCTGGCGAAGGAAGTACAACCTCTGCTGGGCCTTTTTCACAATGGAGTCAATGTGAGTGTCCCACTTCAGGTCCTGAGAGATTGTGGTGCCCAGGAACCTGAATGACTCCACTGCAGTCACAGTGCTGTCCATGATGGTGAGTGGGGGGAGTGCAGAGGGGTTTCTCCTGAAGTCCACGGTCATCTCCACAGTTTTGAGCGTGTTGAGCTCCAGGTTGTTGAGACTGCACCAGACAGCCAGCTGCTCGACCTCCTGTCTGTAAGCAGACTCGTCACCGTCCTGAATGAGGCCGATGAGTGTGGGGTCGTCTGCAAACTTCAGGAGCTTGACAGAGAGGTCTTTAGAGGGGCAGTCGTTGGTGTACAGGGAGAAGAGCAGAGGAGAGAGAACACAACCCTGAGGAGCTCCAGTGCTGATCGTACGGGTGCTGGATGTGTATTTTCCCAGCCTCACTAGCTGCTGTCTGTCTAGTTATTATTAAATAACATTCTTAATATGTGATTTTCTGCAATTTTCTGGCAATTCACTTATCTGTTAGCATTAAACCATTTTAATTAAAATTGTATTTTATACAAACTATATATTATAAATATAATAAAATTGCAAAAACATCACTCCTAAACCACTGTGCTGATTGTACTCAAGTTATGATATCTACCACTAGGTGGCAGCATTGTACAAAACATGCTATATGTCAACAAGACTAAATTTCAAAGCACCACTGAAACTAGTGCAACATTCCATTTCCATTTACTACAGTAAAAATTGCACTACAAATCGCTGGAGTGTGAAGAAACTCTGGTCTTTGGTACTTATGTAACAGGGCGCTGTCAGCTCCTGGTACAGGGCAGAAAATGCGAAGTGTAATGGTGCAGCACTAACTAACCAGAATGCATTGGGCCACATTATGTAATATCTTGCATACGACACAGTAAAAGGAAACTCTTTAGGCAAGTTCACATTGTTTTGCAATGCAATTTACTATCATCAAGCTCTTAGCTTCAAGTTGTTCCACCTGTGTTCTGCAGCTGGAACCGAGAAACCAGGAACCGGGTCTTTGGTGCCGTAGTACTTCTTAATAACACAGATTCCAGCCACGGTGTCTGTTCCTTTGAAGTTTACCAAGTGTGCAGATGCGCCGATACCAGCCGTCTGAAACCAAAACATCAGTATAAACACAGCTAGTCCAGAAACGAAACCATCAAGAGAAAATTACATGGTGGACGATGTTTGATATGTACTGTATGAATAAAATGCTTGGCATTCACAGTTAAATGTTGTGAATACGAGTAAGAAGACACTTCTGACTTGGATAGAGTCCCATGTACTTAAATCAGATTTGTTGGGTTTGGGTAACAGTAAACAGTCTCTCCAAGCTTTTAGCACTTCAAATGAAGTGTAGCAACACACAAACATCACCTCTTGAGATGAAACCCCTCTGTAGCCAAAGTCATGCAGTTTATATTCCAGTCCTTCCAGGCTCCCTGACGTTTCCATGAGATATTTGGCCAGAATCTTCTTCTGTTCTCGTGAGTTTGTCGCGACGGTGATGGGATACCAGCTCTGAACCAGGATAGTCTGTTGAGGAGACAATTTTGCATCATTTCAACAGTTCATTACATTAAATTATCAGAAACGTGTTGTTTTGTTAGCATTTCAGCACAATGAATGAACACGTCATGTCAGTGTTCCCCCAAATAATGCACCTTATAGCTCATGTATCGACACATCTGAAAGTTGCCGAATTTCTTGGAAATTAAAAAACAAAAGTGAAGTCAGCTGGAAACTGAATCCAAAAACAACCTAAAGCTCGATGCGACCCGAGTGCTTGGGAATGTGTCATAGAGACAGCACAGAGACTCCACAGAGGGTTTGCTGGACTCATACAAGGGGATGCCAGGCAGAAAAGCTTTGTTAAAGACCAGCCGGTCAAGTCAATATTATCATACTGCGCACATACCCTGATAAGCCCTGGGCACAAGCCTTTGGGCACAAGAACATCCTGGTGTCCCAGTCACATGAACCCGATTCAACTCATCTAAACATCTGAGATTCTAGGACAGTGATTTTTAATGCAACCACTGTGGTAGTTTGGTCACTTTTGGATGATTTTTTGCCCCAAACCATGGCTGCAAAACCCACACAATCCTCATTTCAAAATGATTTAATTAATTTCTCATTGTAGTCTCTGAACAATCAAAGTCGCAACCAATTTTACTTCAATAACTTTATGTATTTCTAAGTGAAACAGGATGTTCAGTGAGAAAAATGCTGGACGGGATTTGATTTTGTCCATCGGGAACTGATTGGATCATGAAAAGTGGGCATTAAGTCTCTTAATTTCTTAAAACAATGGCTAAATAGCAGTTTGGCTATCGGTTAACATTAATCAATAGCTCGCTAACCTAATAAAATTGTCAATCAAAAATTTTAAAGTAATTTCAAAGAAAAAAAAATGCACTAATAAAACATAATAAGATTTTTAAAAATAAATAAATAAGTTCAGGAACATCAGGCATGTAAACAGCTAAGGACAACAAAGAAGGAAAACCTGAACCACCCCTTATTATTATAATTATTAAATAATGAGTATTTAACAAATTTGTAATAACAATAATAACTATTATAAAGTTATTATAATACATAGTAATAATTACTACATGAATATATATAGATATACATACATCATTTTAGAAAATACAGTAAAATTATATATAATTTACATGTATACATTTCAATAAATTTTTTTAATTTCATATAAAATAAGTATTTAATAAATTAGTAATAAGACAATAATAACTATTATTAATTATAATAAAGAGTAATAACTATTACATTACTAATAATAAATATTATATGTAAATCATTTTAGAAAATAATGTAAAATTACATATTATTTACATATATAAATTACAATACATTATTTAAAGTGCCCCTAATATGGATTTTTGAAAATTACCTTTCATGCAGTGTGTAACGGCGCTCTAAGTGAATGAAAACACCCTGCAAATTTTTAAATCTAAAAGTGCACCGTGTATAAAGTTATTGTCTTTCAAAAGAAAGAGTCGACTCAGAGTCGAATCTTAAGCTGTTTCAAGTTGACGTCAACATGAAACATTAGCCCACTTGTTACGCGCGCAGACCCGGAAAAACTTGACCCTCCTCTCCCTCAAACACCGTAGCGGATTCATGTGGAGAAGACACTGTGCTCTGCACTGTGAGGGGAAATCCGTTAGGGTATGTCGAAAAACTCCCAACTCATTTTCTCCTCCACTTCAAAATCATCCTACATCGCTGCAGAAGCACTGACCCAGTGTTTACAAAGTGAACGTGCAAGGAGGGTCAAACACCCTTCACAAAAAAAAAAAAAAAGGTAATACAACGATGTAGGATGATTTTGAAGTTGGAGGAGAAAAGTGTTTGGAGTTTTTAGACATATCCTGTCTTGAACCGTACGCATGCGCCTCGCAGAGCTAGGACAAAACGAGCATTTGTGGTTAAAAAGTGTATAAATATATATATTTTTTTTAAGAAAATGACAGATCGTTTCGCTAGGTAAGACCCTTATTCCTCGGCTGGGATCGTGTAGAGCCCTTTGTAGCTGCATTGAAACTGCATTTTTAACCTTCAATCCATTGAGCACCACTGAAGTCCACTATATGGAGAAAAATACTAGAATGTTTTCCTCAAAAACCTTAAATTCTTTGCGACTGAAGAAACAGAGACATGAACATCTTTGTATGACATGGGGGTGAGTAAATGATCAGGAAATTTTTATTCTGAAAGTGGAGTAATTCTTTTAAAAACGGTTGCTGTCATGTACTGTAGCATGCAAA
This sequence comes from Sinocyclocheilus grahami, assembly GCF_001515645.1. NCBI lineage: Eukaryota > Metazoa > Chordata > Actinopteri > Cypriniformes > Cyprinidae > Sinocyclocheilus > Sinocyclocheilus grahami. The sequence goes on along the minus strand of NW_015505235.1, from coordinate 750,727 downwards.
ATACGTATTTAGCTTGTAGGTCACCGTCTAACCGGCTAACAGCAATATCGGTTCACTCGCAATTATCTAGAAATGTGTCGATGAATAGTGAATGTTTGTCATTGTTATTTCTTGGAGTTCTGATAAAGAATAGAGCAATACGATGGTGTACAAATTGCAGTGCTTTATCAATACGTTTCTGCATTGGGTTTGGAAAAATGAATCGTTGAGCGAACCGTTTGGGAGTCGTTGAGCAAAAAAGGAAAAAATAAATGCCTATTATAAGACAATGAAAGTGTTTTTTGACCATGCATGCATGTCAACCTGTTGTTGGGGACTCCCAAAACCAAAATATGAACCTTTCATGTGACCCAAATCACAGCAGCTCGTCAGACTATATATTCATATAATTAAAACAGCCTTTGTGATTTGATAATTGTTTTTAACCTTTTTACTCGATTTTGGCACTTGAAATTTGACATGTAATAAGAAGCAAAATTGACTTAATGGGGTCATATGATGCTTTTTTAAAGATCATTATTTTGTGTATTTGGTGTAACAGAATATGTTGACATGCTTTAATGTTCAAAAAACACATTATTTTTCAAATACTGTACATTATTGTAGGTCCTCTATGCCCCGCCTCTCTCAAACGCTTAGTTTTCTACAAAGTCCCGCCTTCCGACAAGCGCAGTCTGCTCTGATTGGCCAGCTGACCCAGTTGCATTGTTATTGGCCGAACACCGCAAGCACTCGTCGGAAATGTAACGCCCCTTACCATAATCGCGAGCTTCATCTTTCAAAATAAATGTAAAGACAGAGCCCGAATGGGGAACAGTCCCGTGACAAACACAGTGATGAAGCTGGTATGTGTTTGCAGTACACAAGCCACGGTTAAGACAGCTGACTCCACTGTGATGTGACCCCCCTCTCTTTCTCTCTCGCTCCCCTCTCTCTCTCTCTC